>NC_047096.1:11878000-12191000 GCF_902459505.1 Geotrypetes seraphini | reverse complement strand
TCTTGTGTTTATTCATCAAAGTCCGAGAACCTATAAATGATATTCAAATCCTAAAATTAATTAAAAATGAAATTAAGATACATTAAAAACAAATTTGTTTCATCTTTTCAAACTGGTGGACTGGAAAGCAAATTCAACTTGGAAAATAGAGTTCATTTAGTAACTACTCGCCCTAGAGCTTCCTTGTAATATAATTTCTATAAGTTCTGTTAGTTTGGATGAACAGACAAAAAGAACATGTTTAGGTTTGGATTTTAGCAGGAAAAGCTCAAAAGTGACCAATGCTCATGTAGTTCCAGAGCAGTATTAATGGGATATCATAACTATACCAAGATGGAAAAAGATAAAGGAAAAGCATTTAAGGCTTTCATTTTGTATGAATCTTATATCCCACCAAATCCTCATTAATTAGAGTTCTAGGTGGGTTATAAGCAGCATATTGCTACATAGACTTCTGTATATATTTAGCATGTTATAAAGAATTATATATGCTATATAAAGTCATCAAATTGTTATCTAAGATAACAGCTGGCCATTAACTTTGTCTTTATTTCGGGTGACTTGTATTATTAGTCTGAGTCTCTTTGGACCCCTGGTAGGGATCTCTTAAGAAAACATGTTTTTAGATTTTTGTGAAACATGTTTTTAGATTTTTGTGATTTAGTGTATACTGTGGCTGTGCAAATTACGATAGGAAGTGAGTTCCACACTTTTGCTGTTTGGTAGTTGAATGATTTGCAGTGAGATGTCTTGTATTTTATATCTTTCAGAGTTGGGAATGATAGGATCAAGCTGTTAGTTAACATTGATCAGCAGATATACCTAGTGGTTCAGTAAATCTGGGGAAGCTATTAGGGACATCACGGTATACTAAGCAGCATAGTTTGTATTCATTCTGTTTTCTATCGGTAACCAGTGTAGTTCTATAAGCAGTGGTGTGATATGGTCAAATCTTGATTTGTAGTATATGAGTTTTGCTGCAGTGTTTTGTATCAGTTGAAGTTTTTTTCATTAGTTTCACTGAAATACCTGAGAGTAGAGCATTGCAGTAGTTTAGTAGTGACAGTATCATTGACTGCACTAGTATCCTGAAGTGCTGTTGGAAGAAGCATGGTCTTAGGGCTCCTTTTACAAAGCTGCGCGCACTAGCCGCTACCGCCTCCTTCTGAGCAGGCGGTAGATTTCCAGCTAGCGCACGCTAATCCGGTGCTTGCGATAAAACCGCTAGCACAGCTTTGTCGAAGGACCCCTTAGTTTTTGTAGTGTGAGAAAAGATTTTTGGACTAAGTTGTTAACATGATCTTTAAAACTTAATGAGCTATCTAAAGTGATTCCCAATACTTTGGAAGTTTTTTCCAATGTTGAAGCTGGTTCCAGTTGTCAGAGTAAATAGATGTGTGTCACCCAACCAAACAAACAGTGGAGATGTCCAATAAAAACAGGTGAGCTGGTATGTTTTACGGCTCTCTTTTATTCAGTCAGTGACTCGACATGTGCATGTTTCAGCCAAACTGGCCTGCATCAGGAGTCTATAAACATAGACACACAGAAATAATTAACAAAAACATAAATGTATGTAAAAACAAAAGCAAAAATAACCATTAAAAATCAATGCTGAAAACTTTAATAAACAAAACATATGCATAATACTAAAATAAATTAAATCTAATAAATGAATAAATAGATAGATAAAACACCAGGAAGAGAAAATATGCAAAAAAAACCCTAAGACCATATAAAAACAACATACCAACACTGAGGAATTTACAAGCAAAAATGTTACCGAAATAAATATTATGGAAATGCAAAACGAGTGAAAACTATAAAAAGACCAATCTTCCATTTCTGTATTTTCCACATTAAATAAAGCAAATTGTGGCAAGACACACATACCTTCTGTGTTGTGGATACAAAGCTAGCATAAATAAATTCAAGGACTTGGACCACTATATTCAGCTAATGTGGTACTGTGAGCAACAAAGATAAAAATAGAAATCAATGCACAGTCGCTGAGCTGATCAATCAGAAAAGAAAAGAAAAACGCATATGGGACATGGCTCACTGAATAGCCCATTATGCCAAATCTCGCATAGGGATTGCACCGTAAGCAAGGCGCTATCAAAATAAAATAAAAACGCAACTGACTTAATTATATAAATATTAAAGCACATGTCTCGATAGTCAAAATAGCATAAAAAATGTAATACTAATATGGCATACGAATGCCGAACGTTATGTCTAAAACTATAAGGCTAAATGTACACCGAACAAAAAAGGGTAAAAAGTAAGTAATATTTGTGCGATGTAATCATTACCCAAATTAGATAGCACTGTTGAAATACATGTTGTGCAAGTGCACAATTCAAAGTTAAAAACTATACAGACCATGCTACTGACACAGTGCGTACAGCGCAATGGAGAAAGTAATTAATACGCCACTGATTATTACCACAACCATACCAAACGCAAGTGAATATTCAGACAGCAATATCAAAACATAGGTTTGGCAAACTAAGAAGCAGTATTGAAAGCAGCCAAACTAGTGGAAAAACTTCACTAATCTTTTATAGGATGGTCCAAATTCAAAAACCTTTCTGCAGTCTAATTAGCAAATAACATTGCTGTTTGTCCACAAAAATAGAAGGTTTTGCATTCAATATATCTGTTTTGATGTGCCTTGTTTATGTGGTGCCTTATTAAATGTATTTTGAGTTTAATGGAGCAAAAATAAAAACCCAGAAAACTATTTAGCAGATCACATTAAGGACGTCCAAACTTCCTAAGTTCCGTCCATAGAACTCAGGTCTATCTGAAGCCCAAACTATGCTCAAAAGTAGACCTGGTTTTCATTTGCCTACAATGTAGGCATAAGATGGATGCCCTAGGTTGCTCAGCATTATGCAAATGAATCAAAGGATGCCCATATTGAAGGCTCGCCCAGACCACGCCCATACCTATTCCGTTAGGCGTGAGTTTTCCCAGTGGGCATCCATGAAATTGTGGACATGCCTACAAAGTGACGTCCATGTGCTAATTATCGCTCATTAAGACCCTTAAATGGCTCATTAACCACTTAGTTTGGATGCCTAAGTCCTGCTCAGCATTAGGTGGGATTTAGGCACCCTTTATAGAATCAGGGCCGATGTGTACAAAGACAAATTTCTTATACAGACACAAAATATTTTAACATAATATGTTTACGCGTATATGTGCCCATGGGATAATATTAACTCAGCCTTGTTATATAAGACAACAATGTCACCCAAACCATAATAGTTTGGGGGTTTTTTTTCAGTGATCTTTAGCTGTATATTTTCCTGTGCTTTCAATTATTCTGTTTTCCAATTAAATCACTTTAATTGGTGTTTAGTGATCCTGGCTAATTCTCCTCTTTCTCTGTCTCCTCTGTAGGAGTGACCAATGGCTTTGGCAAGCATGCAGAGAGCTGGTCAGACTCAGAATGCAGCTCTGGCCTTAGCAGTGGGCCAGTGTTTGACAACTGCAGGTGAGAACTATTTAGCTGCAGTTCTTCTAGGAAGCACACAGGATCGATTAAATAGGCATTATTCCAACCAGCTTCTCATTTCCTCCTTCCAAAATCTCACAGTATGAACTATGCCTTCTTTGAGAAATGCTTTGAGAACATTATAAGCAGCATAGGTGGGGATAATTTTATGAAGCCTGCATATGTTTGTAACAAGTACATTCATAGAAAATGTGTGCCTATTTTATGCAATTTGCATGTATGTATTCTCAGGAGCATAGTATGGACAGAGGTGAAGCTGTGCTGTACACATATTTTATAAAATATTAATGTACTTATGCAGAGTAATTTTTTTTTTTAGGCAGGCGTTACTTTTATGCATGATCATTTAAGTGCTCTTGGGGCTGGGGCTGATGTGTATTTAATAAAGGCATATAGGCACCCTTTTATAAAATCAAGCACTTACCCCCTCTTCTAAGAAAGTGCGATAGCCGTGCTGAATGGCCCACGCTGCTCCCGACGATCATAGAGCTCCTCTGATCATCGGGAGCAGCACGGGCCCTTCAGTGCGGCTCTCTGCGCTACAAACTGCTAGCACAGTTTAATAGAAGAGGGGGTTAGTGTAATAGAAACTCCTGCTAGGGTTACAGATAGTGAACAAAAAATCCACACTTATAAGAACAGTATGGCAATATGTGACACTCGCACTTAAACTTACAAAATCATCCAAATAGAAAAAGATTTTATCTCAAAACGGGGTTGTATACCTCAGATTGTGGAGTGTTATACCCAATTCAGATTAGCACACTCCTATTTTCCTAATGGGTTTCCAACCACCTACTGACTTATTAAGTTAAAATTGATCTTTTATTATTAATATTGAAAAATTTTATAGAATTAATTTGATAAACTGAATTGCTCAATAAAGGTCCAAATATTTCGATTGCCAAACAGGCCTTCTTAAAGGGAATCGACAGCTGGTGCACACAGCGATTCAAACAAATTCATAATGTCAGTAAAGTTCATAAAGTGCAAAAAAAGTCAAACAAGTTCATAAAACTACTGAAAATCGATGGAAGTCATCAATCAAACCAGAGGCAGTACTTATCTCACAAACTCTATCCGTTGTTGAAACCTGGAGCCGCTGCTGGAAATAGTTTTAATCAAGTCCGATGTGGCCTGTGTTTTGCGGGGTTAATAATTTACCTGCTGTGTCAGGAATCGGCAGGAGGGTGCTGCAGTGCCGTGAAGTAACCATTGCCTTCAGTGCCCTGACGCAGCGGGTAAATTATTAACTCCGTGAAACGCAGGCCACGTTGGACTTGATTAAAACTATTTCCAGCAGCGGCTCCAGGTTTCAACAACGGATAGAGTTTGTGAGATAAGTACTGCCATCTGGCTTGATTGATGACTTCCATCGATTTTCAGTAGTTTTATGAACTTATTTGACTTTTTTTGCACTTTATGAACTTTACTGACATTATGAATTTGTTTGAATCGCTGTGTGCACCAGCTGTCGATTCCCTTTAAGAAGGCCTGTTTGGCAATCGAAATATTTGGACCTTTATTGAGCAATTCAGTTTATCAAATTAATTCTATAAAATTTTTCAAAAGTAATAATAAAAGATCAATTTTAACTTAATAAGTCAGTAGGTGGTTGGAAACCCATTAGGAAAATAGGAGTGTGCTAATCTGAATTGGGTATAACACTCCACAATCTGAGGTATACAACCCCGTTTTGAGATAAAATCTTTTTCTATTTGGATGATTTTGTAAGTTTAAGGGGTCCTTTTATCAAGCTGCGGTTGGGGTTTAACGCGTGTAATACCGCGCGTTAAACCGCCTGCCGCACTAGCTGTGAACGTCTACATTGAGCAGGCGTTAGTTTTTTAGCCGGCTGCGGGGGTTAGCGCGCGATGAAATGTCCGACGCGCTAACCCCACTAGCGCGGCTTGATAAAAGGACCCCTAAGTGTGTCACCTATTGCCATACAGTTCTTATAAATGGGTTTTTGTTTATATAGTTTTGAATAACCTTTTTTATCACACTGATTTTGAGTGTTATGATCTTTGACATTATGTTTACATGTAATTTTTTCCATCTCTATTCCTTTTTTCTTCCAAGTGGTCTTTCTCCCCCCAAACGCAGTCGAGGAAAACCAGCTCTTTCACGAGTCCCTTTCCTGGATGGTATAAATGGAGATTCTGACTACAGCGGTTCAGGTTAGGCTGAAGAGGGAGGAATGGATGTTTGTACGTTTGTGTATGGAAAATTTCCATATTGGGTCAACCTAAGGCTTCATTGCTTCCAAAAGAGGCCAATCCAGATCACGTGCCCCTGGTTCACTTTTTTGGAATGCAGTGATGTCACATATTGCACCTAGTAGTTGAACGGGCCCTTGCAGGAACAGGAACTTGCAGGATTTTGAAATTTTTTTGCGCAGAATTCCACCGGGAGTAAAAATGTTCTTACCAGGCTGAAGGTTGCAGTTATGGTTGTAGTTTTGCAACAGACTGCCTCTGCTAAACTAGTGCTTTGTGCCTGTGATGGAGAGGGAGAGATGAGTATTGTTCTGCTTGAATCTGTTTCGATGGCTACACTTATGATTGTTTATTTGTAACAAAGCTTGACCTGAATGGTTCATGCCTCAAAGGTGTCTTTCCTATCTTTGCCTTTTTACATAAGAAATGCCTCCGCTGGGTCAGACCTGAGGTCCATCGCGCCCAGCAGTCTGCTCACACGGCGGCCCAACAGGTCTCCTTGCTCTTTATTATTATATTAATTAATTTTTCTATACCGTTCTCCCAGGAGAGCTCAGAACGGTTTACATGAATTTATTCAGGTACTCAAGCATTTTTCCCTGTCTGTCCCAGCGGGCTCCCAATCTATCTAATGTACCTAGGGCAATGGGGGGATTAAGTGACTTGCCCAGGATCACAGGGAGCAGTGTGGGTTTGAACCCACAACCTCAGGGTGCTGAAGCTGTAGCTTTAACCACTGCACCACACCATATCTTCCCATCCTTTCTTGCAGCCTTTTTCCTGCATACTGCTGATAGTGGCTTTGCAGAGGCTTGTTGTAACGTGTTGCTATTTGCACTTCTGTAACATTTTTGCTCAGAACAGGCTCAACTTTTTTCAGAGGTTCTGGCACTCCTAGAATATAAATCTTTTTACTTGTGTTCTCCTTTCAGGCAGAAATCTCCTAATGTCTTTTGAAGAGGGCGTTGAACTGGAACCCCTGGAGCTGGTGTGGGCAAAATGTCGAGGCTACCCTTCTTACCCCGCCTTAGTAAGTACCAATCTGCAGTAAGTAAAGGGTCAAAAGTAGGAGGGTTCTGGGAACTAAGTCAGACGTAATTTAGGAACCTGTAACAATGTCTGTCCCTGCAGAACAGAAGAACATCGGTGTTTGTGCTTTGATTTTGTTTTTTTATTTGAGTGCTATTGGTAATAAAGGTGTTAAGCTATTTGTGAAAGCACAAGGTCTTCTGTCAACTAGTTTCTGTCAGTGAGGATGTTTGGGAACTTATTCTGAATTTTTGTTTCCTTGAGCCATGAATTAGATTTATCAGAAATTGTGTAGGAATGGAGTTGGCTCCTGTGCTGAGCACTTTTACATTGCCTTTGCATTGAGGTGCTGAACACTCTGTTCCCAATAACCCTGTGTCCAGATTATTGATCCCAAGATGCCACGGGAAGGCCTGCTTCATAATGGAGTCCCAATCCCCGTCCCACCTTTGGATGTACTAAGACTAGGTGAGCAGAAGCAGACTGCAGCTGGAGAGAAACTCTTCTTGGTGCTTTTTTTTGACAACAAGAGAACCTGGTGAGTGACAGCAGGCTTTGCTTTCTCCCTTATTGGCCTGTTTGTTTTCTGTACTTCATCATTTGAAATACCCTCTTCATTTTTCTCTTTTTTACCCCCTACTCCAGGTTGCTTTGTACTCTGTGTTCCTTTCTTGAGATCTCAAAGTTCTTCACTCTGATTTTTTTATTCCTTCACTGTCTCTCAGTAACTGATTTAGTTAGTGATTTTGAATTGACTGTGAAATCTTTCAATGTGAACATATTCTTCAGTTAATGCATAGTGGTGAGATTTTATTGTGAAAGCAGTGTCCCATCCTCAGTTGATACCAGGCTGTGAGATCTTGTATGAACTGTAACCCAGTACTTGGTGCCAAGCAATGGAATCCTCTGTACCCTTCTCTTTATTGTGTGTTATATAAAGAAAAATAACAAAGCATTCAAATGAAAACATAGTCCCACTGATACTGGTACCCCATTAGCTTGGTAATGCCACAGTGCTTGGACTACAGCGTGAAGGAGTGACCTTATTTTTCCTCGCTCCTATCTGATTAATGGTATTCCTTTTTTTTTTTTTTTTTTTTTTTTTTTTTTTTTTAATTCCACTGAAACTAGTTTTAAATTTTTAAATAAGAAGCTAAGAGGTGCCAAACTGGGTCAGACCGAAGGTCCATCAAGCCCAGTATCCTGTTTCCAGCAATGGCCAATCCAGGTCACAAGTACCTGGCAAGATCCCAAAAAAGTTTAAACAGATTTTATGCTGCTTATCCTGGAACTAAGCATGTAGATTTTCCCAATTCCATCTTAATAATGGCATATGGACTTTTCTTTTAGGAAATTATCCAAACCTTTTTTAGACCTTGCTAAATAAATTTGAAACTTGTTTGATATTTACAGACACCTGAGCTCAGAATCAATTTTGTCCATGTCATCCCACCTTAGATATACACTGCTCATATCTAATCCCCTTTGCTTTTTCTGACTAAATGATGGTGTATATTGTTTGGATTGCAGGCAGTGGCTCCCACGTGAAAAAGTTCTGCCTCTTGGAATGGATGATACAGTAGACAAGCTAAAAATGATGGAGGGACGAAAGACCAGTATCCGAAAGTCTGTGCAGGTGGCATATGATCGTGCTATGATACACATGAGCCGTGTGCGAGGAGACCATCCCTTTGTCACTTCCAGCTATCTGTAATGCATTGAGAAAAGGGAAGAGGAAGTGACCTCTTCTGCCCTATTTTTTAAATACCCGAGCTCAGCCTTTCAGGCAAACCAGACTTGTGCCCAGCTCTTCTGTACACAGACAAAATGTAGGGCACTCTGTGCTCAGAGATGAGGGAGCAGCTATGAATGTATGTGTGTATGTATTTATGTGTGCATGCACATATGAAAGATTGTGGAGTGGCGGCTATACACCATTTCTCTCTGCAGAGTAGCCCCAACCTATGCCAAAACAGTTTTGACTGGCAGTGGAAAAGCAGCATCCCTTCTATGGGCCTTTAAAGGTCCTGCTTCATAGACCTAGCAACAGACAGAAGATATGATGCGATTAGCAAATTAGAAAACAAAAAATCTGGGCTGGAAGGCACCCTGAGAGTCAGGGACTGAAACTACAGAAACTAGATTATTGAAAGACATTGTCTCCCTATCCCCCCCCTTGCCTTCAGGGTTTTCATTCACTCCCTGGGGACTCTTGAAAATGGAACACTGTAAAAAAAACCCAAAAAAACAGTGTTACTATAACAGGACTCTTGCGTGCCAAATTGCCAGACTTTGGTTTTGTGACCTGAGTTGCCACTGTACTTAGTGGAGTATGTGGTCCAACTGCAACAGGCATCTGTTCTTTCTACTACTGTTGCCTTGCACCAGCGATGGAGCAGAGATACACCATCTGTATCTGTCTGTCTATGTGTATAGATAGATCTCCATATAATTTGGGGGTGGATCCCTCTGAGTTCCCTAGACTCAGTTTTATGGATGGAAATAAGTTGCTGTTTGTATTTTCATAAAATATTTTTTTTATTTGAATATTTTTATTTTTTAAATTCCATTGCTTTAAATATGGGATGGATTCAGCTCCATACAGCCTCTTGGCATCATAAATTCTTGACTTCTGGTACTGTACAGGATTGTAAACACCAAGGGGTTAAGTGGTGGACCTCATACAGATGGACAGGAAAGGGAATAGAGGAAGAAGTAGATGAACATAGGGATCAGCAATCCTTTTGCTTTCATTGTCCTTCTGTATACCTGCATGGTTTCTTTTCCTGGTGTGCTCCCTGGGACCAGGAACAGATTCTTCTAGCAAGTGGACCTTTCTTCCCCTACTCTTTGTTGGACAGTTACAACCAGTATATCTTTTTTTTATTTTTATTTTTCTTGTAATGCAAAAAAACAAACAAACTATTAGAAAATTTGAAATGTGAAAAAACAAGAAGCGTGATGACTTGTTACCATAGAAGGAAAATATTGTTCAGGACTCTTTTCTTTTGATCAATTTTTTTTTTTTTTTTTGAGAACCAAAGTTGATATGAATGAGGATTGTGAATGCAATAGAATTTCTCAGATTTACATTTTTTAAGAGAGACTTTTGTTGTGCTTTGTTTTTATAACTTCCATATAAAAGAAACATGGGGGGGGGGGCATGGGAAGTTGCCATTTTTTTTTTGTACTGAATCTTGTGTTTTTTTAAAACACCAATTTTAGGTTCCACCATGGAACCAGAAGCTAACTGAAAACAGAAGTGTGTATATGAAAGGGGTTGGGGAAAGGTAGAAAATTAAAATCTAATATAATGCTGCCCCAGGAGAGGAGGCAGACTATGACAGCCTGTACATAAGTGTAAGATATTGTTCTAAATTATTCTGGCCTGGTGTTTTATCCTTCTTGAAGTCCTCAGTTGTGTAGCTGAGTAATTTGTACGTACACCATGTCATTTTATTAAAAAATGGGCATACATTTTTCCCAGGTTGTAGCTCAGCTTTGGACTTGGTGACCCTGTGTATAGCTGTTTTAAGAAGTTTTTTTTTTTTCAATGAGATTTTAGAAATCAGATTGGATTTATCCTGCTGTTTGCTCCAGGGCCATTGACCTGTTACTGTCCGCCTGTTGTAAAGCACAGAGAGCTCTATTTATTGCAGAAAGTGACTTTATTTGCTTTCTTAGAACTGTTTATATCAGATGGTATAAGAGGTAATAAAAAAAGTATGCTTATAAAGAAGGAAAAAATGCTAATTTTACCTATTATAATCTCACTGTCAGAAAACTCTATTTTCTCTCTCTGAGAAATAAATGTTCTAAAGGAAAGATGTAGCCAAAGACTCTGTTTATTATCTGCATCTGCTTTCTTAGTATTTCCTGCTGTGAATTAAGACAGATGGGCCACCATCGGACTTCATAACAGTCATTTCCTATGTGATTATTTTTAGGGACTTTCATTTTTCCAAAAGGTGTTTGATACATTTGTTGTAAAATTTCAAAAAGGCGTATTTGTAGGGATGTACATTTTAACCTACACAAACCAACCCAAACTTCAGACACTTAAGGGCAAATTCTATAAACGGCATTCTGATTGTAGGCAGCGGTAGGTGTACTATTGCTAACCAGCCAATTGGGAAAAACACTTAAAATTAAAAAAAAAAAAGCCCCGAGGAGGGTTGCCTACATTGTAGGTGTTTTCGCGAGCCTAGGGAGGCGCATAGGACTGCCTAAGCTCACCCAATGCTAGGTGTGGGCATGGTTTTGCCCAGAAGTGGCCTTAGGGGAGCTTAGGTGGCCCTAGGCATCTCCCTAGGGCCGCAATAGGCCAGCAAAAATTCTGGTCTACATTTCAAGTAGGCACAGCTGCTGAGCTGATCACAGCAAGGGAATTTCCCTGCCGCGATCAGTTCAGCAGCTGCAGCAGGGAACCTATCTCACCCGCAAAGATGACCAGCAGGAGGGATGCCCAGTCCCTCTTGCCGGAACCCCTAAAGCCACCCCCTTCACCCCAGAATGTTTGCAGCAGGAGGAGTGCCCAGTCCCTCCTGCCGGAATCCCCCCACTCCCCTAAGATCGACAGGAGGGATGCCCACTCCCTCCTGCCAGAACCCTCCCTGCAAGCATACCCTGACCTCCACAGACCCCACTAGTACCTTTTTTTCATTGGCCGGCCAGATGCTTACTCCTTTCGACAGGCCCACCTCCACAGAATGACGGGCCTTGCCCTTCCCAGTGGATCATGGCATGTGGATCATGGCATGTGCACCTGGGCCCACCGGAATCTTAGGCCTCTATCCTAGTGCATTCTAGGATGCACTGAGAGTGGCCTAAGATTCCGATTGGTCAGATCCCTTAGACCAGTGGTCCCCAACTCTGTCCTGGAGGACCACCAGGCCAATCGGGTTTTCAGGCTAGTCCAACGAATATGTATGAGAGAGATTTGCATATAATGGAAGTGACAGGCATGCAAATGTGCTCCATTAGGGCTAGCCTGAAAACCCGATTGGCCTGGTGGTCCTCCAGGACAGGGTTGGGGATCACTGCCTTAGACCACCCCCGCTGCCAGGGAATGTCTCAGGGGTGGTGGGGTGGACTAGGCAATCCTCCTGCCAGGAGATGTCTTGGGAGGGGGCAAACAGGAGGAAATGGGCACTCCTGCCGTGGAAATTCGGGGGTGGGGGAAGCTTTGAGGGTTCTGGCAGCTTTGGGAGTTCTGCCAGGGGATGTCTCGGGGGGGGGAGGGGGAAACATGGGTTCCCTGCCACAGCCACAAAACTGGTGCATAGGGATGGAGGGGAAGGGGAGACAGAGGGAGGAGATGGTGCAGTAGGGAAAAGATAAGAAGAAATGTTTCTTATGGATAGATGGGAGAAGAAGAAAGAAGGAGGAGATGGTACACATGTATAGATGGGAAGGGAAGGCATGGAAAAGTAGATTTTGAGAAGAAAGCAGAAAAATGGAAGAAAGTTGAATGTTAAAAGTTAATGCCAAAGATGTATGTAGGGCAGATAGTGAAGGAGAGAAAAACAGCAAATGGATAAGGTGGCCCTGGATACACAGTTAAGAGCACAGACAGAAGGAAGTGCAGCCAGATGGTTTGAAAAACAAAATCACTACACAAGAAAGATAGGAGAAATGATTTTATTTTCAATTTAGTGATTGAATTGTGTTAGTTTTGAATATTTACATCTGGTGTCTATATTTTGCACTGTTCAGGAAGAAATGCATTTGTTTCTATTTCTTTGGGGTTGTACTGCATGCATCTTAGGGTTTCATTTGTATATATTAGTACTTTTAGTTTGTGGTCCTGTTTTTCTGGTAGGAATGAATGTTGAGAAGCATATAGTGTGCTTAATTTTGTGGTTAACCATTATATGTTGTTAATAAGATTATATGAAAAATGAATGGGAAAAATGGTATTACAAATTAGTACTATTATGGGGGCAGGGATTGGGGCGGAGCTTTCAGGGGCCCCCCAAAAAGCATTCCACAGCCTATGCCTAGAATGACTATTTGAATGAAGTTGGGATTAAGTATGGTAACATCTATGAGGTTAAAATAACCAGGTGAATCGCTGGAATGGTGTCTCAGGATGAGGAAGGATCTATACTTCTACTAAGTATCTTTAATAAAAAAAAATTCAGCCCACAACTTACCCTGTGTTTTAGATTTCAACTCCTTATGTGATTGAGTTTGACATCCCTGCTGTAGGGGGAATGATATTCATTAAAACAATCTATACAAATATCTTAACGATTCTTTGGGGAGATTTTCAGGATTACAGAACACAGCCTTTCCAAGCCCATGCCTTCTCTAAATACAGGATTATGCTGCTCCTAATTGAAATGAAGATATGGTCAGGAGTTAAAGTGAAAGGAAGATGATTGGAAAAGTCCACAGGTAGCCAGGATGGGATGGAGTAAAAATGGATCCAGAGGTTAGCATAGGATACAGCAAGAGATGCAAGGACAGAAGAGATCAAGAATGCAGCCAGATGTATTAACAGTGGCATAGAGCAAACCTGTACCTGTTATAGACTACAGCAGTGTATCTCAAACTGTGTGCCGCGGTACACAGGAGGAAAAGCGCGTCCTGCCCTTCTGAAGGGCCTTTACACATAAGCGGACATCGACACGATATCCGTGCACATCCAGGTGCCTCAAGCCACGGCCATTACCTGTAGTGTGCTGTGGCTCAAGAAAGTTTGCAGGACACTGGACTACAGGGAGGAGATGGTCTAGAGTGGGGAGAAGAGGGAGATAAGGCTTTATAGCCAGTTTGGCTTGTTAGTTATACTATACTAATGTATATCAATTAATTATTGTGTGTAACACTCAAAGAAATTTTAACCACGTGGTAAATAGTAACTACTATAAAATGTATAGAATCAACTGGTCAATTCAAAGTGGTAAAAGGTGAACTCTACTGTTTTTTAATAAATTATTTTCAATAGTTTTTTTAAATCTCCAGCCGTTATACGCTTTAGAAATCCCTGATGCAGCAGGAATAGATTCGGCCCCGCAAAATGCCGGCCGCATCGGAACAGGCTCTAATTTTGAGCAATGGCTTTTTTGCAAAAGAGGCAGTATATGCAGTGTGACACTGTTGAGAATAATGAGAAACGTCTCAAAGATAAGTACTGCTCACTAGTGCTGCCTGATTCAGGGGGGAAAAAATTGATTAGATTCAGCCTGTTGAATCGATTTTTTGATTCAATTTTCCTGCCCAATTGGGTGGTTTTGTTTTTTTCAAACATCCTGGTGGGTTTATTTTATAGCCCCTTCACCCTCTCCTACCCATACTGGCGCTGTGGTGTAAACAAAATAAACAAAAAATACTTTTCCTCTCTCTGTTAAATCTTAGCTCACGTTTGCGATCTAACACCAGTTCTGGCAGGATACAAATTTCAAATCTGACACATTGTAATCGCAAAACAGAAAATAAAATTAGTTTTTCTACCTTTTGTTGTCTGGTCATTGTTCAAATCATTTATTTATTTAGATTTTTATCCCGTCCTCCCAGTAGCTCAGAAAGGTCTACAAGCAAACATTCACAGTAGAATACATTTGGACAATACAAGACTATACAGTAGTTTAAATACAAGGACTATACAGTAATTTAAGTACAGGTTAAAAGTGGACTATACAGCAATTTAAGTAGAAGTTTAGAATGGAGAAGAGAGGGTAGAGAAGAGGGGAGTTTAAGGGGGGTGAGGCGTAGACTGTGGTTGAATTTTAGTTGAAGAGGAGGGTCCCAGGCTCTGGTTGTCTTCTGATCAGGGTCTCCTTTCTTCTTTCTCCATGCTAACCATCCATCTTCCATCTCTGTCCTCCCCTTCCGTTTCCCTTCCCCAGAAGTCTGGCATCTTTCCTTTTTATTTTTTTTTGTCTCCATCCCTGCAGCTGCGATGGACCCCACCATCCCCAGATCCACCATCTCTCCTTTTAACTACCCTTTCATCCTGTATCTCTCCCTCCTTCCCCACCATCCCAGAGTTCACCATCTCTCCCATTCTCTTCCCAACTACCCTCCTATCTAGTATCTCTATCCTCCCCCACACCATCCCTTGTGTACAATTATCTCCCTGTCTGTTCCTTCCCTCCCTAAATCTCATTATCCCAGGACAAGCAGGCAGCTATTCTTGACTGATGGGTGACGGCACCGACGGAGCCCCGGTACGGACAATTTTAGAGTGATTGCACTCTAAGAACTTTTTAGAAAGTTCTAGCTCGGCCGCACCGCGCACGCGCGAGTGCCTTCCCGCCCGACAGAGGCGCGCGGTCCCTCAGTTTCTTAGTTTCCGCGGAGCTAAGAAGACGCGTTTTCAACGGCTGTTGAAAATTTTTTCTACTTGCCTTCCCGCTCGCGTAAACGTTTGGCTATTTTGCCTTTTTTCTTTCTTTTATTTTGTTAAAAAAAAAAAAAAAAAAAACCTTTCACATTTTTCCTTCAATTTCGGTTTTCCCCGGCGGGGCCTTCTGCCACCATCGAAGCCTCGGTCTTCGATTTGGCGGAAGCCGTTTTTCCTTTCATGCCCCCTCAACCGGGTTTTAAAAAGTGCCAGCGGTGTGCTAGGCCTATATCTCTCACGGACCCACACAACTGGTGTTTACAGTGTTTGGGTCCTGAGCATCAGGCCTCCTCTTGCACCCGCTGTGCTACTTTGAAAAAACGAACTTTAAAAAATCGCTTAATTCAACAGCGATTGTTGTTCGGTGCCGAGATGTCCGACCCCGTTCCTTCGACTCCGGCTTCGGCACCGATTCAGTCGGCACCCTCGTCTTCGACGCCGCGTGATTCCACACCGGCATCCCAACAGTCAGGTAAGCCGGCTAAGAAGCCTTCCCCGCTGGAACGTCTTCCGGCCTCGAGTGCAGTGAGCCCAATCCTGCCGCCGGTTCGACGCCAGCGGAAGCGCTCCGCCCCTATAGAGGTGAGTCCCTCGACATCGGGCTCCTCATCTCCGGGGCGTCGAGCGGCACCGCAGGTACCGCAGAAGAAAAAAGCGGTACCGGTGCCATCTCTCGATGACCGCATTACGGCCATCCTTCAGGTGCAGCTGAAGGAACAATTAGAACGACTCCTTCCTGCTATCATGACACCGAACCTTCCGGTGCCAGTTCGCACCGAGCCATCGGTACCGGTTGTTGAACAACCTGTATCGGTACCGATTGTGGAACCCGTGTTAACCACTTCCACTGTTTCGGTACCGCTTCACCTAACCTCATCGGTATCGATGCCAGTCCTTGCACCGGAGCCGAGAGCTCACCATCAATCGGTGCAGACTTCGGCACCGGTGCGTCCGATAACTTCTCCGGACACGGTATCGATGAGGTCGGGTAAGTCGATGCGCAAAACCAGACACATGCAAACGTCGACACCTGAGTCTCGGGACCATTCTTCCCATGTAAGGGACCCTGATCTGTGGGGAGACTCAGAGGAACCCTTTCTTTCTGAAGGAGAATGTTCCTCAGAGGAGGAGGATTCGGCTGTCCCTGACCCATCCTCCAAACAGGCCACTTCCTCTTTCTCTAGTTTTTTGAAAGAGATGTGTGAGTCCTTGTCCATTCCTTTGGAGGCTGAATCCAAAAAGTCTAAAGCTTTTTTGGATGCCCTTGATTTTGATCAGCCTCCAAAGGAATTTTTGAAACTTCCCCTCCATGACATCCTGAGGGAAACTTTCTATAAGAATTTAGAGACTCCTTTAACTGTCCCAGGGGCCCCACGTAAACTGGATTCTCTATATAAGGTAATTCCCATTCCTGGGTTCGACAAACCTCAACTACCACATGAATCCTTATTTGTCGAATCCACCCTTAAAAGACTTCAGGAGCCAGTGTATATGCATCTGTCCCTCCTGGCAGAGAAGGAAGGGCCATGGATAAATTTGGTAAGAGGCTCTACCAAAATGCTATGTTAGCTAATAGGGCTAGTAATTATGCTTTTCATTTTTCTTTTTATTTAAAGCATCTCCTTACCACCATGGCTTCTTTCGAGAAATATCTTCCTTCACGAAAGCATTCCACTTTTCATACATGCTTGTCGTCTCTTCTCCAATTGCGTAAGTTTATGGTGAGATCCATATATGACACTTTTGAACTTACATCCAGAGCGACAGCAATGTCAGTGGCTATGCGTCGTTTGGCCTGGCTTCGGGTATCCGAGCTTGATGTTAACCATCAAGATCGGTTAGCCAATGCCCCATGCCTAGGGGATGAGCTCTTTGGGGATTCCATGGACTCAACCACACAAAAGCTCTCTGCTCATGAGACGCGCTGGGATACCCTGCTCAAAAATAAAAAGAAGCCTCCTCCGCCAAGACCATACAGGCAGCAATCGGCCTATCAACGCCGTTTCACAGCCCGTCCATTGCCTACCACTGCTCAACAACCTAGACGTCAGAGACAACAGCAACGTCAGCCTCCCAGACAACAGCAACAGCAACAAGCTGTAAAACAACCTCCTCAGCAGAAGTCACAGCCCTTTTGACTTCATTCTCCGCAGTATAGCCAGTATCCCTATTCCTGCTCTCCTGCCTCAACCAATAGGAGGTCGACTTTCTCTGTTCCTCAGCCGGTGGGAAGTAATCACTTCGGACCAATGGGTCCTCAACATCATCCGCCACGGCTACTCTCTCAACTTTCAGACTCTCCCACCTCAAAGCCTGCCAAAAGAGTCTGCTTTGAACAGTCCTCAATCAGCCCTCCTTATTCAGGAGGTCCAATCCCTCCTCCTTCTGAACGCTATAGAGGAAGTTCCTCTAGATCAAAAGGGGCAGGGATTCTACTCCCGCTACTTTCTAGTTCCCAAAAAGACAGGAGATCTCAGACCCATCCTGGATCTTCGCGATCTCAACATTCATCTAGTAAAAGAAAAATTCAAGATGCTTTCTTTAGCCATCCTTTATCCCCTTCTAAATCAAAACGACTGGCTATGCTCCCTCGATCTCAAAGAGGCTTACACTCACATACCGATCAATGTAACCTCAAGACCATATCTCCGATTCATGATCAATCATTGTCATTACCAGTACAAGGTGCTGCCCTTCGGTCTTGCCTCATCTCCAAGGGTATTCACCAAATGTCTCATTGTGGTGGCGGCTTTTCTACGCTCTCACCACCTGCATGTATTTCCTTACCTGGACGATTGGTTGATCAAGGACACTTCTGCCCAAGCGGTCCTTCTGGCCACCAACCAAACCATACAGTTTCTACAACTTCTGGGATTCGAGATCAATCTACCCAAATCCCATATCATTCCCACTCAGAGACTTCAATTCATTGGAGCGATCCTAGATACACTCCTCATGAGAGCTTTCCTGCCATCCAATCGTCTTCAGACCCTTCAATCTCTATGTCACCAGGTACTTCCTCTGCCGTCCATCTCAGCAAGGCAAATGATGGTGCTCTTGGGACACATGGCATCCACAGTTCATGTCACACCTCATGCCCGTCTTCACCTGCGCACTCCTCAATGGACCCTTGCGACCCAGTGGTCCCAAGCATCGGACCCTTGCTCACGACACATATCTGTGACATCATCTCTTCGTCAGTCTCTGCAATGGTGGTTGGTATCCTCAAATCTATCCAGAGGTCTTCTGTTCCATCAGCCTCCTCATCAACTAGTCATCACCACCGATGCCTCCCTGTATGCATGGGGAGCTCACTTGAACGAGTTCCAGACTCAAGGTCTTTGGTCAGCCCAGGAGAGGAAACATCAAATCAATTTCCTAGAACTCAGAGCGATGTTTTACGCCCTCAAGGCCTTCCAACACCTTCTCTTTCCTCAGGTCCTTCTGTTGTGCACAGACAATCAGGTTGCGATGTACTACATCAACAAACAGGGTGGGACAGGCTCTCGCCTTTTATGCCAGGAAGCCCAGAAGATCTGGACTTGGGCCATAGATCATCATCTCTTCCTGAAAGCTATATACATTCAAGGGAAACAGAATTCCTTAGCAGACAAACTCAGCAGAATTCTCCAACCTCACGAGTGGACACTCGATCCCGTAACTCTGCACTCTATCTTCAATCAATGGGGCACTCCTCAGATAGACCTCTTTGCAGCTCCTCACAATCATCAGCTGCCCCTATTCTGCTCCAGACTTTACTCTCCACACCGTCTAACAGCAGATGCTTTTCTCCTCGACTGGTCGAATCTGTTCCTGTACGCCTTCCCTCCTCTGCCTCTCATGTTGAGAACCTTGTTCAAGCTCAAGAGGGAACGAGCCACCATGATTCTGATTGCTCCGAGGTGGCCCAGGCAACATTGGTTCTCCCTTCTACTTCAACTCAGTTCCAGGGAACCTTTTCTTCTTCCTCTGTTTCCTTCGCTGCTTACGCAACAGCAGGGAACCCTTCTGCATCCCAACCTCCAGTCTCTACACCTGATGGCTTGGTATCTCTCGGGCTGAATTCGACTGATACTCTTTTATCTCAGTCCGTTCGTTCCATTCTGGATGCCTCCAGGAAACCAGCCACTCTACAATGTTACCATCAAAAGTGGACGAGGTTTTCTTCCTGGTGTCTTCTTCATCATCTTGATCCCACTTCCCTAGCAGTGGAGACGTTGTTGGATTATCTTCTTTCTTTGTCTGATTCTGGCCTGAAGTCCTCTTCCATCAGGGTCCACCTCAGTGCCATTGCAGCTTTTCATGAGCCAGTCCATGGAAAACTTCTTTCAGCTCATCCCCTGGTATCCAGGTTCATGCGTGGGCTTTTCAATGTGAAACCACCTCTTAAAGCCCCTCCGGTTATCTGGGATCTCAATGTGGTTCTTTCAGCTTTAATGAAGCCTCCATTTGAACCTTTAGCTACTTCTCCTTTCAAATTTCTCACTTGGAAGGTACTTTTCCTTATTGCTCTTACCTCTGCCAGGAGAGTCAGTGAGCTTCATGCACTGGTTGCAGATCCACCTTTTACGGTCTTTCATCATGACAAGGTGGTTCTGCGTACACATCCAAAGTTTCTCCCCAAGGTTGTCTCGGAATTTCATCTCAACCAATCCATTGTCCTACCGGTTTTTTTTCCAAAACCTCATTCTCATTCTGGGGAACAAGCTCTGCATACTTTGGATTGTAAAAGGGCTCTTGCTTACTATCTGCAGCGTACGAAACCCCACAGATCAGTTCCCCAACTTTTTCTGTCCTTTGATCCGAACAAATTGGGACGTCCTGTTTCTAAACGCACGTTGTCTAATTGGCTAGCAGCGTGCATTTCTTTCTGTTATGCTCAGACCGGACTGACACTGGAAGGTTCTGTCACGGCCCATCGAGTCAGAGCAATGGCAGCATCTGTAGCTTTCCTCCGTTCCACTCCTATTGAGGAAATCTGCAAAGCTGCTACTTGGTCCTCAGTTCACACTTTTACATCTCATTATTGTCTGGATGCATTCTCCAGAAGGGATGGTCACTTCGGCCAATCTGTATTACAAAATTTGTTTTCTTAATGGCCAACCTTCCCTCCATCCCTCTTATTGTTAGCTTAGAGGTCACCCATCAGTCAAGAATAGCTGCCTGCTTGTCCTGGGATAAAGCACAGTTACTTACCGTAACAGGTGTTATCCAGGGACAGCAGGCAGATATTCTTGCGTCCCACCCACCTCCCCGGGTTGGCTTCTTAGCTGGCTTATACTAACTGAGGGACCGCGCGCCTCTGTCGGGCGGGAAGGCACTCGCGCGTGCGCGGTGCGGCCGAGCTAGAACTTTCTAAAAAGTTCTTAGAGTGCAATCACTCTAAAATTGTCCGTACCGGGGCTCCGTCGGTGCCGTCACCCATCAGTCAAGAATATCTGCCTGCTGTCCCTGGATAACACCTGTTACGGTAAGTAACTGTGCTTTGTCCACCATCTCTCCCTCTCCTATTTTTAGACCCATTATTTCTCCCCCCAAAATAATCTGGCCAGAGAGGCGAAAAACTTCAAGGCATTCTTCAGTTACGTTAAGGGAAAGCGACCAGCGAGAGAGGAGGTGGGGCCGTTGGACGATGGGGATAGGAAGGGAGTGATTAAGGAGGATAAAGAGGTAGCTGAGAGGTTGAACACGTTCTTCTCGTCGGTTTTCACGAGCGAAGACACATCTAATATACCGGACTCAGAGGAGCTCATGAGTGGGGAACAGGCTGAAAAATTGGATCACATAGAGGTAAGTAAGGAGGATATCCTCAAACAGATAGACAGGCTAAAATGCGGCAAATCACCGGGCCCGGACGGGATCCACCCAAGGGTTCTGAAGGAACTAAGACAAGAAATAGCGGGCACAATCCAGCATGTTTTCAACCTATCCTTGAAAACTGGTGAGGTACCAGAGGACTGGAAATTGGAGAATGTCACACCTATCTTCAAGAAGGGATCGAGGGGTGACCCCGGTAACTACAGGCCGGTGAGCCTGACTTCAATTATAGGGAAGATGGTGGAAGCTATGATCAAGGACGGCATTTGCGAGCACATCGAGAAGAATGACCTATTGAGAACAAGCCAGCACGGATTCTGTAAGGGAAGGTCGTGCCTAACGAACCTTCTGTACTTCTTTGAGGGAATAAGCAGTCGGGTGGACAATGGGGAACCCATAGACATCATTTACCTCAATTTTCAAAAGGCTTTCGACAAGGTGCCACATGAAAGGCTGCTTAAGAAGCTGTGGAACCACGGGGTGGGAGGGGATGTGCACAGATGGATCAAGCACTGGTTGTCGGGCAGACTGCAGAGGGTCGGAGTAAAGGGTCAATATTCTGACTGGCGGGGAGTCACAAGCGGTGTACCACAGGGGTCGGTGCTGGGGCCGTTACTCTTTAACATATTTATCAATGACCTGGAAAAGGAGGCAGAGTGCGAGGTTATAAAATTTGCAGACGATACCAAACTGTGCGGCAGAGTTAGGACCAGGGAGGAGTGTGAGGACCTACAAAGAGACCTGGACAAGCTGGAAGACTGGGCAAACAAATGGCAAATGCGCTTTAACGTGGCCAAATGCAAGGTCATGCATATAGGGAAAAAGAACCCGTTGTTCAACTACAAATTGGGGGGGGTATTGTTGGGAGACAGCAGACTTGAGAGAGACTTGGGTGTGCTGGTGGATGCATCACTGAAGCCATCTGCACAGTGCGCAGCAGCCTCGAAAAAAGCCAACAGGATGCTTGGCATCATAAAGAAGGGCATAACAACCAGAACACGGGAAGTCATCATGCCATTGTATCGAGCGATGGTGCGTCCACATCTGGAATACTGCGTTCAGTATTGGTCGCCGCACCTCAAGAAGGACATGGCGGTACTTGAGAGAGTCCAAAGGAGAGCAACGAAAATGGTAAAAGGGCTGGAACACTGCCCATACGACGAGAGGTTGGATAGGCTGGGGCTCTTCTCTCTGGAAAAAAGGAGGCTCAGAGGAGATATGATAGAGACCTTCAAGATCATGAGGGGCATAGAGAGGGTAGATAGGGACAGATTCTTCAGACTGAAGGGGACAGCAAATACGAGGGGGCATTCGGAGAAACTGAAGGGAGATAGGTTCAAAACAAACGCAAGGAAGTTTTTTTTCACCCAAAGGGTCGTGGACACTTGGAATGCACTACCGGAGGAAGTGATCAGGCAGAGTACGGTACAGGGATTCAAACAGGGATTGGACGGATTCCTGAAGGATAAAGGGATCATGGGATACTGAGGGAGGAGCTGGGATGAAACACAAGTATAGAAAGCTAACCAGGTAATGAGTATAGAAACCAAACCAGGTCGTGCATGTGCAAGACCGGAGGGTTAGGACTTCGATAGGAAGACAGGACTTAAATGAGAAACCAAGGTGGCAAGGGAGCCCCCTCTGGTGATACAGACAGGTCGTGACCTGTTTGGGCCGCCGCGGGAGCGGACTGCTGGGCGGGATGGACCTGTGGTCTGACCCGGCGGAGGCACTGCTTATGTTCTTATGTATGTCTCTTTGAACCCCCCTTTCCTCCCTCCGTGTACTTCTACACTAGGGCTCCCCCCCCCCCCTCCCCTCCCCTGAAGGCCTGGGCTGTCCGTCACCCCTCGAAGGCCTCCACCACCTGAAGACCTGCACCCTCCCTTGAATGGCTGTTCCCAACTGATCATCCCCCTAAAGCAGGAGCAGTTTTCAAACCACTACCACTGGAATGGTAGCAACAGCTGCTCCTTCATCTGCCCGTGCTCTGACCTCAGCGCTGCCTCAAGTGCCGGGAGTGGAACCCCGGGGGACCCAGAGATCATGCGCGAAGCCATGGTGCTTTAACTCATGCTTCTCCTGGATGTGCTGGCTATCATGGGCAACGTGGCTTTCACCACGGTGATCGTGAAGACCCCTCAGGAAGTTCGTGTCCATTGTGCATATGTGCCTCGTTGACACTCTGGCCACTCACTGTCATGCCCCTGGGAACTTGGAGGGTGGCCAGCTCTGCGGTCTTCTGCAAGGTGGAAGTCAGGGATGAATTCTGTCGGCTCTACGTCTCCCTGGGGGTTGTTTCAGCTGCGCCTCGAGTCTCACTATTTCTGCGATCACCATTGAATGATATTATATTGTGCATCTTTTACACTTTAAAGGGTGAGGGGGGAGGGCCATCCACCAAATTGGGAGGCTGATTTTTTTTTTTTTTAGTAAATTGGTTAATCGATTCGAATCGTGAATAGGGCAGCACTACTGCTCACTGCTTTCACTATGCAGCTGAACTATAAGAGAAGTGTAATGCCGATTGTCACACTATTTGTTCATACTTTACTCCCGGTGGTTTTCTATATAAGATAAGGAATTTTGTAAAAGTTATTTATATTTTTTTAAAAAAGAAGAAAATATTTAATCACTAAAAATAATAAAATAAATGGTAAGGTAGGGGGTAGAGCCGGTGACATGATCAGGAGCTTGGGAACTTTGTAAGTCTGTTCCAGTTTGAAACCCAAGATTGGGTAGACTGCTCCACTTTCTGAGGCTCTATCTAGTATCTCCCTGGAGATTAATCAGTCAAAAAAAATTAAATTAAAAAACAGTAGTTGACCTGTATCACCTTTTATGAGTTGACCAGTGGATTCTATACATTTTATATTTGTATACTAATAAAACAGTTATTAACAATCAATTAGAAAAAAAGCACCAGGCAGTAAGGACAGGCAATTAAGTTTCCAAAAAGTAATTATATATGTTCCAGCCCAGTAAGCTTTTTCATTTTAAGTGTAATGAAGTAGCTCCAACTGACCCAGGTGGAATGAGATAAAAAGCATCCAGAACCAGAGGAATCAACTGTGGTAGAAGGAAAACAGATCATGGATGAATGCTTTCCTCGTTAGCTGAATGATCCAGGTCTCCTGAAATTTTCCAGCATAATTTTAGTTGACCCAGACAATGTAGGAATAAGAACTGCTTAGCAGCAGGAGGATGTAGTGCTACTCAAGCAGTAGCTGAGAACCAAAAAGGTATTCATGCCATCACCACAGATGATCATGCTTTAAATGAGCAGCACTTACCCAACCATGATAATCCAGGCAGCCATTAGCAGGAAAAATAAACTATCACTAGCAAAATTAGATAGAGTCTTACCTGGATAATCTTCTTTCAGTTAATCTACAGATTCTGTTGTATATGTGGTGATTTATCCCTTCCCGTGAACTGGCTTGCAGAGTGAGAATACTTACAGCTTTGAGTATCTCCCCTATAGAGGCGGAGCCCCAGTCTGCACCTCAGTTTAGGCCCAAAGCAATCAAACTCCACTGGAACAAAAGAGGAGAGGAATGGAGAAACACCCCACAAACAACAAGCAATTCTGGTTTGGTCTGTTACTTAAAAAATAAGAATTAGAAGTTTAAAGTTTTATTAAAATTTGATTGAACGCTTATTAGTATTTCTAAGCTATGTACATATAAAAAGGGGATACAATAATATAAACTAGTGTTTTAGCCTGTTACAGTAACGGGCACTAGAATAGCCCCACCTATACCCTGATCCCACCCATGTCCTGCCTCTACCATGCCTGGACCCTGCCTCCCACTGATCCCAGTCCCACCACCTCACCTTTCATCATTTCCTTAGTCCTCTGTACCCTTTTGGCCCTCATAGATCCTCCATTGCATTTATCACCTGACAGGGCCTTTTGCTCTGTGTGGGTCTGGCCTCCTGGACCCCCATTACTTACCTGAGGTGGCAGCAGCAGTCCTGACATACCAACTCCTCCTCCCTCAGTGCCCCAAAGCAACAGCGGTCCTACCATTTCCATCTCTCCCTTTCCCCCTTTCCCCCTCTCTACCATCTCTCTCTGACCCTGTTTCACCCCTTTTGCCATCTTTCCTGTCCCCCCCCCCCGTCCTTCCCCAAGGTCATCTCTCTCTCTCCTGCCCCCTCCATCCTCCCTGAAGTTTATCTCTCCCTATCCCCTACCATCTCTCCCTGTCCCCCTTGTAGCCTCTCTGTCCTTCTCATCCATCTGTCTCTCTCTCCTTTCCTCACTTGAGTCCAACATTTCTCCCACTCCCTCCCCTGAATCCAGCATCTCTGCGGAGCTCTCGCAGCTCCTCCTCCAGCCAGGCTTCAGCCATCTACACTGGCTCTGGGCTCGCAGCATCACAGAGGGAGGGTGATGTGGAAAACGCCACAGGCACATTCTTGCAATGGGGATAATAAAACCCTTAGCGCGCATGCACACTTGAAACTGTGCAGGCTCCTACTGCACATGCAGAAGCACAAAGCACGGACACATGGAGTTTCAAGTGCGTATGCATGCTAAGGATTTTATTATAGTGGATAGTCTCACATATGCAAAAACAAAACAATTAACTAACCAAAAAACAAGGATAAAGGGACTACAAATCTTAATAGAACAGAGAACATATAAGGTAAGAACTTCAGGGCGGGAAAAAGATATGTATGATGTTTAAAATCATAAAAACCTGGCTGATTAAACTAAGAGACAAATGCTGTAAAAAAAAACAAAACAGTAATTTTTTTTTTTTTTTAAGTCTCCAAAAGTGTCCCAGAAAAGGAAACTCTTCAGAAAACTTTTAAATCTTTCTAATGAAGTTTCCTCTCGTAAATAGATAAGTAATAAATTCCAAATTTGTGGGGCTGTCATTGAAGAAAACAATTGAAACAAACATAGAGAAACAACCTGCTGTGTGCAACTGGCACTAGCAATAAGGAAGCCAGAGACTGAAGAATACACTTACACATACTGGGCTTCTTGGCGATTAGCCATCTGGCTGACAGGAGAACTACTCCAGGCCTGGAACACAGAAATATTCTAGGCAGAAAGCAGGCGGGCCTCATGGAGGGACAGAGAGAGATGTTGGTTGGGGAAGGGAATGAGTCCAGAGGAGAGGAAGCGTGCAGGAGGCAGAAATAAATAAATATTGGATGGACAGTCAGAAGGAAGAGCAACCAGAGACTCATGAAATCACCAGACAACAAAGGTAGGAAAAATGATTTTATTTTCAATTTAGTGATCAAAATGTGTCAGTTTTGAGAATTTATATCTGCTGTCTATATTTTGCACTATATTTGTCTATTTTTCTATAGTTGTTAATGAGGTGACATTGCATATTTTAAAGTCATCTGCCTTGACCTCTTTGGGGAAAAAATGAATATAAATGATAACTAACATTTTCTCTGCATACAGTGTGCTTTGTATTTTTTTTATTTTGTGGTTAACATTATGTATTAATAAGATTATATTGTGTGTATATGAAAAAGGGGTAGAGTCAGGGGCAGAGTTTCGGAGGGGGTACTCGGTTGGTATTTTTTAGGCTTAGGGGGTACTTGGCTTGAAAAGATTGAGAAACACTGTTCTATAGGACCTAGTTATCGGAATTTCTTCTGACCTCAGATTGCTGTATGGTATTGTAACTCACACTGGCTCCCATTTTCACAGGTCCACCTAAGGTCCAAAGAGATTCAGATAACTAAATCCTGTAGAACATGATGTTACTTATATAATCATAGTGAGTTTTATACAATCACACACAGGACATGGACACTCTTCGGCCGGCCAACCAGTGGAAACCTGACATGATATAGGGGTACGAAGGCCTGAGGGGGCCATCCCTGTTGATTTTAAGCAAAATAGAGGAGTTTTGAGGCAGATGGATGTGTTAGAAAAAATAATTATTTATTTATAAGATCTTTTAAAATCTAAAATGGCCACTGCCAGGAAAAAAAGAAAAGAAAAAAAAATCACACCATAAGCAGCCCGTGGAGACTTTCCTGAAGGACAAAAAACATAGGGAAAGGGGTTTTAGAGGAGGCGGACCTAGGCTCTGGGTACAGAAACCTTCATAATCAACTTTTGAAGACCCTCCCCGATTTTCCCTTTAGGTTATAAAAGCCTTACTCACTGTGCTATGTGGTGCCTGCATGCTTCAGCACAGGAATTCAGTTGGAACAAATGGAGAAGAAATCTGCCTCAAAGATTTGCTAGATGAATCTGGTCTTCGGGCTGCTAGTCAGACTGAGCCTCAATACCCAGAAATCCTCATCACGAAGGAGGGGAGGACCATGCATCCAGCCCATTATTAATCTTGGCCGAGCTGAGAAGGAGCCAAACAGCGTGTGCTCAAGCTCCTGAAGCAGGGATGTGAGCAGCTACGCAGGGGACTGATCCTGCTAGTAGCAGACTTCAGCAGAGCAAGTTTGCATCTTCTAGGCAGAGGTCCCAATAAATTGGAACCTCTGGGCACCAAGCTTCCAATCAAACACTTAGAAAAATACTTGAAAATAATAAAACTGTAGAGCAGAAACACTTCTGAGCAACTTGTTTGCAGAAAACAAACTGAGGGGGCAGGAGCAGCTCCCTGGGAAGGAGGTGGCGTTGAAAATACGATTGACAGCTTTCTGCTAGCAATTTGCGGGTTCAAATGCAAAACCCTATTGTTCGGGACCACTAGACACATTGATTTCCTTTCATATTTAGCACATCCTAGCAAAAACATGCAGGTTTTCTTTTTATTAATTAAATCAAAATAGAACTGCAAGTTCAGAAGATGTTGTTTAACTATAATTCACTTATTCACACTTTAGATGTAGGCAGTTAAAAAAGAGACATTTTAGAGAATAAAAATTCACCCCTCCTCCCAGTACTTTCATTTTTTAAAAGAAGACTACAAAGAGAGGGTTCCCTGAATGGAAAAATCTTAGTAATCAGTATAGTTTGCTGGTCTTAAGTTTCCAGGTGGACTTTCTGGGACACCAGGCTGCTCAGTGGTACAAATTAATATCTGGATTTTTAAATAAGAAACCAAAAACTGGTCTACGGGACATTTGTAGCATTGAGATTAAGCATCAAATTACTGCGTCTCAATGGCCACAAATTTGGTCTTGGAGAATGGGATGTACAGTGTCGGCATCTATGAGACAAACTTGGTTTTTCCTTTTACATAGAGCATTTTGGACCCCAGTTTGTTTACAAAAGTTAGATAGCTCTAAGTCTAATAGATGCTGGCACTGTCATCTCGAAGCTGGGACATTAGATCACTTGCTATTCTATTGTCCATTGATACTTGCTTTTTGGAAATCAATTTGGGGTCAAATAAATGGTTTGTTAGAAAATCCAGTTGCATTAACTTATGATACTGTATTATTTGGCACATAAATGAGGGCTAAGAGTCAAATATCATCTAATAATAATAAGCTATTACTCATTATGACAGGGGTTGCCATACAACATATAATGAAAAATTGGGATCGCTTGAATTATAGCTTTTGGTGGAACTCTCTATGTCACATATTCAAAATGGAAAGGGTAATTGCCATACAGGGGGGAGCATTAAGAAGTTTCAGGATATTTGGGAGCCATTAACAAAATACTGTAATGATTGAATATCAATTTTTTCCCCTTAAATATGCACATCCAAAAGAGGGGAGGGGGGTGGGGATTTCTTGGTTTTCTTTTGAGGGTAAACAATGTGGGGAGGTAATTATAGGTTTTTCTTGGGTTTGATGAATGTTATTGAATAGGGACGGGGAGGGATATAGGATTTGAAATTGAGTTTTATAGAATATTAAGTGATGTATGTAAGAACAAATTGATGTTATATACTGTTTCACTTTTTAAAATGAATAAAGAAGTTAAAAAAAAAAAAAGATGACTACAAAGAGGCCAAAACCAGAGCAGGGCAGCAGCTGTACTGGGAGGTACTCAAACATCCCTTTTCCTCTTCTAGCACCCTTTCAAATGGCACTATTCACTGCAGGGACTGCCAATGGCTCCGATTGTCAGGATAACCCTAGGACAGGGGTGTCAAAGTCCCTCCTCGAGGGTCGCAATCCAGTCGGGTTTTCAGGATTTCCCCAAAGAATATGCATGAGATCTATTTGCATGCTAATAGATCTCATGCATATTCATTGGGGAAAACCTGACTGGATTGCGGCCCTCGAGGAGGGACTTTGACACCCCTGCCCTAGGAGGTGTGGAAATCTCTCTCTTGCATATGCAGTACGAATATGCTGAAAATCTGATCCATCAGTGGCTCTTAAAGTGACTTAGAGTAAACAGCGCTGCTTTAAAAGGTGTGCTGGGAGATTGCATCGTTATCTCCTCAGACTTCCCCAGTCCTGGTTTTGTTCCAGGCAAGGAGATGGAATTTTGGTTCCCTGCCCAAGGTAATGTGGATGACCTGCTAAGTTTTGCTAGAGCAGCCAACTCTTTTAATGGCTTGGGCCTGGGGGTCAGGTTTTCAGATGGGAAAATGCCAGTACACTTCCCCCTCCGTATTCGCAGTGGTAAGGGCCAGAGCCAGCCTGCGAATATTAAAAAAACGCGAATAATATTCAGGCCAATTCTACCCTTAACCCCCGCTAACAACCAGCTATTTTAAGCCTCCCCTCCCCTTAAGCCTTACCTGGTGTCTAGCGGATTTTCGGGGCAGGAGCGATCTTACCACGCTCCTGCCCCGTGCAGATAGCTCACAAGAAATGGCTGCCTTGAGCTCCCATCGTAGTCTCAAGGCAGCCATTTCCTGTGAGCGATCTGCACAGGGCAGGAGCATGGGAAGATCGCTCCTGGCCTGAAAACCCGCTAGAGCATCAGGTAAGGCTTAAAATAGCCTGAAAAATGAAAATGCATTTTTTGGTTTAAAACCGTGAATAAGCGAATCCGTAGATACAGAATTCGCAAATACGGAGGGGGAAGTATAATGTTCAGCCTCTGCCACCACATGGCCTGCAAGCAAAGCCTCAAAGAGTCACATTCAAATTTCTCCTCTTTCTTTTTTTGAAGTTTTGGGTTTATTATTTCTGCACTATAAAAACAGTCATCTTAGTGCCTGAGTTATCAGGGAATAGAACTTAAACAAAAGCTTCAGGGCCAGAGACACCAATCACATGTCAAAGAATGAACCTGAAGAGACCTTCAGTTTTTTTATGTGCACAGCCAGAACAGCACAAGGACTGTCCTAATTACAGATAACTGGCCTACAAAAATGGTGGGACTAAAGGCCCAAAATTAAAAAGAAAAGAAATCAGACCGGGTGTGGTTCTTTATGGAGTGCAAAGATAATCAAAGGCTGCAGTTCCAAACCTGCCTCTCAAAGACTCGCCCAGCCAGGCAGGTGTTCAGAATCTCCAAACTGACTACATGGGACACTTCTATATTCAGTGCCTGGCTAGGCCTCAAGCACCAGGCTAGGGAAAATCGGGAGTGTAAGAATTATTCAGAAAGCAGGGGAGAACACTTGGATTTATTCTCCAGAGGGTAGAAACTAATCACATCTCAAGTGCCACCTAGAGCAGAGTTCTCAATCTAATCCTCAGGGCCCACCTAGATAGTCAGGTTTTCAGGATACTCACAATGAATAAGCACGAGATACATTTGCAACACAAGACAACCGCTCTCCACTCTAACAAATTACTGTATTCCAACCTAGCACCTGCCATAGACAAAGGAAAAAGCCTCAGGTCCCAGGTGAGCATGGAGTAAGCTCAACCAGTCTAAATATCATTGGCATAAAAAAACTTTTGTCTTGTCAACCAGCATAGGAAAAGGAGGGAAAACACACACAAAAAAATCTATGACTCAGCACTGGTCCTTCCCGTTACAGCCAATGTTTCATGGTGATAGACCACTTCTTCAGGGCTTCTGGATCTCCATAGTTGCTCAACAGATCCATAATGTAATAAATTCCTAAATGTACCAGTCAACTATAGCATAGCAAACATGATATTTATAATTTTGTGCCATACTCACAGTTCCATGGTTCTACCATCTCTCCTTGCACAAAGCTTCAATATGGTGTCTCGGCGTCATAAGCTCCATATTGACCAATCAAGTCTCTCTTTGATCCAATAGGACAATGGAGCTAACAATCAAGGCTCAATTATGGCACATATGAGCTAATATCTTGCTCCAACAATTTGTATGTAAAATGTATCTCATGCATATTCATAGTAGATATCCTAAAACTCTGACTGGCTGGGTGTGTCCAAGGACTGGGTTGAGAACCCCTGGTCTAGAGCAGAAGACTCTTACTTTTGGAAATGCAAAACGTTTCTATATAAGTGCTCTCTTATCTGTAGAACAAGAAAAACTTAATCAGGGTTGAAATAAAAACCAAGTGTGCAGCTTGCTGGATCAATAAACAAAAATCCTGAAAATAAACTACACATCGTAAGAGTGATGTCAAAAAATAAAGCAGGATCACAGCTCATTCTCTGAGGGGCCACCAATGTCAGCTAAAGAGCATGCTGAGATCTCTGCTGGCCAGTACACCTCTTACTCCTTTCCTCCCCTACCTAGGGTTACCATATGGCTCCAGAAAAAGGAGGATGAATTGAGACATCCGGGTTTTACTTCCATTGCTTTCAAGGAAAGTAAAATCTGGAGGTCACAATCCGTCCTCCATTTTGTGGAGGACTTATCTGTAAGGGCAACAGATGACAGGAGACAGAAATTTAAAAGAGGGCCTAACCCCCTAAAATGTCCTAGTGCAGGGAGCACTCAAGACCCCAGGACCAGGGGTTTTGAGTCTTTGCCCTAAGAGGAGGAACGCATGTTATAAATATTAAAACCAGCGATCACATACAAAACAGAAGAGCTTGTAGGGTATATCTTTACCCAAACCCACAAAAGCCCCACAATATACAGATAATGCCTTTAAGGAGTGTGGTTATGGAAAAGGGATTCCCAGCAGCAGAGTTCCTTCCACGACCAGCAGAGAGACTGTGGCTCGTAGGAGTCTTGCCTCTCTGCCTTACAAAGTTCACAGCTTCCTCCTTTTGGAGTTGGTCAGAGAGAAGAGGATCACAGACACATTTTCAAATGCACAAATCAGCATCCCAGGAAACATTACAGAGTACAACTGAATTCTGTGAAACCTGACAGTTCCTGGGAAGATACAACAGAAGCTTCCATCTTAAAAATCTTATGTTTGCAATGGGGTTGTATCTATCCAGTCACTCTGTTAAAAAACACAGTTTACTTTTGATGAGTTAACACCTTTCTTTCTGGTTATTCTCAGACTGCAGTGGTTTACTGGCTGCTGCAACCAAACTACTGTATCTTTAGATATGACCCTAGATTACACAGGAAACCAGAGGCCTTGTCCACTATTGTTTGCAAATGACTGAACTCAATGAGGTATGTCTACTTACAACCAAACTGCACACCCCTCCACCCACACACAATGCACGGTATGTGAATATACCGTGCTACATGTAGGCATCATCAGCCATGCAAATGCACACGCAACACATGTACATACAAATCTCCTTCTCTCCCCACCTCTTCTGACAGTGCCAATGGAACTAACTGCCTTAATGCAGCTTTCTTCCTGTGGCTTTCAGTTTCTGTCCTCAGCAGGAAGAGTCCGATGTGACTTGCTGTACACTGTGTCTAGATCCAGCAATGGGCTTTATGAAGAGCGGCTCAGTAGAGAGGAACCTTGGCAAGAGACTGCATGGTTACACGAAGGCTGTGAGAACCACAGCATTTCATTGTAACATGAGGCCATTATCTCTCTGGCTGGCTGAAGACTCCTCGCTTTTTCCATCTCAGAAGGAATACTGATGGTACATCCAGCAGCACTTCCACCCAACACAGGGTGACAGGTAGGCATGTATCAACTTATGACAAAAGTGTTGGAATTTCCTTTGCTTTGTTTACCACACAAGTGGTTCTTGAACAAATGTCCACCACAGTAACTTATCTGCCACACATTCCATGGTGATCATTTATCGCCGGTAATGGTTGGGCGCATCAGCGAACATGTATTTGAGTCTGTAAGCCTCTGCCAGGAGAAGCCCAATCTCTTCGTTGCCCCAGTGTATTGTGGGTAGGTTCTGTAACAACATGAGAAGGCCCTGCACAGCAGAAAAGGGAGCATACTTAGCACCTAGCAATTAACTTGCACTTTGAAAGAGCAAAACACTACCTACAAAGCAGAACACCCGGACTAGGCAATTCAAACAAATAGAGGCAGAGAGAAAATAATCATGCATGGAGTACATGCAAACATCAGCTGATGTGGGTGTGGACCAAATACACAAAGAAAACAAAAAAAAAACTCTGTGGAGTGACGATGTTCCTAAATGGACTTTATTTGAAAGTGTCAAATAAAATAATTTCATCCACATAAAAATAAATCATCCACATAAGAGCCTTAAAGGACCTAGTCCGCTAGGGATACAGGACCCAACACGGTCCGTGTTTCAACAAAAAGTCTTCTTCAGGGGTCCTATAAATAATGAGGGGTACATTAAGAATGCATGTAAGTTATGAATAGCAGTGGTGATAAAATGTGAAACTGTGAATGATATCTGACATGCAAAGAGTATGAAAGATAAGTAATAAAGGACACAGTGAAAAAGACTTTTTGTCGAAACGCAAACCGTGTTGGGTCCTGTATCCCTAGCGGACTAGGTCCTTTAAGGCTCTTATGTGGATGAGCATTTGACCTAGTTGACCACACCTTATTACTACAGATTCTCGACGCCATAGGAATCTCAGGCAAGGTCTACAAATGGTTTCAAGGGTTCCTCAAATCTAGAACCTACAGGGTAAAATACAATGATATCAAATCAGAGCCATGGGCAAATCCCTGCGGAGTTCCACAAGGATCACCTCTTTCACCTACGCTCTTCAACCTCTTTATCTCCTCCCTAGGAGCCACTCTTGATACCCTAGATGTCACATCCTTCAGCTATGCTGACGACATCACCATACTCCTCCCTTTCGACCCATCAGAGACCGCCACCATAACAAAGCTAGAAACAACCTTAGATACAGTAGAAAAATGGATGATGGATCACAAACTAAAACTAAACTCAGAAAAAACAAAATTCCTTTTGCTCGAAAAGGCCCAAACTCCTACCATCACCAAACTGAAAATCAAAAATACCAAATACCCAATACAACCCGAACTAAAACTCCTCGGAGTTACGATAAGACAGATGTTGCACAATGCAGTCCCAGATCAACAAGACGACCCAGAAAGCTTTTCTAACCATGAGAAATCTACGTAAAATCAGAAAATTCTTCAACCAAGCACAATTCAGACTAATCTTCCAATCCCTAGTCTTAGGTCTGCTGGATTATTGCAACTCCCTATATCTTCCTTGTCCAGCCACCATGATAAAACAACTCCAGACCATACAAAACACCGCCCTCAGACTGATCTATTCACTTAGAAAATACGATCGCTTAACAACTGCCTTCTTAGATTCTCACTGGCTACCCATACAAGCACGAATTCAATTTAAATTCCACTGCCTAGTATTCAAAGCGTTACACGGCTCTTCCCCCTCCTATCTAAACAACCGCTTAAACCAGATCTCCACCTCAAGACACAGAAGAACCTCGAACCCTTTCGCCTTCCCTCCACTCAAAGGCACACAACGCAAGAAAATGTTTGACAACCTTCTGGCAACACAAGCAGCAAAACTCAACCATTCCATCTCCAATCTGATGACAATATCAGACAACTTCAAAACATTCCGAAAAGAAATCAAAACCTTCCTTTTCAAAAAATACATCCAAATATCTTAACCCCTCCTCTCTTACCTCCAGAAGATTCACCTACCTCCAGATAATTCTCCCCCAAATTAACCACCTAAACACCTTCCAAGTAAACAAACCCCAAAAATAGATTGTAATCTTACCCTCTCTAACTGTATTCCATTTCTCTCTTTCTCACAGTTCTGCACTGTCAGTTTAATATCCATCCCTTAAGTTCCCATAGGATTCTATCCAGCTATCTCCCTATGTTTTAAAAAAAAAAAATTGCATCTTCACTGGAAAATGTCCAGACAAATCTTTTGTAATCCGCCTTGAACTGCAAGGTATAGGCGGAATAGAAATCCGTAATGTAATGTAATGTAATGATTTATTTTTATGTGGATGAAATTATTTTATGTGGATGATTTCAGTGTACCTTTGGAACTTTGACACTTTCAAATAAAGTCCATTTAGGAACATCGTCACTCCACAGAGTTTTTTTTTTTTTGTTTTCTCTGGATTTTCTTCTTTGTGGATATTTTGGGGTCAATTCCTTCTGCTTTTTCCAAATACACAAAGAACACGGGGAAAGGAGCCAGATGAATAGCGAGGCCAAATGCAAAACCCTACAAAGCATGTAACAAAAACATACAGACAATACACAGAAACATGATAGCACATGAACGCCAAACGGCCTATCCAGGCTGCACATTCATACTAGGATCCTTTTACTAAGGCGCGCTAAATGTTAATGCGTTCATTAGATCCTATGGACGTGTTAGCGTTTAGCGCACGCCTTAGTAAAAGGACCCAATTATTAACTAACCTCTCCTTAAGGGACCCCATATGCTTGAATTCAGATACAATTTTTTCATCTTTCCCATCTCCCCTGGGAGACTGTTCCAAGTATTTACTACGCTTTCCATGAAGAAGTATTTCCTTAAGTTACTCCTGATTTTGTCTCCTTTCACTTTCATCATATGACCCCTCGTTTATGCCACAGTGATACTTAAATGTTTCTTATCTCTCTCCCCTCCTGCATTGCTTCCAAAATTATATATATTGAGATCTTTAAGTCTGTCCCCATATGCTTTATTACAAAGACCACTAACCCTCTGGACTGACTCCATCTTGTTTATATCTTTTTGAAGGTGTGGTCTCGAATTGTTCACAGTATTCTAAATGGGGACTCACCAGAAACTTATACAAGGATACCATCACCTCCCTTTTCCTGCTGGCTCTTCCTCTCCCTATGCATCCAAGCTTTGGTCGGCACCTTTTCTACCTGTTTGGCCACCTGAAGACTGTCAGGTACAAGCACTCCCAAGTCTCACTCTTCTTTCGTACTTCACATGCAATCAAGTGCATAGAGGGAAAAAAATACATGCAGACGGTGTTTAGGTCAGATGTGGAGATTATGTATGCACATATGTAAAACAAACAATTGTGCACACAGAAATGACTGCGCAAGAAGTAGCACAGACATATGCAGCTAGATTTAAAAGACAGCACCTGTATTGAATTCTCCACACTGACAGCTACAAGGGGGGGGGGGCGGAAAAGTTCTCAGCTCAACCAACCAACTTTCTAAATTCTGAGTGTTATTTTGCCACTATAGATGAAAAAGAGTGTTAAGTGCCAATTTGCCAAGGTCAAAAAATTCAATGTTTTGACCTTGTTTCAGATCATTGATTGACTCATATCCACATCATTCTCACAGACCTGGAATGCTCTTCCAATTTATTTACGAAGGGAGCAGGACCTAGGAAAATTCAAAAGTAATTTAAAAACATTTCTTTTTAAAGATGCCTTTGATATTTAATTTCTTAATACCCAGGTCATTGATTTTATTCTATTAATATGCTTTTATTTTTTGTTCCCTTATGTACCTTTCCTTTTTTGTTCTACTTTCCTATATTAAATTGTATTTCATTATCCCTTCTTTACCTTATGTTATGAATTTGATGAGTTAATTTTTAACCTATTGTATTGTCTTAAGTTTGTATTGTATTGTTCCCCTTTGAATGTATTTTAAATTGTTCATCGCTTAGAACTATGATTAAGCGATTAATCAAAATAATTAATAAACTTGAAACTTCTTGATTGGGCTGCAAACTTTTCAGCACCCCGTCAGCAATAATGAAAAACAAGAAAACAATCCACCTCCACAGCATCCCACCCAAAAAAGGAAGAGCTGGAGGGTACTGAATGGTGCACCTGAAAGTCCTCTTCATCCAGGATCTCCTTCCGCCATTTGATGAGGAAGGCAGCACAGACATACAAATGGAAATGTGAGAAGCCCTCGGGCTCAGCCTGCAACAGGAAGAGACAGGTCAGAACTTAACTTAAACCACCCGGACTGACTGTGGTATTAACAAATCGCAAACAGAGAGCACGATTGGGTCTCCTCTGCTGTGTAGAAAGCGGTCACATACTAGAAAAGTTTTGCCAGGAGCAGACATTCTCCCACTGAAGTTTCTGTTCTACAAGTTCTGGACTGATCCTGGGATTTCAGTAATGTGTCCACTGAAAGCTAGGGCCAGTCTTGGACGAAACTAGTCTGCACTTAGGTCCTGATGTACCTGGTAGGTGTCCCAGAGTCGGATAGTGCAGCGCAGGGGAAGCTCTCTCATCAGCAGATTGTTCATCCAGCGGAAGGCAAATTGCAGGTATTCCACCTCATACCGTCGAAAGTGGTTATGCACCTGATCTAAAAGAGAATAAGCTTCCTTTACAATATGAATCTGAGGAAAAGTTGTGCACACACATCCCGATGGACAGCGAGATAACCACAGGCACCACCCAATCCCTCTTATTCTTCAAATTCTGTACGCTGGACTCCATCCCCCCACCATGCGTCCCTCCTGTGGACACGCACCATCTATTCGGCTCACTAGCTCTTCCAGTGCTTTGACCTTCTTCTGGATTCCAGGTTGTGCAAATGTATAATTATCCTACAACAGAGGAAAAAGATTGGGGGGGGGGAAAAGATACACACCAGATGAATTTCAGAGATCTGACCGTTGCCAGAAACAACTGCACACACCCAGGATGATCCTGGGACAGTTCCAGCCAGGAAAATAAATATACCCAGGATGAGCTTAGCACTGCTGTCACCAGGAGGAGGAGGAGGAACCCCCCCCCCAGGAAAACAGAGGGCCTGATGGCAGGTAAGGACTGCAAGATGTATTTAGTGTACCAAGTGTCATTTAAACCTTCCAAATGATCTCTGGCTTCTCCTCCCCACCCTGGCTACTGATCACAGGCTTTCTTGAATTTCATTAGCATTTTATCTCTCCACCACATCCCTTGGAAGTCATTCCATGAAGAAATATTTTCCAGTGCGACTCCTGAATGTTATCTCCTTGGAGCTTTAACCCGATCTTTTATTCTAGAGCTCCTACCATGAAAAAATGTATATTTCTAACCTTAATGTCGAACTTGTAGCCCTCTTCCTTATCTCCCAGTCTTTCTGCTTCTCTAGAGTATAATATTTCAATCTGGCTTCAGATGTTAAGGTTAAACTCTGTACTATTTCAGTACCCTTTCTCTGGACTACCTCTAACCTGATTACATTCTTTCACAGGTATAGGTCTTGAGTACTGGACACAATATGTCCCCATAATGAGCTAGAACAGCTTTAAGAAAGCACAAGCACCTGAGCTACCTGCAGGATAAATACTGTACCTGGCATTAGCCTGGACTTTGCTAATGAAGATTACCTGGATTCCATCCAGTAGTTTGCTCATACACCAAAAGCTGTCAGCTTCGATGCTTCGTAAGATGTCTTTACTCAGGCTCTGCACAGCAAAGTTTTCCACATCCTCCTCTGCAAACAAGGAAGTAGGCTTCAGTCCAGGTCCAAAAACAGAGAAAGGAAGAGGAGAGACATGGCATGCCAGCCACTGCTATGCAAATAGGACAGCACTGGAAAAATGATTCTTTTTGGCATCTTATCAGGCACTTCACCAGACAGTCCTGCAACCAAGGCTGAGAACCGGGGGAACTGGTTTAATTTCTGCTGCAGCTCCTTGTGATGCTGGGCAAATCACTAACCCAATGCACCAGGTATAAAAATATAGACTGTGAGCCCAAAAAGGACACTTTCATTATACCACAGAAAAGCAGTATATCAAATCCATGACCTGTCACCCATGATTCCTTTAATAAATGGTGTATATTGATGTTTAACTTTATTTGATTCCCAATATACTGCTTTTCTGGAGGTACAACCAAAACAGTTTACATATTGCATTCAGGTACCGTAGAGAATTTACACAGTGACAGAATTAATTACCGTTCCCGTCCCCGTGTCATTCTGTAAGGGAAGAGGGAATAATCAGAGTATTAATGGCCATAGTCACTGACCCTCAAGCCCTGCATTGAAGAATGCTGGTGTAGAAGGACTGAGAGGTTGAGACAGACACCAAAGAATGACAAGGGATGGTTTCCCGCAGTTATCTGTGGGGATAGGAATGGTGGTTAATTCTGCCACCATGCCATTCTCTACTTGATAGCAGCTTGCTACCTACCTACCTACATTTTCCTGGATTCTATGGCTATATGAAGTACAGAGCAGAAAGCCTGGAAGATGAGGAACAGCTTTTCTTTAGGCCAAAATCCTTCCAGTTCCCTTTTATTTATTTATTTCATTTTCCATATCGTTCTCCCAGGGGCGCTCAGAATGGTTTCCATGAATTTATTCAGGTACTCAAGCATTTTCCCTGTCTGTCCTTGCGGGATCACAATCTATCTAATGCACCTGGGGCAATGGGGGGGTTTAAGTGACTTGCCCAGGGTCACAAGGAGCAGCGTGGGTTTGAACCCACAACCTCAGGGTGCTGTAGCTTTAACCACTGCGCCACACTCTGTTGACTCCAGACTGTAATTCTGAAGTACTTAGAGGCAGGTGTTCCCTTAGGAAACACCAAAGATTAACATAGTCTGTGCACTACAAAGCGTCTTTCTTTAGTGAGTAGGAAACAACCTGAGGGTTAGATTTAAAGACTGAGCAAAACTCACAGAAGGGCAGGTGCAATGTTTTATGCAGTCACATACTGCTCTCCCCCAGCTCCCCCTCCTTCACCAAAAGCAACCCCCATATTAAAATAGAGCAGTTCAGGGCTGGCTTGGTTATCTTGGGTTTGACTTCTGGCTCAAGTTTTCCTCTCCCTGGTACAACTGGGCTTGGGGATTGGGGGGGGGAGGGAAGTTGAGGAGAACTGCCAAATAACTGTGGTGCTTTTTGGCTGGATTTAGGATTCTGTGATTGGAGAGTTCCCAAAAGAGCTGCAGTATATGACTCCCAGTCCAACCCTGTCGCTACAATGGTTGAACTAATATAAACTAGGAGGGTGTATTAAAAAAAATCAGGGGAAGAATCCCCAATTAGTTGTGAATGAAGGCTCATGACATTAAGATTCCCAGTTCTGAGCTGGAGGAAACTACTAGTTCAAAAGAGAAAAAAAATTGCAGGCAGACAGACATCAGACATGTATCGAATGGAAGAAGAACAAGATAAAGGACTCTCACTATTCAGTTTCCTGTGTGAAGACGGTAAATACTTCTCATAATATTCTCACATACGGGTTACATCATCCACAGAACCTGGTACAGACTCTGCCAAATACACTGTCACTTTAAATCTTTAGGCAGTGCCCGTACTATGTATGTGCCTTCCTATCCACTGTTGGTTCACAGGCCATCATTTCTTACATTACCATGGAGCCAAGAAGCTGGGTCTTTGGTTCCTCCTCAGCTTCAATATCTTTTTGTGCTTTCCCAGTTTCATTTTATTGGACTTTACTTCATAATTCTTCATTTTTTAAATTTTTGGCCTTCAGGTCACTTCTACAAAATCCTGAATGGAGTAGAATGGGTACAAGTAGATCAATTTTTCACTCCATCAAAAATTACAAAGACTATGAGACACTCGATGAAGTTACAAGGAAATACTTTTAAAACCAATAGGAGGAAATTTTTTTTCACTCAGAGAATAGTTAAGCTCAGGAACGTGTTGCCAGACGTTGTGGTAAGAGCGGATAGCGTAGCTGGTTTTAAGAAAAGTTTGGACAATTTCCTGGAGGAAAAGCCCATAGTATGCTATTGAGAAAGACATGGGGGAAGCCACTGCTTGCCCTGGATCGTTAGCATGGAATGTTGCTACTCCTTGGGTTTTGGCCAGGTACTGGTGACCTGGATTGGCAACTGTGAGAATGGGCTACTGGACTAGATAGACCATTGGTCTGATCCAGTAAGGCTTTTCTTATGTTCTTCTAATGTTCTAGCACTGTGGTCTCATCACAAACAAGATCTCCATATCAATCTTCTAGAGCTGCAAGCGATAGGGAACACTCTCAAAATATTCTAGGACTGCCTCCTTCAACAGGTAGTACTCATCCATACAGACAACCAGATTGCCATGTTCTATTTGAACAAATAAAGAGGCACAGGATCTTATCTCCTTTGCCTGGAGGCAGTTGCGATTTGAACCTGGGCCACTGCTCATGGGATACATCTCGGGCGGTTTACTTGGTAGGAAAGCAGAATGGGTTGGGAGACAAGTTGAGCAGACTTTTTCAGCCTCACAAACGGTCTCTCAGCACAACAGTCTTGCATCCGATTTTCTCTCAGTGGGGAACACTGAACATAGATATCTTCGCTTCCCCTTGAACAGCAAGCTTCTACAACTTCTACAGTTCCAGACTCTTTGCCCCCAATCGTATTGAGTCAGACACCTTTCTATTTTACTGGAGGCACAAGTTCCTCTATGCATTGCCACCAATCCCTCTTATTGTGTAAACTCTACTCAAACTTCACCAAGATTGGGGCACCATGATCCTCATAACACCCATTTGGCCACGACAAGTTTGGTTTTTACTCCTCCTAGAGCTCTGATTAGGAAACTGTGAAAATTGCAACCATTTTCATCATTGCTAACTCAGAATGAAAGGTTCCTGCTTCATCCCAACTCCAGCTCATTAGCACTAACAGCATGGAATTTTTCACTGAACAGTAAAAAATGCCTCTTGGCTGCAATATCCGTTGTCATTGACGTGTCTAGGGAACCTTCCAATTAGCGCTGTTATTGCTTCAAGTGGACTTGCTTTCCTTCCTGCTGTGCATTACATTCTCTAGAGCAGTGTTCTTCAACCTTTTTACACCCGTGGACCGGCAGAAAAAAAATAATTATTTTGTGGACCGGCAAACTACTAGGACTAAAATTTAAAAATCCCGTTTCCGCCCCATCTCCGCGAGCTCGGTCCCCACAAATCATCTGATCCCATCCACACAAGCCTCAGTTATGATTTTATATTGAATGCATTTTATTAAAGTATAAAAAGAAACAATATTCTGTAGAATTGTCATTTTATAAATACAAATAATTCAGAGCAAGGATCAACAAAACCCCTGTCTCCCCTCCCCTTCACATATATCCCCTCTACTATCAAGAAAACTGAACAAGCCAAATTATTACAGAATGCTACACAGAAATATCATGCTAACAGAATACTGAAGTAACACATGACAGGAATAGTTTTAGGGGAGTGCAACTAGGGCAACTGCCCCCTGGTCAGAGAGCGCCCTAAGCCAGCTGAAAGCTAAAGAAGCACTGCCTGGGTTTTGCAGTCCCCAGTTATGTCTAACACCAGCTCTAGCAGGATATATATTTCAAATCTGATATATTCTAATCACAAAATAGAAATAAAATTATTTTTTTCTACCTTTTGTCGTCTCTGGTTTCTGCTTTCAATCTTTTTTTCACTCTCTTCCTTCCAGCGTATGCCCTCTCTGTCTCTTCAATCCAGCATCTGCCCCTTCCATCCACTATCTGTCCTCTCCCCCTTCCATATGGTATCTGTCTTCTTTCTATGTCCCTCTCCCCTTTCCATCCAGCTTGTGCCCCTCTCTCCTATTTACATGATTCATTCCAGCTTCACTGCTCTCTTCATTTTTATCTCTCCTACACCAGATCTATCATCATTGTCCCTCTGCTTATTTTTCTGCTGACCCCTTCCTATCATCAATCTCTCTACTTTCTCATGCCTGTGTCTCCCCTTCCCCTCCTCTAATCTCTCTGCCAGCTGTTTCCTTCCTTTTTTCATTCTCCCTTCCCTCCTCCTCCTGTCCAGCAGTAACTCTCTTCCCTTCCTCCCCTCCCAGCAGCACCTCTCCGTCTCCCTCTCCAGTAGCAGCTGTCCCTTTTTTTCCTAGCCCAGCAGCTTCCTAGATTCCTTTCCCTCCTCCCCTCCCAGAAGCATCTCTCCTTCTTCTCCCTCTCCAGTAGCAGCTGTCCCTTTTTTTATCTTGCCCAGCAGCTTCCCAGATTCCTTTCCCTCCTCCCCTCCCAGATGCATCTCTCCTTCTCCTTCTCCCTCTCCAGTAGCAGCTGTCCCTTTTTTTTCCTGGCCCAGCAGCTTCCCAGATTCCTTTCCCTCCTCCCCTCCCAGAAGCATCTCTCCTTCTCCCTTTCCAGTAGCAGCTGTCCCTTTTTTCCCCTGCCCAGCAGCTTCCCAGACTGATAGTGGTTTTCTCCCCTCCCAGCAGCTCTTCTTACTTCCCAGCGCAGCGATTCACGAAGGCAGCCTCGGGTCCTTTGTTGTGTCGCGCCGCCTCTGAGGAAAGAGGAAGTTGCATCATCAGAGGCAGCCGCGACTCAGCAAAAGCCCCGAGGCTGCCTTCGTGAATCGCTGCGCTGGGAAGTAAAGGAGAGCTGCAGAGAGGGGAGAAAGCCACTGTCGGAGGCTCCCCAAGATCTCTCCGGCCCAGCGCACGCTTCCGATGCTGATCTTGCCGGTCCTACGCGGACCGGCAGGAAGTTCAAATGAGTCAATCTTGCCGGTCCTGCGCGGACCGGCAAAAATTTCCTGCGGACCGGGACCGGTCCGCGGACCGGCGGTTGAAGAACTGTGCTCTAGAGCCCGTCTCATGTCCACCTCTGACCATCCTCGACTATCTTCTCCACCTCTCTAACTCTGGTCTAAAAACCAATTCAGTTAGAGTTCATCTCAATGCCATCAGTGCATTTCATTCCCTACTGGACAGCAAACTGCTTCCTGTACATCCCTTAGCCCATTATGTGAAAGGCCTATGCCACACAAAACCCATATTATTATTACCGTATCTATCAAACCTCCTCCTTTCACTTGGGATCTTAACATGGTTCTCTCTTTTCTTATGAAATCTCCCTTTGAGCCGCTTATATATTGTTCTCTCAAACTACTCATTTGGAAAGTTATTTGCCCTCATAACCCTCCCATCTGCACATCAGGTGAGTGAACTTCAAGCTTCTTATATACAAGGTTCTATCATGACAGGGTAGTCCTTTGAACACATCCAAAATTCCTCCTTAGTTTCAGAATTCCACCCCAATCAATCCATCGTTTTGCCTATTTTATTTCCAAAGCCATATTTTCACCCTGGAAAAGCCTTTCACAGCTTAGACTGCAAATGCACTATGGCACACTAAGCCACATAGAGGGTCCTCCCAGCTCTTTGCTGCCTTTAATCCTAATAGGCTAGGAGTTACTGTATCCAAAAGAACCATCTCCTCTTGACTAGCGGACTGTATCTTCTTTGCATTCCAGGCTAGTACAATGAATTCATTTTGGAATGCTCTTATTCCCCAAGTCTTACTATTTATTCAGAAAAATTCTTAAAACTTACCTGTTTGATAAATATATGACTTCATTGCCAATTTTGTATTTTCCGAAAAATATTTGATAAGCTTATGCATGTAATTCACTGTTTGTTCAGCCCTTTCTGGTTGTAAACCGCCTTGAATTAATGGTTTGGCGGTATATAAGAATAAAAATTATTATTATTGTATATACTCAGGCTGGGTTGATGCTACAAAGCTGTGTGACAGCCTACAATGTACGGGCTATGGCTGCCTTGGTAGCTCATTTTTGTTCTGCATTTATTAAAGAAATCTTCACAGCCGCTACTTGGTCCTCAATCCATTCATATAAGACTTTGGTGAGACCTCATTTAGAATATTGTGTACAATTCTGGAGACTGCAACTTCAAACAGATATAAAAAGGATGGAGTCGGGCCAGAGGAAGGCTACTAAAATAGTGCGTGGTCTTCATCATACGGCGTATGAGAACACACTTAAAGATCTCAATACGTATACTTTGGAGGAAAGGGGAGATATGATAGAGACGTTTAAATACTTATGTGATATATATGCACACGAGTGGAGTTTCTTTTATTTGAAAGGAAGCTCTGGAATGAGAGGGCATAGGATGAAGTTAAGAGGCGATAGACTAAGGAGTAATCTAAGGAAATACTTTTTTACAGAAAGGGTGGTAGATGTATGGAACAGTCTCCCGGAAGAGGTGGTGGAGACAAAAGACTGTGTCTGAATTCAAGAAGGCGTGGGATAGGCATGTGGGATCTCTTAGAGAGAGGAAAAGATAATGGTTACTGCAGATGGGCAAACTGGATGGGCCATTTGGCCTTCTGCCATCTTGTTTCTATGTTTACTTCTCACTCTTGTTTAGAACACAAATCCAGAAGAGACATCAGTTTGGGTAAGTCGTTCTGCAAAATCTATTCTCTACACCCTATAGGGCTTTGCCAAGCTTATATACTGTATATATTCAATGTTTAACCTCTTCCAGAGACTTGATCCTTGCAGCTTGAAAGTATCATATGTGAGAATATTATGCCTGCTTGAGCTTGGAGAAAGCAAAGATACTTACCTGTAGCAAATGTTCTCCAAGGACAACAGGCATATAGTCTCACAATCTGCCACCTCTCCTAGCTGGCTTCTTAGCTTTGTTACTGAACTAATGATCCTGCGAGCCAACATTGGGCAAGAAGATACCGGCACATGTGTGGTAGGGGCACTGCCTAAAGATTTAAAGTGAACATGCACTTGGCAGTGTTTGTACCGGGTTCCATGGATGATGTTACCCACATGCGATAATATATGCCCGCTGTCCTTGGAGAACACCTGCTACAGGTAAATATCTTTTCTTTCCCACTGTAAGGCCGATCAACAAGTCCCAGAAAGCCCACAGTGAGAGCCCAGCACATAAAATAATCCAGGCTGAATTCAGATAGTTTGATTTTTAACTATAAGAAGGAACTTCCATTTCCGATGGATTCTTAGACTAGATATTGTAAAGCCCCTGTAAAAGGCACCTTGGTTTTTCCCTTACTGGTAACACAATGGGGATTTTGGCACTTTTGTTTATGCTTTTCATATATAGGAGATACAGATAGCAAGGGACGGGTGCTTCTTGCTGGGTTTTGTCGATCAAGCCTCTTGAGCTTTCTGTGTACAAACCATAAAGCCGCTCAGAAAGCCTCCAGCATAGTTTCAGTATCAGATGTTCCACCTCAAAGCCTGTCGGTACAGTATTGGTTTTCCTCAAAACATCGAAAGCATGACTTTAGCTGCAGAATTAATTGTTATGAATTCTATCCTTTTGCCACATTTATTTTTGTTCAAGTAGGTTTAACATCAGAACACACACAAGGATAGATAGTTCAGGGTTTCTGCAAACAATGGCTGGAGAACAAGTGAAATTTAAATTTTTGGATGGATTTCAAGAAATCAGGAAAGTGAAATTCTAAGAAAGGAAAGGCACGCAGGACTTCTGAAATAAAGCAACACTGCCCTATTGGAAATGCACAAATCCAACAGGCTGAGAATCTCAGACCATTCTCACAGATTTAGGGCGCTGGATCTTCTTACCAACATGTTCGGAGAGGAAGACAACAAAAAAGGGTGTGACGAGGTCATTTATTCCCTGCACATAGCCACTAGCCGGATGTCGGATTGCCCAGATAAACAGGATTCTTTCAAATATCTAAAAAATTAAAATCAAAACAAAACTTTTAAAAATCCAAAATCAACCAACCCCCCCCCCTCCCCGTGTCACATGTCACTCCATAATTGGTCTGGTGGGAACAGCAGCAATACCATGCCCTCAGTGTGGACGTAGCTTAGAGCACAAATCTTCTCCAACACTGGGACAAAGGAGATGCTGGACCCGGGAACATACAGAGCAACTTCTCTCCAGCTTAATGCTCTTACTAGGCCCAGGTTCAAGCTCTGTCTAGAAACTAATGAAACAAGAGGCAAGAGATCTAGCCCACACGTGACCAAATACTGAAGGCCCTCCTGTCCCCAGGAGAGGAACTGGGCACACACAGAAAGTAGCTCAGACAAAGAATTACACATGGAGGTGAGGATTACACTGTGGATGGATACCCAGACTGAACAGGGAACTTTCCTCCTCCCAGACTAGCATTTCCTCACTAGCCTTGACGGAAGTCAGCTCTTCGTGTAGCACCTCAGCCCCTCCATCCGTTAGAAATGAGACTTGAATCTGAGTGTCCCTGGCTGGAACAAACTTCATTGAAGCTCATACAAGGAAAGACAAACTACCCTCTGTACAGAAATCCCAAACTTTCACTACTACCATGAGTTCCAATAGGCAAATCCATTCATTCATTGTGATCTATTAATCACCATGAAGAGTCACAACAAAAATTAAAATTAAATTATCACAACCAATTTACTGTAAAAATGCATTCTTCTAATCCATTTTGTTAGATACATTCTCATATCTCCACCTCCCCAAAAGCCAAATTGCCAAAGCCAAGTTTTTATCAATTTGCAGAGCTGCAATTAGTTTCTAGACAAATCCCATTCAGAAGCCTATTCCATCACATCGGACCTACTAGGGAAAAAGTTCTTATCTCTAATACACTGAAGATGCGCTTCCTTGGAACCTCCAAAAAATTTAAGTTACAGCTTCGTGAAAGCCACTAAGCAGCCCTGATGTGGTGAAAGCAGTTAGCTTAGCAGGGTTTTAAAAAGGTTCGGATAACTTCCTATAAGAGAAGTCCATAAGCCATTATTAAGATGGATGTGGGAAAATCCACTGCTTATTCCTAGGATAAGCAGTATAAAATGTTTTACTCTTTGGGACCTTGCCAAGTACTTGTGACCTGGGTTGGCCACGGTTGGAAACAGGATACCGGGCTTGATGGACCTGCGGTCTGTCCCAGTAAGGCAGCTTTATGTTCTTAAAGCATGTAAGGTCTTAAATATGCAACATTAAAACTTTAAAAATATTCCTATATAAATACTAGTGGTCAGTGCAACACCTGCACAAGGTGAGGGAAACATGATCCTGAACATCTAACCCCCCTACCCCGGTAGTTACACCACAGGAGTCCCTTACCTGCACAAGTGTATTTAAGGGCATTTTTTTTAGCTACTTAAATTCAAAAAAAAGAGACAGAGCTGAACAAAGGGCATCTTTATTTAATTTTAAAATTTATATTCCGCATAGAGCCTAGAACTTTCATTACAGATGAAAGATTCAGAGACAATCAGCTGGGATAGAAAAGCCCTCCCCCCCCAAACACTACATAAAGGAATTGCAGAAAAATTAATGCAAGGCTTATCCAAACATAAATCTGCCCCGAATCTATTGATAAAAGATGAGCCCCCTTCAGTAAAACCCTGGACTATCCTAGAGCAACAGTAGCTTGTTACTATATAATAAAGGTTATGTAAATACCAATATCATTTTTTCAAAAGTGAGAAAACAGTTCAAATCAGTTGGTTCACTTCCTTGGACTAAAGACAGAGGGAAAGGCTACTCACCTCCTGTACTAAAGGCTGCTGAAACAGGGGGATCAGGGGGTTCGTTCGTGGAATGTCGATATGTATCTGAAAAGTCAAAAGTAGTTTAGATCACATACCTGGACTGCAAGTTGTCACAGACACACACACACACACACACACACACATATATATATATATATATATATATATATATATATACACATAAGCTCATCAAATCACACACGCACCATAACTGGATTACATGTCTTTTCTCCAGATCACAAATTATGCAGAAGGGAGATAGTGGAGGAAAGGGGGTGGGTGAAGGGTAAGAGAAATCGAGAGTATGAATTAAGAAAGGGGAGAGGAAAGAACTGAATCAATGAGTAGAGAGGGTTAGAGCAGATATGGCAAAATCTGGCCCGCCAGACATTTTCAACTTTATACTCAATCTGGCCCGCCGGCACGAACTGCTGCCACTGCTGCTCTTCATTCACATCTGCCTTCATCTGATCGCCTCTTCAAAGCAGCCTGCTGAGGATCACTGGCCAGCTGTAGCGAATCTCACAGGCTGTTGTCAACCTCGGTAGCACATTTCCTCTGATGCGATCCTGTATGTCAGAGAAGGGGTGGGATTGTGTCAGAAGGAATGTGCTACCAGGGTCAACAGAGGCCCTGCGAGGTTTGCTAAAGCAGGCCAGCGATCCTCAGCAGGCTGCTCTGAAGAGGAGACCAGGCGAAGGCAGACGCGCGTGAAGAGCAGCAGCAGCCGCTGCTGGCTGGCCAGAGACCAGGAAGCCGGGATGGAGAGAGGGTAGAAACGGCAGGCCAAATATGAAGGTGAGACCAGGAAGAAGGGGAGAAAACATGCAGGCCTTCGGGAGGGGGGGTGGGCCCTGGTGTAAATACCCAGAGGGAGAAAAGGAAGGGTCCAGACGTGCATGTGCCGGACTGAGGAGGAGTGACATTGCTGAAGGGTTAGAAGGAAAGGTTTGCCTCTTTGCTGATGATACCAAGATTTGTAACAGAATAAACACCAAGGAGGGAGTGGAAAACATGAAAAAGGATCTGCAAAAGTTAGAGGAATGGTCTGATAACTGACAACTAAAATTCAATGCAAAGAAGTGTAGAGTAATGAATCTGGGGATGTGCTGGGAGGCGAGAGGCTGATATGCATAGATGGGGATGGGGAGAGGGACCTTGGAGTGAGAGTGTCCAAAGGACCACTAAGTATCTTCATTAAAAATTTGGCCCGCGACTTAGCCTCTTTTTCAGATTTCGGCCCCTTATGTGATTGACTTTGACACCCCTGGGTTAGAGGAAGGCGAAGGGATCGGCTGCACAGCTCCTACCTGTCTGTACGTATCCTGATGATGCTCCTCATTTCTAGAGTCATAATACTGCTCAATGAAGCCAAAGTACTCTTCCCGCTTCCTCTGCAGTGTCAGCTTCCGCCTCTCCATGTTTGGAGGGAGATAACCCTAGAGTCAAACAAAATACACTCGCAAATATCCTGCTTTAGGTTCCAATCTAATTACACATCACGTACGATGACCACTATGTAACTCCCTATATAAAGGAATCACAGACTTCAAATCATACCAAATACAGCAATAAAACTTATAATGAAAGCAAAAAAATACGACCATGAAACTCCACTACTTATAAAAGCACACTGGTTCCTCATCTCATACTGAATTACATATAAAATGCTACTCCTTACATTTAAGAACTTAAAAACAAACTCCCCTGACTTTTTAAACCGACTATTAATCCCCTTCACACCATCCAGATTGTTAACCTTTTCCTGTCGTGTGTCCCGGATGACGGGACATTCCAAAAATGACATAGACAGTGGATAAAGAGTCTGACTGGACTAATAAAGAGCCAGGAACACAAAATATTTGAATTTACAGACTTATGACTTATTTACATTACGTTTACAATAGCCATAAATGATAAAGGGGAATAATACAAAACTTTGCTAAAATAATTATGATTGGAACCAGCGTAATGTAAAATTTATTACGATAGGAAAAAGTTAAAATCACAATCCCAACATTTACTTACAATACCCTCTCTTCATCACATAAACTACGAAACAACCCGATCTTCTATCTTTTCGGTAACAGCTCCCACACTCTGGAACTCTATTCCAACTTATATAAGAGAAGAAAACCAATTAAACCTCTTCAAATCTAAAATAAAAACCTTCCTATTCACCAGTGCGTTTGAAATCTGAAAATTTTTCTTCTGGGCTAGCCCAGATTTAAAAAACTAAAAGTTTTAAAACTCCCCCCAAAAACAACAAAACAAAACCCCTGAATTACTGCTCAAACAAGATCCTCCCTTCCCTTAAATGTTTTACTAGTCTATATATTTTATGGATTTCCCCCCCATATCCTTCTGTCTCTAATATGTCTGTAATGTCTTGTCTGTTTAGTTTTATATTACCGGTATCAGTTTGTAATTCTCCTGGGTTGTTTTTTTTAAAAAATTTTCTGTACACTGCTTAGAAGTACGATAAGCGGTATAACAAATTTTAAATAAGCTATAAACTATGTTTATGCAGTGTAACTGCCGTAAATAAAAGGAGCATGAGCCTTGAAGTGCAGATGGACCATCACGTCTTATTCAGGTACACAGATATACAATGTTTCTTGCTACTCACCGAAAGAAGCCTCCAGGTAACAGGCCGCACCTCTCTTGGGATGCCCGGCCAGCTGCATTTCCTCAGTTCTTCTACAAACGCAAAGGATATTTGCTTGGATTACAGAGCAGGGTTTCTGATCAATGTTCTAACACATGAACCAAACGACCTCCCCAGTCCTCCTCCTCTTCCCTCAGAGACCCCTGCTCAGGCTCACCCAGGTCTGTGTTGGTGCTTGACAGTAACTGCTTAAATTTTTCCAACCGTGTTTTCTCCCGGACAGTCATTGGGGGCATCCCAGAAGCATTTTGGTCAGAAATCCTAGCAACTAGTGGAATGATGGGTCGGAGTGGGAGTGACTGCTGTTTCTGGAGAGGGTTCCTTGCCAAAGAGTCGCCTAACAGAGGAGAAAAAGGAGAAAGAATTGTATTGAGGGGGGAAAAAAGGATGTTACATCAGCCAGAGCTCTTTCCATCACACAAAAGTTCCAGTTAGAGAACATTCTGGCCTCCTGCAAGTCGCATCACTTTGATCTTCATCCTGGTGGGAATCTCACACTGTGATCACTTGCATCTTTCAGTTCTCTACATGAGCTCGGTAACAGAAAACCCCTCAAAAAAAACCCACCCTATCGGGGTCTTTTTTTAGAAGGGTGAGCACAACTAATCAAAAAAATTCCTCGACAAAACCTACGCCTTCCAAGCCGCCAAAATAAACCCTTGGCTAGCCCAAATGGCCCTCAAGGCCTACAACTACCTCGACTTTAGAAAACTGTTCAAAACTCACCTATTTCGAAACCAAGACCCTTAATGCCCCTTTTATAGCCCCCCCCCCATCTGATCTTCGATCATTTTGATATGTAACCTCTTGTAACTACTCCCTCCTTACTGTTTGCAACGCTATGTTCAATTTGATATGTTACCACTTGTAACCACTTGTTCAATTTGATATGTAACCACTTGTAATCTTTGTCTAACTAATGTGAACCGCCTAGAACTCTTAGGGGTATGGCAGTATACAAAAATAAAGTTATTATTATTATTATTATAATCTAATCTAATCTAACGCTTGGCTTTATATACCGAGACATCAGTCCAAGAAGCTCGATTTGGTTTACAATAATTATCTTAACTAATAAAAACCATAAAAAATAAGACTAAGGGCTCCTTTTACGAAGGTGTGCTAGCAGTTTTAGGGCACGCACCGGATTTAGCGCGCACTAGACGAAAATCTACCACCTGCTCAAAAGGAGGCGGTAGCAACTAGTGCGCTATTCCGCGCGTTAAGGCCCTAGCGCGCCTTTGTAAAAGGAGTCCTAAGTTTCGGAAGATTCATTTTCAAAGTGTTTAGCAAATAAAATGGTTTTTAAAGATTTACAAAAAAGTTGGTGTGAACCGGAACTCCTTAAAAGGAGTGGGAGATCATTCCAAAGCTGAGAGAGCTTAAAAATCAGAGACTGAGTGAAAATCTTGACTCCTTTTACCCCTTTCTTGGAAGGAAGAGATCATTTCAATTGTTGATGACCTCTTGCAAAGGAAAATCAAACGTTCCAAGATAAAGGAAGGAGAGGAGTAAAGATACCATGTAGGATCTTAAAACACAACACAAGCACATTTGAATTGAACTCTAAAATAAACCGGGAGCCAGTGGAGACTCTGGAGCAACGGAGTCACGTGGTCAAATTCACGTTTCCTAAAAATCAATTTTGCAGCAGTGTTTTGAATCAGTTGCAATCTATGAAGACAAGTTTTTGTGATACTGAGGTAAAGAACATTACAATAATCGAGACAAGATAATATAACCTTCCATGAAACGATTCCGTACGACATGAAAACTAAACTACAAATCTACTTCCCAAAACGACCACTGAGGTCCCAAGGAGAAAAACGACTGACCATACCTTCTGGCCGTTCCCTCAAAACTGAAACTGCCCGCAAACGCTCCTACTCACATTTCATCCCCAAACTTTGGCACACCATCCCTCCATCTATCGGATCACTAGATGGACTCTGGAACTTCAGGAAGGAACCTTCCTCTTTACTAACCCAGCGCCTTAAAGTCATTCACCCTGAAATGCCACCCAGTCAACTCACCTTTGTCACTTAATTTCACCAGATGCTACTTAGTACATATGTTTTATTGTCATGTCTATATTGTAATTTATGTAAACTGTCATCTATATTGTAATTTATGTAAAATGTCATCTCTGCTCTGTCTGGATTATTATGGATGTACTTTGTAACCCGTTCTGGGCTCTTTTGGGAGGACGGGCTAAAAATCGAATAAATAAATAAATAAATAATTGACTGAACTAATATGGAAAAATGTTGATGATGAAAGAGATATCTAACTTCCTCAATAAACACAGGTTAAAGAAGCATTTTTTGACTACAGAGTTGATTTGATCCTTAAAAGAAAGAGAGGAGTCAAGAAGGACTCCCAAAAACTTAGCAGAAAACTCAATCTGTAGAGAGGTACCAGAAACCAGAGCTACAGAAGGAGGAAGACAATCCAATCTTGGGCCTTTGTGAATTAAGAGATCTTCCACCATTTGTGTGAATTAGCAGGGGTTATTTCTCCAAGTACTAGTTTCAGTAACTTCACACCAACTCTTGAAAGGCCTCATTCACTGGGTCAAGATTTGACAGGACAAAATGTAAGTACTAGACCAGATCTGAGGCCTCTTGATCCTTCTACAGTTTCAGGATGATGCTTGCATGGTGCTGGATCTAGCTAGTTCACAAATGCAGTTATTATCCCAGGACAAGCAGGAAGTATATTCTCACATGTGGGCGACGTCATCCACGGAAGCCGGTATGGACAGTGCAAAAGTATACTCTCACTTTAAACTTTTTGCAAGTTTCAAGACCGCCCATGTCTATGCTTTCCTGTTCGACGTCAGCCTGTGGGACCATCAGTTCTTAATTTTCCGCAGAGCTAAGAAGCTATGGGTTGTTTTAGTTTTGTGGGGTTTTTTTGTTCTATCAAAAGTGTGTCAAACTCGTATTTTTGTGCCTTTCCAGTTCTTTTTTCCTCATTCTTTTATTTCATTTTCAATCCCTTTTCTTTGAAGAATTTTATTTTTCCCCAAGGTTCATTTTTTGGGCCTTCAGCCCACCCCATGCCTTCCCTCAAGCCAGAAGCCTCAAACTTTTTCAGATTCATTTTTACTCGACCTCCTGGACCATAGAGTCCTTTGATCTTGCATCGGTGGTCTTTCCCTCCATAAAATCTTCTAGTGTATTCAAGTGATGCACTTGGTGCAACAGAGCTATTTCTATCACTGATCCACATAATTGGTGCATTCAGTGTCTTGGACCTGACCACTGTGTAGACACTTATCAATGCTGCTCTCAACTTCAAAAGAGGTCACTGAAGACTAGATAATGTAGTTCCAATTTGAAAAATTTTTCAGGTCAACATCAGGAGCATCGAGAATATCTGCAACCTTCAACGCCAACACGCAAGTTCCATCTTCAGTATTGAAGCAGGCACCGATAATAATGCCTCACTACAACCATTGGGAGATACCGGTAAAAAGGCAAAAAAGCATAGGCATGCTTCTCTCTCCAAACATGCATCGGCATTGTCCCAGGCATCCACACAGATGCATTCAAAATGTTGACGCTTGGGAACAAGGTCACCATCTTTGCTGGTATTGTCTCCTACAAGGCATGCCTCTTCATCGAGGTCACCAACACCTCGACACCCAGTACCATCTGTAACAATGACTACCACGGTACCGGTGCCTTCCCTCCAAGATCAAATCACGGAGATACTACAAAAGGGAGTTGGCTGGCATTTTAGATGAAGTCAAAATAGGTATAAGTTTTGATTAGGTTGTCACTGAGCTGATCACCCACGATCAGTTTAGCAGCCCAGGCAATCCGTCCGTCCCCCCCGGCGAAAACTACCTGCCGGACACCCCCCACCCTCGAATGATCGCCAGCAGGAGAGATGCCTGTGTCCAGCTGGCAGGTCCGCCTTCACAGGAATGGCGGGCCTGCCCCTTCTTAGTGCATCTTGGGATTTCAGTTGGCCCAGGAGTCTAACCTTAAGCGCCTGGGCCAATCAGGGCCTTTACCCCTCTCTGATGCATCCCAAGATGCACTGGGAAGGGGCAGGCCTGCCATTCCAGTGAAGGCAGGCCTGCCGGCCGGATGCAGAAAGGACCTGTCCATCCATCCATCTAAAAAAGGTTAGGGGGGGTCCGGTGGGGATGGGCTCCCTTTAAGGAGGTGGGGAGTGTCCGACAGGAAGGACTGGGCATCCCTCCCACCAAAGAACTTTCAGGGGTGGGGGTGTCCAGCAGGAGGGACTAGGCATCTCTCTTACCAGTGACTGATGAGGGGGGTGGGGGGTTGTCTGGCAGGAGAGATTGGGCATCTCTCCTGCCGGTGATCATTGTGGGTGGGTTCAGGGGTGTCCGGTAGGAGGGACTGGGCATCCCTCCTGCTGCTGTTTTTGCAGGGGGGGGGAACGGATTCCCCGATTCTCTAACCTGTGCTTATGACAGATGCCGGTTAGAGAATCGTGCTGTTAGGTGAAGGATTGGCCCCGCCTAAAAGGTCTTGGTTTGGGCATTTGAGACTTGGGCAAATTTCTGGTTGGGAATATGTTTTAAAGATGGACGTAGTGGCGGTCTGGGCAATTAAACACCTGAACATACAGGTAGGTCATCCTCGAAAAAACCCCCACATTTAGATGCTTTTTTTGAGAATGGACATTTCCCTGTTGCTGACTTTAGGCACGTAGTGCCTTAGGCCAAAAAGGGACTTGGACTTTTTTTGTTTAATTGTGCACCTCACTATGTTTAAGAATTGGGAAGTACCACTTCTAGTTCCTGTGGTTCCAAGGGAACTCTTTGTACAGAGCCCAGTCTTGCCCAAGATTTGACAGACCAGAACTCCAATATCAATCACTGCTTGTAGAATCTGCACTGAAGAAGGCTAGCAGCTCCAGAACCTATGCTAGCACACCTCCTGGCAGAGAAGGAAGAACACTGGACAAATCTGGCCGTAGACATTTTCAAAATTCAATGCTAGCCAGAAGAATATTGAATTACAATTTCTATATGACTTTTTATAGGAAGTCTCTAGTTCAGAAATTATCTCATTATGATCAGTATCAATTGTCTGATTTTCAACACACTTTTAATGACTTGTTAGAAACAAGGAAATAAGATCTATGTTTAATGCTTTTGATGTCACTTCAAGAGCATCAGCGTTATCCATCACCATGAGGAGACAAGCATGGCTAAGAGTTTCTGATTTGGATGCCAATATCCAGGAGCACTTGGTCAACATTCCATGCTTGGGTGATGAGCTCATTGGGGACAAGACAGAGGAGGCCACCCAGAAAATTACAAGGCATGAGAAGTCCATGTCTACTTTAAGTCTTCAAAATCTCACCCTGCCAAACGATTTTATAATCCTAAGTGCTCTTCCTATTAACCTAAGTGCAGATACATACCATCATCTACCTCTTCTAGAACTCCTCCACAAAAATGCTCAAAATATCAAAGGACTCAGAAGCTCCAGTCACAGCAAAAATTGCAGCAGCCCTTTTGACTTTCTTCTAGAGAGCCTAGCCAATGTAGTTCAGCCTTCACCACAGACTCTGCCCATCAGGGGTCATCTCACTCACTTCTACCACTGTTGGTCCCTCATAATAATCAGACCACTGAGTCCTACAAATAGAGAGACAAGGTTATGCTCTTCAACTGAAATGTACACTTCCAAATCACCCCCCAAAAGTGTCTACTTTCAATTCCTATCAGAACACACTTCGCCAAGAATTCTCCACCCTCTTCCAGTTCAACACAATAGAACAAGTTCCTCTGTAATTCCTCAGTTCATACCTTCACATCACATTACTGTCTGCAGAATCATTCCAGACAAGTTAGTTGATTTAGCCAAGCAGTTCTACAAACTTTATTCTCAGCTTAAAAGCCAACTACCCTTCAACCTTTTTGTTTCTAGCTAGGGAGTCCCACATGTGAGAATATCCTGGGATAAAGCATGGTTACTTACCTGAAATAGATGTTATCAGAGGACAGCAGGCAGATATTCTCACAACCCTCCCACCTTTCCTGTTGGCTTCTTAGCTTTTTTACTGAACTGATGGTTCTACGAGCCAACGTCGGGTGGGTAGGTACGAGTTGATGTGCAGTATGGGCAGTCTTGAGACTTGCAAAAAATTCAAAGTGGCTGCATACTTCTCCTCAGTCCGTATCAGGTTCCATGGATGACATCACCCACATGTGAGAACATCTGCCTGCTGTCCTTGGATAACACATGTTACAAGTAATTAACTGTGCTACATGTGCTCACCAGTGGAAAGAAATACCATACCAACTCTTGTATCCCGCAAATGTCAGCTAGGAATCATTGCAGCTTACACAATATTAGAATTGCTACAGAGACATGAATATCACTTAAGTGGATTAGAATGATAAAGCTAACCTTATAAGAGAGAAAACACCAACCCATGTAAAGCTGTGGCTAGCCATGTATCCACCTAGGATTTCAGCTATGGTAATCTGGAACAAGAGACCATAATTATGGAAAACAGCACACAGGTTGCACCATTGTCCAAGAAATTATCTTGTAAGGACCCAGAAAACAATTAGCAGTCTATAATTTACATTGATCAGCATAGTTAGGGCAGGATATTAATGAAGCCAGAGTGCTTACTGGAGGCTCTGGAGAGGTGGGCTTCGCTGCTGGACTTGATAACCTTGCAGTTGATGGGCACCTCATCTGAGATGGACTGAGACCATTCTGGCTTCTCTCGCAGCTTGCTATGGTTTTCAAGCACTTGGGCTGCTGTGGCCAAAGCCACCTTGGAGTTCAGGGCCTCAAAGGATGGAGGGGGGAAATCCTCCTCTTCATCGTCACCAATGTCCCAGGCATCACTGGTGCTGCGAGCAAATTCATGGAAGCTGGAGGCTTTCTTGCCCTTCATAGGCAGGGCATTCACCTTGGAGCGATCCCTGATGAAACTTGCAAAGAACAAGACATAGCATTTAATTATTAGCCTATGCCTCTCCCACCTCAACATAGTCCACTCTGTTTTTAGGGGCTGGTTAAGTACAGACAGTCCCCGGGCTAAGAACAAGTTACATTTTTAAAGCTGTTCTTAAGTCGGATTTGTATGTAACTCAGAACTTGTAGATTTTAAGATTCTTGCTGCTTCCCTCTGCTCCCAGCTGACAAAAGGGCCAACTGTCCCTCTAAGGTACAACATTCACAACCACACTGTTCTTTAATGTGGCCATGCATTCCTGAATCTGCTACAGGAGAAGTGTAGGAGTCTATGCCACTGGAAATACTGCTCAGTGAAATCAAATGAAACCACAACCATGTTCTTAAGTATGAGTTGTACTTAAGTTGGGCGTCTGTAACTCGGGAGACTGCCTGTACTAAAAACTATGGAAGTAGTAGAAAATACATATGCTTCAAAACAATCAAGAGAGTCTCTTATATCCTCCTTTGTACAATGTTCTCCCCCGTTTCCTACCTACAATTTTATGCAGTACACCCAAAGGAGATGTCATGGAGAACAGACAGTTTGTGCTGTACAGTCATCCTCAACATTTTATCTCCATTCAAAATATGAGAGGCAACCAAGTTTTCTGCAAGCAAATGACTAAACATTTGTATTATGGCTGAGTTTTAGCTCCTCTTTCATCAAAAGAGAACCAGGAAGTGATATTCTAAGGAAGTTGTGCACGACTGCTGATGCCAGAAAACCAGAAGGCTCTTCACCTGCTCCCAGGCCCAACACCCAAAGAATTCAACTGAATTCTGGCAGTCAATAGCTCCAGGACAAGAGAAATTCAGTAAGCTCACAGGAAGCCGGTGCTCTAATATAATGTCATGCAATGTCTATAGAAGTCTCCACAGCAATTCAAATATTACACTCACTTTTTAGTCAACCGCTGATCCAGGGGAGGGTGCTGAGCTCCATAGACAGGCTGTATACTGTGAAAGACACCAACATTTAAAAGCGATAATATGTATTTATAGTGCACCTTTTATACAAACATATGTTTAACGTGCTTTAGTTTTGAGCTGGAAGCACCCAACTGGGTTCTGGAGCCACATCCAACAGGGTCTTCAGTGCAGGCAAATCTCTCTCATAAGCATTTATGATGGACTTCCTGAAAGCAGAGCAGCTGGCTGAGGCTCCAGGATCCAGTGGGAAATCAGTGCTTTCTGACACTTTATAAGTCCATGCATGGGACAGTGAGCTGGAGACATATGTCTAGTATTGCCACTGTGTCCTGTCCTCCCTAAGAACTCAGAATGGGTTACAGGTTAGCATACATAATATGCCCCCTCCCATGGCTGCGCCTCCTTTGGAGGTGCACCCTAAAATCTCAGCCCACGTTATAGAATGGTGCATAGGGCAGATTCATTCATAACTCCTCATGAGTGTCAATTAACAAATATGGATTGTTAATGCCTCATTAACTAGTTTACAAGCAAATCTGTGATCTGTGTTAGGCAACCTATCTAGAATACAGCAGTATGCAACTAAGCAAGAACATAATTGTAAAATACATTAAGTATGTGGGAATCTATCTATATCTATGTCTATATTATTTGATTGGGGGGGGGGGATTGCGGAATGCCATCAGTAGGCTCCATCTTCCACAGCAGCTGCAATAAAGATAACAAAGCTGGGAGATGTGGCAAAAAAAAAAAAATTCATCACTATATATATTGCATTTTGTAACTCTGTCCTTTATTTATTTACTTATTCAATTTTCTGTCCCGTTCTCCCAGGAGAGCTCACAATGGTTTATGTGAGTTTATCAAGCATTTTTCCCTGTCTGTGCTGGCGGGCTCACAATCTAATGTACCTGGGGCAATGGGGGGGGGGGGATTAAGTGACTTGCCCAAGGTCACAAGGAGCAGCGTGGGTTTGAACCCACAACCTCAGGGTGCTGAGGCTGTAGCTTTAACCACTGCGCCGCACTCTCCCTTAGTATTTGTGTGTGACATTTAAAGCCCACAAAACCCTCTTTTATTACCATAAGAAACTTCCATTTATCATAACAGTTTGCATTCCAAGGGCAAACTTGATCATATTTTTCCTATTTGCTTTTCAGGTCAGTGAGGTAAAAGTATTTTGACTTTGTGTTTACAAAATGTGGATGCTCTCCCTGATCATGTGTTTTGTTTTCATTTTTCTTTTTATGAGATTTTACGACATAGCTTTGTGGTCTCTCTTTATATAGCATTGAGAATTAAATAAATAAATGTATGCACCGTACTAGCTTTTGGCAGGTATACGGTCTGGTACCGATACATAAAAACATAAGAATAGCCTTACTGGGTCAGACCATTGGTCCATCCAGCCCAGTATCCCATTTTCACGGAGGCCAATCCAAATTACTCAGTATGGTGATGAACCCTTTATGCCTCCTTATGAAGTGCAAGAGAAATCTTAATGCTTCCATCCTATAACCCAGGGGTGTCCAATGTCGGTCCTCGAGGGCCGCAGTCCAGTCGGGTTTTCAGGATTTCCCCAATGAATATGCATTGAAAGCAGTGCATGCAAATAGATCTCATGCATATTCGTTGGGGAAATCCAGAAAACCCGACTGGACTGCGGCCCTCGAGGACCGACATTGGACACCCCTGCTATAACCCTTCTGTGTATACCCCACTCCTTTCTTAAATCAACTACCATTACTGTCTTGTCTGGGAGAGCATTACATGGCTCCGTCACCCTTTCTATGAAAAATATGTTTGTTTCCTGAGTCTGTCCTCGCTGGCCCAATGACCCTTGATTGTTGGCTATCAAGAAGATATTCCTGTATCCTGACAGTCCCCAAAATCTAGATGTGACATAAGAACAGTCAAGGAGGGTCAGACCAATGGACCATTTAACTCAGTGACCTCCCTCACCCCACTGCAACCGAACCAGCAGAGGCAGATTCGGTTTTGCGCCATGACATGCAGAGAGATCTGTGTAGCTCTGACATTCTGGAAGTCCATGAGGACTACGACTCCCTACATGCAACGGGGCAAAACCTGGTGTGGATCGCCCTGTTCGGTTGACCGGGGGTGGTGGGGAAGGTAGGTGACGACCCTCGTCGTGCGCGAAATTCGGCATCAAGCGAGCTTGCCTCCGAGTCCCGAGAACTCTGGCCGCGCCCGTTGAAGCTGGCCGGTGACCGGAGCGGATCCGCGAGGCGGTTCATCCACTCGCCCCCGGGGGGGCCAGCTCCTCACTCACCTCCCCGGAAGCTTGGCACTCCTCTTCCAAAACTGCTTGCTGTGATCCGCGGCCATATCGCGTTGGGAGCTCGAGCGTCCGGGCGGGGGGCCCAGCGCGCTTCCCCGGACCCCAGGGGCAGAAAGGCCGCCGCCGCCTCACTCAAGACACCCGCTCTCGCGCTCCGGGGCAGCCATCTTGGATCCGGGCACGCAGCGCTCTGCCATTGGCTGACGGAAGAGGCGACACAGGCGGAGCCAATCGGAGGCGCCGACGCTGCGGGGTGAGCCAGCGAGGCCTGGCAGGGGGGGGTAGAGGCGGCTTCTTGTGACAGGTGGTTCACGTGATGGGAGCTGCAGCGTATCCTGGTTGGCGGCTGCGGTCCGAGCGAGCTCGTGAGGGTTGCAGAGTCGCGCGCGCGAGTCCTGTTCCCAGGCGCAAGAGGAGAAGGGGGAGGGGTAAAAAAAAAAAGTGCATCCTGCTGAAAGAGCTGTGAAGTTTGGCCTGCTGCCTGTTCCTAGGTCAATGCCGCACTGCGTACAACTGCATACCTTTTGTCTTCTTTTATTAAAGAGAGAGTTAGAACTATAAACGCGCACGACTGCGAATTTAGGGGAAGGGGTAAAACGCGGATCTTCAAAATGTGAGGCGGCCCTAAACTTGACCAACTCCCCACCTCCATCTCCCTGTCCTCTGGCTCCACTCTGCAGCTGGAGTCCTCAAGCAATGTTCTGGGCATCATCATCGACTCCACTTTGTCTTTCAACGACCACCTCAATTCCTTGGCCAAAAAAAAATGCTATTTCAGCCTTCACATAGCCTATTTCCATCAAAACCACTTTACTGTTCTCGTCCAATCTATCATCCTGTCCAGATTGGACTACTGCAACTCAATCTACCTTACCAAGAAAAGCCTTCATAGACTTCAGCGGATCCAGAATGCCGCGGCCAAGCTCATCTTCGCAAAAAGTAAATTCGACCATGTCTCACCGCTCCTGTCCAAGCTCCACCGGCTTCCGATTATCGCCAGGGTCCACTTTAAATGCGCCTGTCTAACTTTCAAAATCCTCCATGGCATCCTCCCTCCCTTCATCCCACTCTCCTGGAACTCCTTAACCCTTAATACCACCAGACCCACTCACAAACTTAAATTATCCTTTCCTTCGTTAAAAGGCATTTCCCACGCAGGAAAACTAGGGACCTCCCTCCCCTTCAGACTCACTGAACTCTGGAACAACCTTACCTCCCCCCTCCGGACCCTGAGCTCTCTCCAACTCTTCCGCAAACATCTGAAAACCTGGCTGTTTTCAAAAATGTAATACTTACCCATCTTTGGCATCGTAAGCCCCAATCACCCTTTCTCTATACCCATAAACCTTCATGGAGTTCCTTTCTCTCTCAACTCCTGTAAACCGTGCCGAGCTCTACGATTGTGGAGATGATGCGGTATATAAACCTAAGGTTTAGTTTAATTTAGTTTAGTCTCAGCCTAGGTTATGGCTCTTTTCCTTATAAAGCAGAACAGAAGTCAGAAGGAAATTCAAAGTAACAAAAAGCTGACTTCCATAGAAAAACTGTCTATAGAGAGTGATCAATTAAATATATAAAATGCTCAGAGACATGAAACTCTGAAGGGAAGGCTACTAAAGCTCCCTGCAATAAGAGTTCACCTTCCAGTCATTGCAACTTCATAAATCAATGATCAGGGCTCTAAGACACAAAAGAGCTACTGTATTTATATAAATGTCAACATTTTTGTAATCCTTCAAATATATTGAGAGTGATATCTTCTCTTCATTTATCGAAAAACAGCCATCGCTACGTTAATTAGATGTATTAATGTTCACTTAGCTTTTAAGCTTAGTTTGAGGGGTCCCAACGTGGCCCCCGTTTCGATCTCTGCTTCAGGAGACCGGATTGTAGATTTTCAAAAAGCTTAGTGCTGTAAATTGTAATAGTTCTTTAAACTTCATGACGTACAGTCACTGTTAGTTCTGAAGGATTACAAAAATTTTGAAATTTATATAAATAACTCTTTTGTGTCTTAGACTTAGAGTGTGATCATTGATTTATGAAGTTTATTTGTCACCGTTCCTGAACTCGCGGATAAACGCGGGAAATAATCCCATGTCATTTTCTAGTGCCTATTTCAACCTTGGTCCTTCTACGCCAGCATTCTTCAAAGCAAAGCTTGTGGGTCAGTGGTTGTGGCCATTCATACTCTGATTCTTATGTGAGCCAAGGATAATGAAGCCATTGTGACATCACTGATGTAATTGGCTCTTAGGCACTGGTGGAATGAGGCATTATGACATCACAATATCTGCTCTGGATACCAGAGACTGTCATTCTGTAGTGTCTGTTTCAACCTCAGTCCTTCTACACCAGCATTCTTCAAAGCTTGCGGGTCAGTGGTTGTGCCCAATTATACTCTGATTCTTCCCTCTCTCTTAAAGAATGACATGAAGATGGTTTACCGCGGTTATCCGCGGGGACGGGAACGGTGATGAATTTTGTCACCGTGTCATTCTCTACTGTACATGCAACTATTTTTTCTTATTTCTATATTTTTAGTATTTATAGCCTAAGTGGTTTACATTCAGGTACTCAAAGCAGTTTTCCTTATCTGTCCCAGAGGGTTCACACTCTACCTAATGTACTTGGAGCAACAAGGGATGAAGTGACTTTCCCAGGGTCACAAGGAACAGCATGAGATTTGAATTTACAACCTCATGGTGCTGAGGCTGTAGCTCTAACCACTGTGGCACACATCTGCACCTGGATGGGTAAAATTATTTCTAGGTGAATAGATAAGGTGTCTGTGTGAATGACTGATTGATTAGTACTTATATGTGTGTGTATACTTCCATAGTGCTTGTGATTGGGATAATTAAAAGGCAGGCTACAAGAAAAGAACATAGTCAACAAGAGAGAAATAAAAGACTAGAAAGCCAGAGAAAAAGAGTCTTTGAGGGGGTACTGAAAAGTTCTCAGCCCAACCCACCAACCAGATCATTGGCTGAACCATATCCAAGACATTCTCATCTCGGTTGGGCTGAGAACTTTTCAGCACCCTCTTGTAGAACTGAGATTCCAGAACTGAGATTGTGATGTCATAATGCCTCATTCCACCAATAAGAGCCAACCTCATCAGTGATGTCACAATGGCTTGATTGTCCTATACTTGGCTCACTTTTATTACATACAAGGGGGGTGCTGAAAAGTTCTCAGCCCAACCCACCAACTTCCTAAATTCAGAGCTTTCTTTAGCCACTGTATTTCATTGAGTGCCAATTTGCAGAGATGAAATTCTATGTTTTACATTGTATCAGATCATTGATTGAACGATATCCACATCATTCCCTTCTTGGCTGGGCTGGCAACTTTTCAGCACTCCCTCATATGTATAATAATAATTATATTCTTATATACCGCCATACCGAAATAGTTCTAGGCGGTTCACAAGGTGAGCTAATACATGGGATACAGATAAAATACAAATTAGAATAATGGGCTTAAAAACAGATAAAGTCAGAAAGCATTTACAATATAATGCAGAAAATACTGGCATGGCAGGGAAAGAATACATAGAATGGATAAATGTAATGTAATGTAATTTATTTCTTATATACCGCTACATCCGTTAGGTTCTAAGCGGTTTACAGAAAATATACATTAAGATTAGAAATAAGAAAGGTACTTGAAAAATTCCCTTACTGTCCCGAAGGCTCACAATCTAACTAAAGTACCTGGAGGGTAATAGAGAAGTGAAAAGTAGAGTTAGAGGAAAAATAAAAATAAAATAAAACATTTTAACAAGACAGCATTGATCTAAATACTTTGGAAGGTAGAAGAGAGGAGAGAAAGGAATAGAAGCAGAAGGGGGAGCCGTTGAACAGTAGAATTCTGGAGAAATTTAAATGATAGAAATAGAACAAAACAAAGACAAAAGGCAAAACAATAGATAAGATTAAAGATAAATCATAAGCTGGAAAGAAAAATACATCAAGTTGAATATAAGGAACTTGCTTGAAAAGATGAAGCAGAATGCATTAAGAAACCAGCCTATGAAAGGCAGGTGTTTGTGCGAAAGAATTCCTATGAGCATCAGAGCACTTACCACGCTGTCCCACACTAAAAGCCTCTAGCACAGCTTGATAAAAGTGGAGGGATTCGATTGTAAACCCTCCAGGAACAGAGAAATACTAGTGTACACCTTGAACAGGCGGTAGTTTTCAGGCCAGTGCCGGGGTTAACACGTGATGAGAAGTCACGTGCGTTAACCCCGCTAGTGTGCCTTGATGAAAGGAGCCCTGAGTGGAGGATACAGGGCAGGCCAAGGAATGGTGAGAAAGGGCTAATTATTATTAGTTTATTATTAATAGATTATTTTTATATATTTGGATTACTGTAACTCTTTGTTAAATGGATTACCTCAAAAAGAACTTCGACGGTTGCAACTTATTCAAAATACTGCAATAAAACTAGTCTACAAAATAGGTAAATTTGAACATGTCACCCCTCTTCTTAAAGAAGCTCATTGGCTCCCAGTCACACATCGCATAACCTACAAAATCTTACTGCTTACCTTCAAAATCAAACAATCCCACTTACCTTTATTCCTCGATAAATTATTAATTCCCAAAAGCTCTCCCCGATCCTTACGATCCACCGATCAAAAACTTCTTTTTGTTCCGTCTCTAAAAGAGTCCTACTATACTAGGAAAACTAACTTCTCTATTACTGCTCCAACCTTATGGAATTCTCTCCCTCAATTTCTTCATGACGAAAATCATCTACAAAAATTCAAAACCAATCTTAAAACTTTCCTATTCCAAGATGCCTTTACCAAATCCTAATCCTTACTTCATCTATTAAATTTTCAACACTCTCACGATTCTCATCTTCTTCATTAGGGCATCTCATAACATCACGCACAATTACCCTTCATGTTCTTTCCCTTCCCACTATATCATTTCTTCTAATATCATGTAACTTTTCCCCTCCTCCCCATCCATCCTCACGGTCGTGTTTGTCTGTATATGTTTAATATGTTTTCCCTATACTCTTTAATACACTATTAACTCGTTCTTACTCTTTTATTTTAAATTTTTATTGTTAACCGGTCAGATATTTGCTTTATGATCGGGATATGAAAAACTAATAAACTTGAAACTTGAAACTAGCCAAACCATCAGTTCATGGCGGTTTACACAATAATAATTACGCTAGGCAATTAGAAATACAAAGCCATGTAACAATTATTATAAATAAAAATAACACAGTTCAGAGTAAAAGGAAGTGGATTTTTTTTTCCCCATTAAATACCATAAGAACATTAGCATTGCTATACTGGGACAGGCTGGAGGTCCATCAAGCTCAGTATCCTGTTTCCAACGTTGGCCAATTCAGGTCACAAGTACTTGGCACGATCCCAAATGAGTAAAACCCAGTGGATTTTTCCCAAGTCAATCTTAATAATGACTTGTGGACATTTAGGAAATTTCCAAACCTTTTTAAAACCCTGCTAAGCTGCTTTTCCACATTGTCAACAAATTCCCATTTTATTTGTTAATTTTTGTATTGGGGTAATCAGTTCAGAGTGGTTTACATGAGCTTCTGAAATGATGTTACAATACATGAGCTTCTGTAAAGGTGTTACAATGCAGTTAGCATTTTCTGAGATAGTTTTCAAACACATATCATAAGCATCCTACGGATATACACATATAATACTAGTATGGTGTACTATGTTCATACTAAACCCTACTTATTTGCACACATAATACCTGTATCGTGTTCTATGTTCATCTTAGATTTACATACTCCTGATAATTTGTTTTGAGTGGGGGTGGTTTATCGATGTTTATTGGTTAAAACCTAAAATCAGAAGCCTTATATATAATGAGGGCAAAAATTATTTACCTGAGTAAATAACTATTGAAAATGTCCCACCCTCCCTAAAGATGAAAGCGCACACTGATAGTTCTTTGAGTTTGCGTGATCAACTGATGTGCTTTGACCTCAGCTATTTGTCACTCACCAGAAGCCCTATAGCATTTTTTTTGCTACTTCAGCTTGTCTGTGGGGTGTCAGGTCAAAAAGCGCCGGGACAAAGGCGCGCGCAGACAACTGAGCGCAACGCGGAGCCCTGCGCCGAAGAAAATGACTGTTTTAAAGGGCTCCGACGGGGGGTGTGGGGGCGAACTCCCCCACTTTACTTTATACAGATTGCGCCGCGTTGTGGGGGGTTTGGGGGGTTGTAACCCCCCACATTTTACTGAAAACTTCACTTTTTCCCTATAAAAACAGGGAAACAGTTAAGTTTCCAGTATAATGAGGGGGGTTTCAAACCCCCCCCATGCCGACGCGATCTGTATTAAGTAAAGTGGGGGGGGGGGGTTCCCCAACAAAACCCCCCGTCGGAGCCCCTAAAAACACTATTTTTCTTCGGCGCGCGCTTCCGTCTTGCACTCAGTTGTCGGCGCGCACCTTTGTCTTCGGCGGTTTTGTCTATGAACCATCTGCGGTGTTCTTTGCTCACGTTTCAAGACAATAGACTGTTTTCAGTTCAATTCTTTATATGTGAGTTTGCAAACCATTGGACCCCTGAGGAAGGTGTGTTCGCCGAAACACGGACCGTGTAAGGTCCGGTTGGATTTTTATCACTGTATTTTTTATCATTGTATATTTAAATTGAATTTTTATGTTTTTATATGTCAGTGTATAATAAATTATCTCCAGAACATCTGTATCCACAGTTTTTTGTTTTTGTATTCGCCAGAAGCCACCACTCTAAGTGACTCTCTAGTCTGCGTAGTAGTAAGATAGATAGAGATTACTAGTAATTGCTTTGGAAGAAAGGCAGAAAGCGAGATAAGTCCACAGTTTATGGTCTAAATGCCTGCTTTCCGATTTCTAAGAACTTGAAATGTGCAGGATGTTTCTGCAACCCCTGATTATCTGAAAAAGCCATCAGCTTTCTGGGTGAAATTAGGCCCCGTTTCCTGCCCTTGCTGCTGGGTTTGCAGCTCTCTTCTGAGGTGGATCATTGCGCACACATGCAGAAGGCACGCAGTGCTCGTTGCCATCTTCCAGTGCAGCTCTGGAGGCAGAGGAGACACCTGAAAGGAAGACTGCAACTCATGATAGAATACTTTAAGGCCACTGCTACTTTGAGAGGCCTCTTGACGAGTTTCTGTGTGATTGCGGCAGGATTAACTGTTGGGCAGGCTCTAGGCAAACAAGCATGCCGCTCTTCCCTCCATACCGTCATAATATAGGTACATTTAAAAACTCACATTTTTATTGAAGGAACAAAATAAAAATACATTCATATAATACATAAAGATATTCCTTACAAATAATTTCACATAGTTAAAATTCCAATCCATATAATCTATAAAATATTATCATAAAATACTATAATTCTACCAAACAATTTATATAACAAACCATAATCCCCCCATTATCACCCCCCTCCCTTCCCCTCTCCCTCCCTCCCCTTCCCCCCTCCCTCCATCCCATTCTACCTTCCCTCCCAGGATGGAAGGTGACAAAAACAGCCAGGTTTTGGAATACAATGAAGGCAACCATAGTTTCAATGTAATTCATTAAGAATTTTTTATTTTATTTTTTATTTTTATTAATTTTTTTCATATAACAACAAGTGTATCATAAAAATTCATACAATTACCTTAAGTATACACTTGATATCTCCATAACATACTGTACATACAACATATCTTATATATTCCTTACTACAATTTTAGACATCCTATAAAATTTAATAATTTTATCAACTATTATTCAATTATGAATCCCTTTCCCTCCCCTTATTTTGTTAGTTGCACACAATATAACAACTATTATGATAATTTATTTATATTTTATATCAATCATTACAAAAATCTGTTAATGGTCCCCAAATCTTCTTAAACTTATCGATATATCCTAAGAATTAAACTTCTTGCTCTAGGTCAGGGGTGTCAAAGTCCCTCCTCGAGGGCTGCAATCCAGTCGGGTTTTCAGGATTCTCCCAATGAATATGTATGAGATCTATTAGCATACAATGAAAGCAGTGCATGAAAATAGATCTCATGCATATTCATTGGGGAAATCCTGAAAACACCCCTGCTCTAGGTGAAAGTTTTTGAATATAGGGGGTCCCAAATTTTCATAAAAAGACGAGTTTGTCTAGGAGATCAATGAATCTCCCAAACCTCAAATAAAAGTAAACGATGTAATTGATTCCTCCATTGCCAAAAACTTGAAGGTTCTATCTGTAACAATATTGCAAAATACATTTATGATTTATCATATATGCTTTCTGAAATAAGACATCTCCCTTATATACCCCACAAGCAGCTGCCTTACCAAAAAGTACTCCCTTTGGAGATCCCACAACAGTACTACACATCTCCCTCCGTATCCACGGTTTCCATATCTGCGGATTCGCTTATTTGCGATTTTTTGGCTGCTGAATCCCCCCCCCCCCAAATTACATCATCATTAAAGTTATTTTTCCTTTTACTGTACCGATAAAAAAGTTTATTGCTTACCATTCACTCAAAAAATCGCTGCTTCCATGCTTTCTCCCACAAAATCGCTGCTTCCCTGCTTCCCAGTGTGCACTGAGAAAAACGCTGCTTCCCAGCATCCATAGAGAGAAAGGCTTCTTCCCAGTATGCATGGAGAAAATCGCTGGGAATCGCTGCTTGCCTGCTATTAGCCCTAAATTCTCAGTACTGTATTGAACTCTCAGTATTGAACTTTTTTATGCCCTGAGATTATGACTGTACAGGTATTGTTGTATAATAAAAATTTGCTAATTTCAATAGTAGTAATAGTGGCTTATTTCAAAAACCGCGAATAACAGTAGAAAAGTTATTCGTGGTTTCAATAATAAAAATGACATTTTATCGTGAGTGTTATCTTACTCAAGTTCAATTACATAAAATGGGAGGTATTGACTCTCCTCTATGCCTGAAATGTGGCCGGGATCCCAATACTCTAGCTCACTCCTTTTGGGATTGTTGGACTATACAGGTTTTTTGGAAGGCTATTGTTCACTACTTACGTGGCTTATTTTTGAGCACTGTTGTGGGTACTGTGGAGCAGTTGGTTCTTGATCTTCCTGGTTTCTTTTGCGGCCTTCCTAAAGGGGGTCCCCTCTGGTGTCGTAAGGTGTGTCTCCTTGCTCGCAAATGTATTTTGAAATCCTGGACTATTTCTGAGCCTCCCTCTTTTTGGACCTGGAGAGCTCTGGTGCATACTTTGGCCATGTGGGAGGCCCGAGAGGCCGTTGGCCACCCTCGTTGCCGCCGTCGCTTTTTGCTTGTGTGGGGAGTCTATTTGGACTCCTTAACTCCTGGCGGGCACAGTTTCCTGTTGAATCCACTTGCTTAGTTTTGTTGAGATTCTTTGCACCTACTCCTCGGGATCGGTCACCGCAGTTTTTTGGGTTTTTTTTTTTTTGTTTAGTGTGTGGGGGGGATGTTCTTCTCATTGGGTCTGCCAGGGGCCACCAGAGCACGGGCCTTTGGCAATTTGGAGTTTCGTCTTTTCGTTTCTGTTTGCTTCTTGGGATGGGGGTGGGGGTTGGTGAGGGGGAATTGGGTTGCTCGGGGGGGGGGGGGGTTGGGGGCTGGGGGTTGTTTCTTCTATTTTACCTCTAAGCCGCATTGACTCTTGTATTGTTGGTAGCTTCTTTTGTTTTTTTTGTTTTGTTTTTTTCTGACATTGCTGTCATTGTGGTTTGATGTTTTGTATTCATACCAATAAAAAACTGATTTGAACGTAAAAATGACAACATTTTCTAAAAACCGCAAATAGCATATAAAAAGTTATTCGTGCCTATGGTCTGCCCGCATTCCCCATGAATAGAGGGAGAAGTGTATACATTTATATAATACAAAAATATATTCTTTACAAATTATTTCACAAATTTGAAAATTCTAATCCAAATATTCTATTAAATACTATCATTCCTCCAAAATTTTATATGATAAACCCTAATCTCCCCGTTCCCTTTCCCCCCTCCCTTCCATTCCCCTCTCCCCCCCCCCAGGATAGAAGGTGACAAAGACAGCCAAGTTTTGGGATATAATGTAAGCATCAAAGGCTTCACGTTAAAAAAACAAATGCAGTTTTTAGCGCAGGCAGTTCCTATGAGCGTTGGGAGCAGCGCAGAGCATTCAGTGCGCGCCGGCTTGCAGTAAAAACTGCTTTTGCGGTTTTATAAAAGGGAGGGTGAATGAGGTAGAGTTAAAATCACTCAATTGAAACTTAATAATAGGATGACCGTGAAACTGTGTCAAAAACATACTTAATAACAGCACTGAAATTCAAGTAAGGGAGATATAGTGATGTACCAAAGGGGGGGTGTGGTCCGCCCAGGTTGCACAGCTTGGGGGGGAGGGTGCACAGCTGGCCAGGTCTGGGTCCTCCTGCCCTTCCTTTCCCCCGGTCCGCGCCTGCAATCTTACCTTCCCGCTGCTGCTGCTAATTGCCAACAAGAATTCTTCTTTCCGACGTCAATTCTGACGTCAGAGAGGACGTTCCAGGCCAGCCAGGCAGTAATTGGCTGGCCCGTAACGTCCTCTCTGACATCAGAATTGACGTCGGAAAGAAGACTTCTTGTCGGTGATTAGCAGCGGGGAAGTAAGATTGCAGGCGCAGACCGGGGGAAAGGAAGGAGAGAGGCGCTTTATTTTTCTGCGTCAGGGAGGGAAGGATGTAGGCAGGCAAGCTGGCTGACTTTAGCGCGGCAGGGAGGGAGGGAGATAGGTAGGCAGGCAGGCAGGCTGGCTTTGGGGGTGGACAAAATCTGGAAGGCAGTGGGGTGACATAAGGAGGCACTGGGGGCACTAAGGACACGGGAAGGGGGCACTGGGGGCACTATGGACACAGGACGGAGGCACTGGGGTCACTATGGACACAGGACGGAGGCACTGGGGGCACTACGGACACAGGAAAGAGGCACTGGGGTCACTATGGACACAGGACGGAGGCACTGGGGGCACTATGGACACAGGATGGAGGCACTGGGGGCACTAAGGACATGAGAAGGAGGTACCAGGGGCACTAAGGGCACAGGACGGAGGCACTGGGGGCACTAAGGACACGGGAAGGAGGCACTGGGGCACTAAGGACATGGGCAGGAAGGAGGGAGGGAATAGAAAGGGACAATTGTTGGGGCTGAGTGCAGAAAGAAAGAAATTAAAGAAAGGATACACAGTCAATTAATAGATGTCCCTTTTTGATGAAAAAAATTAATGGTCATGTACCTCTGACTTACTTTCTCTGCAGTAGAGTCGGCAGCCGCGCTGAGGTGCAGGAAGGTCCCGCAATGACTCGTCTGCCGGCTCTGCTCCAGAAGAAGTAAGTTACGTCGGAGGGGGTGGACCCGGCAGATGCAGTCATTGCGGGACTTTGCCACAATTCCCTGCGTCTGCCGGGTCCACCCCCTCTGACGTAACTTACTTCTTCCGGAGCAGAACCAGCAGACGAATCTAACTATTAAGCTTTCCGTTTTACCCTTCTCTCTCCCAATCAGCATTTTTTCCATTCCACCCCCCTCCCCCACCCCCACATCTACCTTTCAATTTGTCGTAAAAGTAGCAGTGACAACTCACAGAGCTACCCCGCTGCTGGTCCCGGCGTTTTCTCTCCGCTGCGGTTCACCCCAGTGGAAACAGGAGGTTGTCAGAGAGGGCAGGCCACAGTGAAGAGAAGAAGCTGGGACTGGCAACAGGATAGCTCTGTGAATCGCTACCGCCGCCGGGCAACTTTTATGACAAATTGAAGGTAGATGTGGTGGGGTGGAATGGGAAAAATGCTGATGTGGGGGAGAAGGGCAAAAACATTAGATGCCAGAAAGGGGAGCAGCAGAGAGAGCCGACCAGCAGGTAGGCTGGACAACAGCAAGATGCCACTTCAACAGTGCCGCCTCGGTTGGCCTCATTATAGGGCCACCCCTGGTGTAATGCACAGGGTGGAATGCCCACCTTTTAGCATGTAAACTTTTCTGGTGCTGTCGGTAGCATGAAGGTAGGAGCATGTTACCGGAATTTCAAACATTTGCTTGAATGTTACCATGTGTTTTGTGTATGTGTGTGTCCTGCGCCTAACAGCTGAGTCTAAAATCACGCTGGAACACAGACTCGAAAAAAAATCACCATAGCAGAGGCTTAAGTTGCAGGTTTTTGGTTTTGCCCTTGCTTGCTGCTTTTTTGAAGCTCTGACAATCACGACTCTGTGCTCTACTAGGCCTGAGCGCAAGAACTGGGTCTGCCACTCAGCTCTTGTGCTAGGCATGTTCCTTCCTCTTATACCGCCTGTCCTCAACACAATGTGTATTTAATTTGCATGCTGTTTGTGTTGAGCGTCGCCCGGTACAACTAAACCGCCCCAAGCCCCTTTCTCAAACCCTGCAGGTTTGAGTTTCAAGTCCAGCCACTAGGTGTCACCACTGCGCATGGACTTTGATTCCCTTCCCCCAGGTCAGATTTCACTGTGTGCTGGATTCAATGTTTGTTCTTTGCTCCACCTCCATGGTTTTAAAGAGGGCGCTGGACAGAATACAGTGTGAACATCAGAGAGGGAGACACTTCCAACATGCAGTACTGAGGGACCATGCTTGGAACTGATGTGGAATTAAGCAGAATATTAGGATGGTTACTGCTGTCTGAATCTTAGCCAGTACTAGGAAGTTGTGTTTAAGTGTTAGTTCAGTGGATGGAACATTGAGGACATTAGTAATAACACCTTACACTGCGAGTAAGTGTGAGGAATTTTTTCCACCATCTCACTGATCTCAGCTTGTGCTTTTTCTTGAAAGAAGAGACTTCTGCAAAGTCTGTGTTCTACTGGTTAAGCTTTCTTAATCTGTTTAGAGTCACTTACTGCTACAGAATTGCTTGCGTATTAATCCCATCACATAGCAACTTTGGTGTCATTTTAGCTCTGTACAGTTGCAAATCTTGTTCTCTTCCTACACTGCTTGCGTATTTTGGGAGTATTGTGAGAAACGCGATTGGTGGGATAAAGTTACGAGGAGATGCTGGTTAAAGAGCTTTTCTAACTCTTGACTATGAAAAGAGCTTTCCACCTTTCAGTGCTGTAACTCGTAGTCATGGAATAAACTTCCTGAGATTATGTTTTAGGCCTCACTGCTCAGGCACATTCAAATCCTTTCTAAAAGCCTAGACTTTAGAAATAATTTTTCGAACGAATATGACTCTTGAAGCCTGGCTCACCTTACAGTCTTGTTGATTTTAAAAGCGGAGAAAATGATAGCGGATTAAAACCATATGGTCTATCCAGTCTGCCCATCCACACCATCTACTAGGCCTTTGAATCTCTTCCTTTCCCCAAGCTTATCCTATGGTTTCTTGTACTCAGAATTTCAGATACAGACCTGGTCTCCGTCACCTCCACTGGGATGCAGTTCTGCATATGCAACACCCTTTTGGTAAAAAAATATTTCCTTAGGTTACTTCTGAGTCTATCCCCTTTCATCTTCATCCCAACCCCCTCATTTTGAAGCTTCTTATATGCTTTCTCCTTCCTTTTTTAAGTCTGTCTTCATATGCTTTACGACAAAGACCATTAGTTGTTTTCTATAATTGTGGAGCTTACAATTTCTTACTGCATAACTTTGCTTATGTCTAGTAGCAAGACATACATGAAAGCAGCAGTAGATGGGGACAAAGCCTCAGGGCTTTACAAAAATACTCTTTGAATATGTGCTGTGTGTACTTTTAGATAGATTGTGGTTGGGGTTGAGGTGCAAAGAGAGACACTTGAGCAACCTTTCTAAGTATTGCACTTCAAAGTATTTGTTCCCTGATTAGCTGCTGGGGGGGCGGGGGGAGGATGTAATGCCACAAATTCCTGTGCAAGCCACATGAGAAGTGGCCTTGCTTTAGCCACTGTGGTGGGGTTTCCGATAATTAAACAGTTGCTCTCCAACACATACGGGAAGGGGGAGGGCCTTTATAATCTTGTGAAGGGAGGGTGGGCAGGGTGAGCGTGTCGGAGGGTGAAATGAGTTACGGTAATTGCAGCTGCCAAGGTGGGTTAGAATATTGAGTTGCGGTGGTAGGATCTCTCTAGACTGAAGATTATAAGTTAAATGAAACTAATGACCACCACACCTGTATTTAGAAAACTTTAGAGTATAGGAAAGTAGATGCAGAAAAGCTTTATAAAATAATAATAATTGGGGCTAATTCTGTACTTTCTGTCTAAAATGTGGTTATCATGTATAATTTACCTTTTCACCAAGATGATCAATACAGGGTACAACAAATCACATAAAAATAATACAATCTATAAAACAGAAATAGAGCAAAATAAAAACCAAAATATTTAAAAGTCTGCTAAAAGATCAAATAAACAAGTTGTAAAGTGCATGAGTACGTATTGCCTAAAGGCAAAGTGACTGGTTGAGGGGGGGGGGGATTTTGGGTGCAGATGAGTATGGGAAGTAGTTTTGGGGATTATGTCTTATGTATGACTGCAAGTGTGAGATGGAAATTTGAATGTGTGTAAGTGAATGGGGAGACAATGATGGTTGTGTCTCTGAATTTGTGAAGGGGTGGGGCACGCTTGTGAGTTCGGGATGGTACAGAGGATGTAGGAATACAAATCAATCTCTCCTTTCCTTCTTTCTCTTCTTTCTCTCCTTCCTTTCCTCTATTTTCTTACCCTCCCCTTCCTTCCCCCCCCCACACCCCTTTCCAGTCGCATCTTTGTAGACCAATCGTTGCCAGCACGAGCCTGTGCTACTCTGCACTAGCAGTTTCTAGTGGGGGGAGCCGCAATGAATGGCCCGAGCTGCTCCCGACGCTCACATAGCTCCTATGAGCAGTGGGAGCAGCGTGGCTCTCTGCGCTAGAAACTGCGCTATCGCAGTTTCTTAGAAGAGGGGGTTAGTGTTTGTGAAGACAGGGCCAGTGCAAGAGGATTGGATGCCCTATGTGAACTTTCAGCATTGCACCCCCTCTCCAACCAAGACTTTGATAATGAACTCAACAATTATCACCCTCCAACAGCACAATCCTATGAAAATGCATAATTAGACACCATACTTCTAAATATTCAACTTTGGTTGGTTTCTGCACTAGTTAGGATCTATTGGATTCTCGCCCAGAAATAGCTAAGAAAAAAAAAAAATTTAAATTGAATCAGGTTGGGCAGACTGGATGGACCATTCGGGTCTTTATCTGCCGTCATCTACTATGTTACTATGTTTATTGATGTGGATTATAACTGTTCCTTGTGGTCCCGTCCCCCCCACAAAAAAGCTGCTGCCCTAGATGACAACCTACCAATTGGGAGACGATGACCTGCAAACAAACCGATGCAGACCAACATATTTAGGGGATAATTTATTAAAACAAGTATCTGATGTAGCCATGTTTCATCCTCCCAATAGGGCTGCATCAGAGGTTAAAGCTATTAAGGAGCTTAAAATAAACTTTCCCCTAATAGCAATCTCTATTCAAAATAGCACATACAGCACCTCCTGAAGATTAATTTCTGCCTGTGGAGCAGGAGTGGTGCTGCTTTGGAAGAATTTTGTACTTGTTGTAATGGATAGAAATTGCAACTAGGGAAAATTTAAGCTCTCCAATAGCTTCAACCCCTGATGCAGCCCTAATGTGTGAAATGTGGCCACGTTGGGTGCTTGTTTTTTAAATAAATTATCTACTTCTATGTTTGCTGGTCTGCTTCAGTTTGTTTGCTGCTAGGTGACAGCCTAGTCTCACTTAATGGTTGAGTTGGCTTTCTTTAAGGCAGTGGTTCCCAACCACCAGCCAGTCGGGTTTTTGGGATAGCCCTAATGAATGTGCATGAGAGGTTTGCATATAATGGAGGAGACAGGCATGCAAATCTGCTACATGCATATTCATTAGGGCTGTCCTGGAAACCTGACTGGCTAGTGGTCCTCCAGGACAGGGTTGGGAACCACTGCTTTAAGGCACTGTACACAAGCCACCTGTTATTTTGGGTGGTCCTTGTTCATTAAGAGCTTTAAAAATAAAAGGACCAGTTTAAATTTTGCCCAGTAGTCAATGCAGGGCCTTCAAAACAGGACTTGTCATCTATGTAACTACAGCCTCCCAGAGCTAGGACAGCATTTTAAATCTTCTGGCATCACATGAACTTCTAGACTGTAGCATAAGATTAGAAAATAATGCAAGTGATACTGGGTACCTGCTTTCCCCCCCCCCCCAATGCAACTGTAATGTTGAACTCCCTTTGCCCCTATATGGAAGTTTAATCTCCTAGTTATAGTACTGTGAGACCACCATTAGGTGTCATCATTTCCATTTGGAAACCTGGTGCAGGAACAGAGGAGTACTTCCACATTCCACCATTGGGCCACAAGGGATGATGACCTCTGGATAAGGTCTAGAGGGAGTAGTGCTGCCCAATTTGCTGATTCATCGATTTACTTTTTGATTCAGATCGATTCGTTGTCCAAAAAAATCACTCACCGATTCAGCAACCAACAACACCCCCCACCCGGTGAGACCTGACATACCTCCAGGCCTCCTAAAGTAGCAGCAGTGGCAGTGACTGGTCAGCAGAGGTAGCGCTCTGAACTTGCTGCTCGCAGTCTGCCCCACAGAGGCCTTCCCTCTGCTGCATCACTGATGACACAGCAGAGGGAAGTCTTGGCAGGGCATGCTGCAATCAGCCTGTTCACAGTGTTACCTCTTCAAGGTTGGACTGTCATGCTGCTGCTGCCTTGGGAGGCCCGGAAGTGTCAGGTCTCACGGTGGGAGGGTTGGCGGGGTGCTGCTGCACAGAGGGAAGAAAGCTGCTGTTCAGGGGGATAGGAGGGATGGAAAGTTCCTGCTCAGGGGGACCGGAGGGAAGATGCACATGGGGAGGAGAGAGGAAGAATTGTTGGTGTGCAGGAAAGGGAGAAATGAAACAAAGAGGTAGAAAGGGGTGAGGGAGAAATCCTGCAAATGGTGGAAGGGAAGGAGACATGCATGGAGGAGAGGGATAAATGTTGGACATAGGGTGAAAGGGAGAGATGATGCAAGGGGAGAAAGAAATGTTGCACATGATAGTGGAGGGAAGGGAAAGATGCTGCATGAAGGGGAATAGAGAGGTTTGACCCAGGGCCTAAGGCAGGGAAAGAGAGAGAAATGGTAGACAGTGGGAAAGAAACAAATGTTGGATATGGCAGTGGAAGGTAGAAAAAAATAAAATGTTATTTTCTATTTTGTGATTACAATATGTCAGATTTGAAATGTGTAGACAGCGAGCGTGAGCTGGGACCTAACAGAGAGAGGGAAAGCTTTTTTTTATTTTGTTTACACCACAGCGCCATGAGGTAAGTGGAAAGGCTATAAAATAAACCCAATTGGGCAGGAAAAGCGAACCGAATCGAAAAATCAATTCAATAGGCCAAATCAAATTGAAATTTTTTTTCCTGAATCGTGCAGTACTAGTAGGGAGTCAGGAGAGTTGGAGTGAGGATAAGTTGGGGAAGGGTCATTGTGAGAAGGTGGGGCTCATCTGCATGTTTCTGCAAGGTGCCCTTTTAGGCATGACTGAATACATGTCATATGAGGATTCTTAAGGTGTCAGAGAAGTAAGTCCCTGTGTTAGAAAGGTATACTGTATTCCAGAGGACAGCATTAGAAAATGTTGACTGATTAGGGAAGAAAAATCATGCCAGCAGACAACTTCAGTTAAAACAATTTTTATTTAAATATGTACAGTATAAAAATAAGGCTTTTTCATTTACAATTCAACTGGAATAAAATGTTTGGGCTGTATGGCAGTGAATACAGCCCCAGAGAGTGACAAAATACCAACATATGTCCTACAATTATATAAAGTTCTCCCTATTCAAAGTGATCAGTTCTAGACCACTACAGAATACTAGTACATACTAACACATGTACAAAGAACCTATCAAATGATGGCCCTGGTATTTATACACAATGAAAGTTTCTGCTGCGCAGTTTTATAAGAACTCGTAGCAGTGAAACATGAAACAGCGCTGGGCAGTGCATGAAACCCGCAGGTCATAGACAATGCTGGACAACTTCCGCAATGCCATTCAGTGCAGGCTAATTTTTTACATAAATAAATAAATAAGTTTCCTCAAAGGTGGAAAATAAATTACAATCTCTCCCCTCCCCCCCAAAAAAAAAATTAAATAAAGAAAATTCAAACCATGACCATTATTCACAACTTGAAATCTGTAATCACATCTACTTACAGTCTGTACAACCAACTTACTATACAATCTGAACATATTTACATATTTCATATTCCATTTTATTCTTCTGTAGGAGCTGCATTGTTTGTGCCCTTGCAATGGCACCCTTAGCTGCAAATGTGAAATGCAAAGCAAAATTCTGACAAGATTTTACCCCCCCTCCCCCTCTCCAACAATGAGTACAAATTATCAAAGATCTACCCCCTAAGCCTTCTTGCCTCCCTCCAATCCCCATCTTGTCCCTACAAAACAATGTGAGGAGAACCAGGTCAGTCTTTTGTAACAAGCAGCAACAGCGCAGGAAGGTTCAAGTATTTCTCAGCAGGGCCTAGATCACAGCAGAAAGGCACTCGGATGATGGTGGGAAGTGAAGATGCAATAAAACCGCATAGGCACTCATCATGCCCCTTGTCCACCCTGCCCAAGACATTGGGCCCAGTGGTGAATGAGGTCTAGTCAGTCTTTCCCAGAATAAATCAAAATTCTGCAGCTTGCTATAGCTAGCTGTGCATAATGGTACAAGCTAGCCCATCCTTCTTTGCAGAGCCCCCCAGACAGTGGTATAGCCACGCTCTCTATGAAGTTTTTTAGGAGGGCTATGGCTCGATGGCAAGGTATCTAATTGCCGGATTCCAGGGACAGACTGTGAAGGTGGATCTCATTCATCTGCTGTGGAAGAATGATCTCCTCCATCCATGAGTGGTTCAGAATATCTTCAAAGGATGGTCTGTCTGAGGGTCGCTGGGCTAGACACCATTTAATGAGATCTTGACACTCTGAAAGGGGGAAGGAGAAAGAACAGTGTTAATATCACATCAAAACAAATGATCTAGTTCAAAAAATTCTAGACCGCTTATTCCTAAGCGGTTTACAGTAAAACATTCACACAATAGTTCAAGACATACCACAGAAAATCAACTAAAAACATCTTTACTGCATCTTTAACATACCCGTTGTATAATAACATATGATTTAACACACATTATGTTCTAAAGCACATTCAAATGTTTTAAATTTAAAATGAACTAAATAAAAAACTGAAAATTGGGAAAATTACCAAAACAAACAAAAACTTTCGGCTTCTGCACTTTCCTATTAGGTAGAGATCCCTTAATGCTTTTCTTCCTCTCTTAAGACCTGTACAATGTACTTAATTTTATTGGACCTGCTGGGCCTGCCCCAGGTCCCTAGCTCACACATTCAGCGCGTTTTGGAAGGTCATTGCTACTTGTATTTTGCATGATCTGAGAACCTGGCAAGATGTTGCATCTCACTGTGCAGTCTCAAATGTACATTGAGAAGCTGAGACTGAATTTAAAAAAAGAGTTCTCGATACCTAGGGCTTAGCACAACTCCAAATGGATTAAAGAAGCAAAAAAGATGTATACTCCAGGTACAGAAGAAAACTAAATGAGCTGAATCTTGCTGAATTTATTAAAGGACTTTTATGATAAAATACTCTTAATGCTCCATGGCATGTAAAAGACAAATCAAGATGAATTCTTACAGAATTTAAAAAGGAATCACTTTAGCACTGTGCCTACCTGATGACACTCTCCGCCGGAACAACACAGGGCCCTTAAGAATTTCATCATCATGTTCAAAAGGAATATCCCCACAGACCATGTCATACAGCAATACACCCAAGGACCAGACAGTGGCTGAACGGCCATGATATCTGTGAAAGCGTATCCACTCAGGAGGACTATACACTCTAGTACCTATAGGGGAAAAAAAAGATCCCACTAGTTAGGAAGGTAAACAAAACAACAGAACCTACAAATAAAAACAAGGGTCCAATGTCAAGTTAGGATAAAAAACTTGTATCGTAAATTTGTACTGAAAAAAATTATATATGTTTAACCTGTAACCCGTTCTGAGCTCTTTGGGGACATTAAATAAATAACTCTGTCACTGAGTTAAGGGGTGGGCACCCGAGGTCAAAGCTCCTCATATCAAAATGCAAAGACAAAATCATGCTAAATTGTTTTAGACAAATAATTTAAGTATTCGGGTTTAAATTAATTAGAATGAGGGATCCATTCAATCATCTTCAAGGCATTTGCAAACAAACCCCAAAAAGTGCTTAGAATGTATCTAAGCACTTTTTGGCAAGGCTTTCCCAATAAAAACGAAGCATGTGGTAGTTTTTTTTCTCCCTGTAATGTTTGGCGGCTTCTGCTCTCATCTGGCAGGAAGGGAGGTGGCTAGGGAGGTCAGAGCCGCTTTGAAGCCATGTGACGGGCTTTGTTTACAAACTTTAGGTTGTAAAAAAAGAGCCAGTCGCCCACCAGAGGGCGCCAGCAGCTTATTGCTAGCGACGGAAAGGAGGGGGGGGGGGAGGGACAGCCGTTACAATGAAAACACACGCACGCCATTGTAGAAAAGAAAACACGGGACACACAACCAGAACCACGACGAAAGTAAACTTAAGGGGAAGCAAAGCAGCCTGATCACTGCATCTCGGGACTGTTTTGCTCATAGATGCAGAAAGTAAACAGGGCAAGAATATTTAAGAGAAATGAAATCGTCTCCCACCCCCGTCTCAATCATAAGGGGAAAAACCTTTGCCGTGCGATTCTCAGTTTCTCCACTGACTCTCATTAAACAAAAAAGACCTTTGTGTGTGTGTGTGGTTTCATCTTCAAAAACTTCCCCTGACCTGTGGAAACTCCATCTCATTTGAAAGCCAAGGCCGTGAAATTCCCCATTCCCCGCCCCGAAGGGTGACCTAAAACCTCAAATTGATTCCCCAGCGGAAGAAAAGCTGACCGTAACCAAACCACCCACCGACCCCCCCCTCCCACCCATCCCCACAACGCTTCATTCCGTGAGAAACTTTTTTTTTCTTCAGATGGACGAGTTAATTGCAAAGGAAATCGGGAGAATCCCCCCCCCCTTACTTCGTCTGCAAATGCATTTACATCCCGTTTCCTACTGGGCAATATCGACCTAGGGCTTCTCCCCCCGGCAAGATCAGAGCTGGGCAGGGACCCTCTTCACTGAGCCAAGCAAGTCACCGTAAGTTCTTGATCGCTTTGACGGTGTGACCTTGAACAGCCCTTGGGATGGCCAAAGCACCACTTAGATATCTCGTTTCCAAGTGCTCATAAGGTCCGTCACCAAAAAGGGGAAAAGTCTTTTCTTACAAAATATCTTCCTAATATGACAAAGTTTATGTCACAATTTTCTCTTATTTTATTTAATATGTGAGGATAAAGGGGAGGGTTATTATTGTTTGTTAATGATTTTCTGTATATAAAATTCCCTTGACTTAAAAAAAGGGGGAAAGGTTTCTCTGTTTTAATGACTTTTTGCTATTAAATCACAAAATTTTACAAATATTTTAAACAAAAAAAGTTTCAGACATGCAATCTAGCAAAAGAAAAAGGCGCCTGTGCCCATGCAACTTCTTGCCCTTTTGAAAGCCCCTCTGCTTTCTAGGTGCACGATCTGGGGGAGGGGGGGGTTGTTGCATGCCTCAAGGGGGCTCACCATCAAACTCCGTGTAGACCGAGTCCTTGAGCAGGGCCCCCGATCCGAAGTCGATGAGCTTCAGCTCGGCCGTGCGCAGGTGGACCAGGATGTTCTCGTCCTTGATGTCGCGGTGCACCACCCCGCAGGCGTGGCAGTGGCGGACCGCTTCCAGGAGCTGTCGGAAGAAGCTGCGGGCCAGCTCCTCGGGCAGGGCGCCCCGCTCCGTGATGAAGTCGAAGAGGTCCTGCGCCGGCTCCGGCCGCTCCATCACCAGCACGAAGCTGTCCGCCCGCTCGAACCAGTCCAGCAGGCGGATGACGCCTCGGAAGCCGCCGCCGGCGCCCACCTTCTTCAGGAGCAAGATCTCCATGGGGACGCGGGTCCCGCCGGGCTGCGGAGAAAAGAGCACGAAAAGGAATCCTCAGGGTCACGACTGACGACAACATCTGGCGACACCAGCCACGGAGGCGATTGTTGCAACTTACCAGCTCTCCCCAGTCGACGACCCGGTCCCGGGACACGTGCTTGATGGCCACCTGCATGCAAAAAAAGGCAAAGAAGAATACATAGGCAACCGATCCTAAAGCCCCGGTAGGTCCCCATCCCAGCAACTGCAGCATGGTCAAAGATGCACCGATGAGCAAGGGATGAAGGAGTAGAGATCGGCACTTACCGGCGCGTTATCCGACAACCGGATCCCCGAGTACACAGAACCGAAGCCGCCGCTGCCCAGTAGGGGACCGACCTGGTAGAGCTTCTCCAAGGGCTCCTTCTCTCTTCCTGCAGGTTTGGGGGGGGGGAGGGAGGGAGAGAAGAGATGGAGAAGATGAGGCAGAGTTGAGAGAGGGGCCGCCGCCTCTCCCCGCTTTGCAAAAGCCATATCCGGTCTCACCTGTCGGTAGCTGCAGCTTGCCCGGCAGGTCTCCCCCGGGACTGGAGCACAGATGCGCCAGAGAGTTTATCTTGGACAGAAGCATCTCCTCGCGGTTTTCGGCCTCCGCTGCCTTGCTTTCCCGTTATCTTTCGCTTTCGGCGTTTCTCTCTCGCTACGCCCCGGCGGCGGCGGCGGTGGTGCTGATGCTGCCGAGCCCTCGCGCCGCCCTTCCTCCCGGTGCGCGCGCTCTCTCTCTCCTCCCCTAAAGGCTCAGCTCTCGTGTCTGGCGCGCCGGGAGCCGCTCGCGCCGCCTGTACTCCGCGAGGAGGATGGAGCCGCGCGAGGGGGAGGGAGGGAGGGGCGGGGCCGAGCGGGAAGCGAGCCGGCCCAACCAGACCGCGCCCCTCCCCCCCTCGCCCTCCTCCACCCCCGACAGCGGGGGGCACGACTGCGGGGCCGCGGACCAATCACGGTGCGGCAGTCGGCTGCGAAGCGGCCGCGTGGGCACACCGCCTCCTCCCTCTCGTACTGAAAAGAATGGGCTCGAGAACGGAGGGTGGGGGGGAAGTTGGTGTGGCGGGAAAGTGGGGGAGGAAAGAGGCGCCAACTGAGACCGGGGCTGGGACCACCTGAGGGGGGCTGGAGGCGCGGGATCTCGCAACTGTGACGACAAGGGAGGAGAAACAGCGGCATGTGAAGCGCCGCTGTGAGGGAGAGAGCGCTGGAAATTTTATTTATTTTTATTTTTTTTAGCTTATACTAATTGTCAGTAAAACACCACTGATTTATCGACACCTAGACTAGTCGGGAACAAATCGGAAATAAAATTCTCTTGATAACTAGCTTCCTGCAGAGGGAGGGCGGAGCGCGATCGGAGCGCGGGAGAAGAGGAGGAGGCCCATTGGAGAAAGCCCGCGAGGCTGTTGCGAACATTGAGGGGAGGGGGGGAGGGGCGCCCCTTTGAGCCCTTCTCAACTCCACCCAGCTGGGCGGGACGTGGGCGGGAGAGCAACGTTTGAATTTTTAAACCGAAACAACAACAATTGAAAACAACAAAAACAAAATAATAGTGAAGGAAAAGCGCGCCAAAAAAAAAGTTTCTGGCGAGGAGAAAGGGGGGTGTTTTTGTTTTATCTGATTCATTCCCCCCCCCCTCCCGTAAAACGATTATTGAATCTCGGGGAAGGAGAGATTTCAATGGAAAAGATAACTAAACGTGACTCATTCTACCCTGGGATTGTTTTTTAAAAAGAGAAAAACGAGAGTCAAGATGGCCAGTAGAAATAAGATCATTTTGCTTTCCGGTGTTAACGCTATCCGAATATCTAAATACACATTGCCACATACGTTTATAATAAAACGGCCGGTCTTCCCACGTCAGAGGACAAGAAATTCACCCCTCGGTTTTTGACTAAAAAAAAAAAAAAAAAACAACAGCAAACCAAACTTTGGTCGTTTTCCGTTCAGAGCAGCAATTGATATTAGCCACGCTTTTAAACAAAGGGGCTCCGGCTGAAACCTCATTTCCATGGCCAAATTGCTAGTATTTCAGGAATTGCACGTGTATGTAGGCTTATGTGCAGCAGGAGTATCCATTTTACCACTGTGTGGAAAACATCAACCCCCCTTTTACAAAACCATAGCATTTAGTGTTGGCCGCAGAAGTAACAGCTCCAACGCTTATAGAATTCCTATGAGTGACTGAGCTGTTATCGCTAAAAATTGCGTGTTTTTGTAAAAAAAAAAAAAAAGTGTGGGGGGAGTGCTGATACACATTTGTCTACCATTTTAAAAATCTACATGTGTAAAAGCTCCTAATTAAGTTTGCAGGCTGCAATTTTTCTGAACTGTAAATTTTGAGGGGGAAAATTTTGGGATAAATTCCAATGTTATATGTGCTTTCCCTTCCTGAAATGGAGAATGTGTGTATAGATTTTGGTTCTGCTAAGTCCTCACCCAGATCATGACCCCTTGCCTTCTGCATATAGTATAGATTTACATGTATAAATATTGGCTTTCTAGAATCAGGTTTTCAACATGTATTAGAGATACACATTTAAATTACTACCACTACTACTAATTATTTCTATAGCGCTACTAGACATACGCAGCGCTGTACATCAAAACATAGAAGAAAAAGTCCCTGATCAAAAGATTTTACAATCTAATCGACAGACAAACTGGACGTGAAGGTGCATTTATACACAGTGCTCAGGTGGGGGAATTACAGAGGGAATTATAAGACAGATATTAGTGGTTAGAAGGTGGGCTTTGAGTCTGGATTTGAATACTGCCAGAGACGGAGCTTGATGTACCGAGTCAGACAGTTCCAGGCATACTGTACAGCAAAGTAGAAGGGACAGAGTCTGAAATTGGCCATAGAGGAGAAGAGTACAGATAAGAGAGACTTAGCTCATGAGTAGAATGCCGGGGGAGTGTGGGGAGAGAGGAGAGATACTGTGGAACAAATACACTTGTAGGTCAGTAAGAGGAATTTGGAAACGGATAAGGATCCAAGAAGTGACTTGAGGAGAGGTGTAATATAGGCATAGTAACATTGCCGGAATATGAAATGTGTAGCAGAGTTCTGAACAGATTGAAGGGGAGAAAGATGGTTTAACGGAAAGCCAGTGAGAAGCAAGTTGCAGTAGTCTAGGCAAGAGGTGATGAGGGTCTTGGCAGTGCGCTCAGAAAGGAAGGGTCTGATTTAAACAGTATTGTAGAGAGATAAATGACAGATTTTGGCAGTCTGTTGGATATGTGAAGGGAAGGAGAGAGATGAGTCAAAGATTACCCCAAGGTTGCGAGTTGATGAAACAGGGAGGATGAGGGCGTTAAGAAATAGAGAATGGGAGAAAAGGAAAGATGGGTTTAAGTGGAAAGATAAGGAGCTTAGTCTTGGCCACATTTAATTTTAGATGGCAGCGAGACATCCAGGTAGCGATGTCAGACAAGCAGGTTGAAACGAGACTGATTATTTATCGAGATTTCAGGTGAAGAGAGATCTGTGAGTCGTCGGCATAGAGGTCATACTGAAATCCATGGGAAGAGATTAGAACACCAAGGGAAGCAGTGTAGATGGATAAAAGAAGTAGTCCCAGGACAGAGCCTTGAGGTACACTGACTGACAGTGGGATAGCGATAGAGAAGGATCCACCACAGCATATGCTAAAGATAGAATAGGAAAAATAGGAAGAAAATCATGCAATAACAGAGCCCTGAAATCCAAGTGATGACAGCATATCAATGAGTAGATGGTGATTTACTGTGCCTAAAGCTGTGGATAGATCAATAAAGATGAGGACGGAGTAGAGACCTTTGGATTTGGCCAGGAGCAGATCATTGGAGCCTTTTGTAAGGGCAGTTTATGTAGAATGAAGAGGGTGAAAAGTCCTATTGAAGCGGGTCAAGGTTAGGTTGAGATGAAAGAAAGTCAAGACAACGGCGGTGTACAGCACATTCAAGTAGCTTGGATAAGAACGGGAGGAGAGAGACAGGACAATAGTTGGAAGGGCAGGTAGGGTCCAGTGAGGGTTTTTTTTTTTTTGAGGAATGGTGTAACAATGACGTCTGAAGGTGGTGGGTACAGTTGCAGTGGAGATTGATAGGCTGAGAATATAGCAGATAGAGGGGATGACAATAGAAGATATGGTGGTAAGGAGATGGGTGGGGATGGGATCAGAGGAACAGGTGGTGAATTTAGAGGAGGAAAGAAAATGTGCAGTTTTCTCCTCAGTAATTCAGGAAAGGAAGAACAAAGTGGTAAGTGATGAGGGGGGATTGGTAGAGCAGGCTGGGGGAGGTGGTTTGGTTGAGAACTCAAGGTTAATTGTGTGAAGCTCATCACTGAAGTACTTAAAAAGGAAGTACAGTGGGAGTTGGTGGTAGAGGGAAGCGTAAATTTACATATTTTAAAATAGCCAAGTTTTCAGGTGTCTACGGAATAGTTGGAAAGAGCCCAGGTTGTGCAGCTGGCAGGGAAATTATTCCTCAGCTCTATAGTTTTGAAGTGAAGAGATTTCCCTAATTTTCCAATGTAGGTAATGCCTTTTAGTGAGGAGAAAGATAATTTGAGCTTTTGGATAGATCTGGTGATGTCAGGTCTCACAGCATTCCAAGATAGAGGAATTAAATGGGGAAGAATGCCATAGAGGATCTTGAAAGTTAGTCAGGCACATTTATCGCCACTCTTCTGCAACTCAGTGGCGCCTTAGGCAACAAAGATTATTATTACTATTACTATTAATTATTTCTATAGTGCTACCAGACACACGTAGCGCTGTACAGAGTCACAAAGAGTAAGAAAACAGTCCCTGCTCGAAAGAGCTTACAAACTAAACAGGCAAGACAGACAAACAAGATGTCCTGGATACAGTTAAGGAGAACGGTTAATCAGCTGGCTGGGTTGGAGGGCAGAGGAGTAGGGTTAAGGATTGAAAGCTATATCAAAAAGGTGGGTTTTCAGTCTGCTTTTAAACAAGGGAAGGAAAGGGGCTTGACGGACAAACTTGGGTAATTTATTCCAGGCATAGGGGACAGCTAGATGAAAGGAACGAAGTCTGGAATTGGCAGTGGAGGAGAAGGGACAATAGAAGACTGTTCTGTCAACTCAGTCCAAACAACAGCAGTCCTTTTGACTTCCTTCTGGAGAGCATAGTTAGTATTTCTCAACCTCCACCCCAGACTCCACCTATAGGAGGTTGTCTTACCCATTACTATCAACGCTGGACCCTAATAACATCAGACAGATGGGTCCTCCAAGTTGTCAGTCAGAGTTATGCCCTCTGGTTACAAAAGAAACCTCAGAAGTGCCCTCCAAAAGAGTCTCTTCAGCTTCCAGCAATGAAATCTTCTTCAAGAGCTCTCAGCCCTCCTCCAGCTCAATGTGACAAAACAGGTTCCTCTGTGAGATAGGGGCCGCACGGCACGACGAGGAAGAGTAAGGGGTCACATGGTGCAGCGATGTTGGGTGCCACCTCCCTGTGTACCAACCTTTCTCACTACACCATTGAGCATAGATATGAATTTAGTAACCTAGAACAAAAGGCTTACATATCCCTTTGCCTATTCTGCTGTCATTAAAGTGGGGAAGAAGTCTGAATAGTGTCGCTGTAAAGGCTTATGTTTCTTATTTGTGTATAATCATAAAGTAAATAACCTCATCCAGTGGTATACCATCATTCATAGATGTTTTGCTTCTGGTCCAAATTCAGTTGATACATGAAATCAGAATTGCTATTCTGCAGGTGGCAACTTTGTGTGTAAAAGATAGTTCCAGCTTGCTGCAGTAGTACTCAGACCTCTTTGCATAAAGCGAGTCAGTTTTTATTGACCTGGTTTTCAGTATTATCTTGTACTGCTATCTAAAACATTTTTCAAAACCACCTGTGATTGTTTTTCTATTTCTAGAAAGAGCATAAATTCCAGTAGGAGAGGGTGAGGAGTTCCGAGCAGAATCAATGCCATTCCCCAAAGCATCTGTCAGTTCCCGGGATGCTGCTCACTTTTTTTCAGAGATAGATAAATAATATAGGGGAAGTACAAGCTTCTGATTACTCATTCTATTAGTATTTAGAGCAAAGAGCTGCAACCCTCGGGATATAAATGATTCTGACAGCTCTCCAGTCCATTCTCACATCTGAATTCCTGGGTGGGTGAGGAGCCACCTACATTATACATGGTTTGGTAATGAATTGCTCAAAATGGGTTGGGTTTACTGGAAATCCTAGTTACCACTCTTTGATAGAGGTGGAGTTATTGCAAAAGAAACAAAAACAAAATTACTAAACAGCTGTGGGAGTATTGATGATTAAAATCAAAACTTTAAAGATTTGTAAAATAATCTTTCATGCAAAATACACTACTGTAAATACTAATTACTGCATATTGTACTTGTTCTATGTTGAGGATGGTGTATTGAAACAGTATTAATACAGAGAAGGCCAGATGCTATAAATGGTACTCAAAAATGGGTGCTGGAAAAGATTTGCACTAAACACAGTTCTATAAAGGGTATCCTTTATAGAATTGCACTTAGTGTTCGTTTCTGCACCCTAACTTTGGGTATTAGAATTACACCTGCTGAAACATGGGGTAAGTGCTGGCACCCAAGCTGAGCATGCTAACTCATTCTGTAACAATGTGCACAACTTTTCAGAATGCCCTGATATGCCCATTCCCCTCCCAAAATCAGACTATCAAATTTAAGGCCAAAATTACATGATAACCTAAGATTGTCATACTGTATGAAGAGAGATAGGATGACTAAACCTGATAAGGGCCATGTCAGGTTGAGTAGAGTTTCGTGTAACCCATAGGGTTTGTGATTTTCTGGGACTGAGCTTAAGATGATTTTCTTCTAGCCATTGTATAGCTGTTCCAAGACAATGGCTAAGTGAAGAGAGATTGAAACAAAAAAGGTCAATATTAAGTGAATAGCAGGATATCATTTCAAAATATAATCCACTTATTCCATAATGCTGAATCAAAAGGGGCCAAGGGATTGAGGAGCAAATTAAAGAGCAAGGCAATATCAAACCTTGGGAATACCACAACTTATTACATAGGCTGGAAAACAGCAGGAATTCATGATCATATGAAAGGTCCTGGCTAATATACCCCAAGAATGCCAGAGAAGAAGTTAGTGGTTGTTGAAGTGAGAGGCTAAGGATACGTATGTCAAGGGATACCATGAGCACCAGTTTGCCTTGATCAAATTGAGATTGAATCTCACTATACAGTACAGTTAGATACAAACATACTGAGGGTTGATTCATAAATCATGGCAACTATTTTTTTTTTCTTTTGAAAATATACCAACCCTGGAAATCTAATACAGTCAAACCTTGGATTGCAAGTAACTTGGTTTGCAAGTGTTTTGCAAAGCAAGCAAAAACATTTTATTAATTTTAACTTGATATACAAGCAATGTCTTGCAATACAAGTACATACAGTATACACACATCACAACTGAGCCGATGGTTCTTCTCTCTCTGACGCTGCAAGAGTGTAGTGACTGTTCTAAATGAGCGAGGTCTTGCAATACAAGTACGTATAGTATTTTGTATTAAAGTTTTTGGGTTGTGGAACACATCGAGTTTCCATTATTTCTTATGTTTGGATTACAAGCATGTTTTCGGAATGAATTATGCTCGCAAACCAAGATTTTATTATAATTTTGTATTAAAGTTTTTGGGTTGTGAAACGAATCGTCCGAGTTTCCATTATTTCCTATGGGGAAATTCGCTTTGATAGACGAGTGCTTTGGATTGCAAGCATGCTTCTGGAACGAATTATGCTTACAAACCAAGGTATCACTGTATATACATTTGAAAGCGTGTGACATGTACTTCTTAATGTTGCCATCAGATGAGAGATGAGTGCAGCAGTCTCTGGTAGGGGAGGAGCAAAAACATGACATTTTAAATCATCATTTTATTATGGCATACAATGTATAAACATGAACAACAAAGTACAAGCATAAACTGTTTAACTGTTAGTGTTTACGTCCTTCAAAGTAGTTTCCCAGGTCATCTAGTTCATGAGGGTCATGCAGTGAATGCACAGTATTACAAGTCATATCTGCAGTACCACCTGCATTGTGCAGTGCAGGAGAAACGTCCAGAATTGTTGCACAATATCATAATCCTACATGACAAATAGTATGCCTTTTTGCAAATGATACCAAGATTTGTAACAGAGTAGACACCGAAGAGTGAGTGGAAAATATGAGAAAGAGAAGAGAAAATATGAGAAGAGGGAGTGGAAAATATGAGAAAGGATCTGCAAAAGTTAGAGGAATGGTCTACTGCCTGGCAACTAAAATTCAATTTGGGGATTAATAATCAGAAGGAACCGTATATGCTGGGAGGTGAGAAGCTGATATGCACGGACGGGGAATGTGGGGTGAATATGTCCAAAGATCTAAAGGCGAAAAAACAGTGTGACAAGGCAGTGGCTGCTGTCTGAAGGTTGCTGGGCTGTATAAAGAGAGGCATAGCCAGTAGAAGGAAGAAGGTGTTGATGCCCCTGTACAGGTCATTGGTGAGGCCCCACTTGGAGTATTGTGTTCAGTTTTGGAGACCGTATCTGGCGAAGGACATAAGAAGACTTGAGGCGGTCCAGAGGAGGGCGACAAAAATAATAGGAGGCTTGCGCCAGAAGATGTATGAGGAGAGACTGGAAGCCCTTAATATGTATACCCTAGAGGAAAGGAGGGACAGGAGAGATATGATTCAGACGTTCAAATACTTGAAGGGTATTAACGTAGAACAAAATATTTTCCAGAGAAAGGAAAATGGTAAAACCAGAGGACATAATTTGAGGTTGAGGGGTGGTAGATTCAAAGGCAATGTTAGGAAATTCTACTTTACAGAGAGGGTGGTGGATGCCTGGAATGCACTCCGAGAGAGGTGGTGGAGAGTAAAACGGTTACTGAGTTCAAAGAAGCGTGGGATGAACACAGAGGATCTAGAATCAGAAAATAATATTAAATATTGAACTAGGCCAGTTACTGGGCAGACTTGCACGGTCTGTGTCTGTGTATGGCCGTTTGATGGGGGATGGGCTGGGGAAGGTTTCAGTGGCTGGAAGGGTGTAGATGGGCTGGAGTAGGTTTTAACAGAGATTTCGGCAGTTGGAAACCAAGCACAGTACCGGGTAGAGCTTTGGATTCTTGCCCAGAAATTGCTAAGAAAAAAAATTTAAAAAATTTAAATTGAATCAGGTTGGGCAGACTGGATGGACCATTCGGGTCTTTATCTGCTGTCATCTACTATGTTACTATGACAGTGCTACAGCTCACATAGGAGACAGTTGTTTACAGCGTTGGGCTAGCAGACTATTTTGAAGGATGTTAACAGTTAAACTTACTCTCAAGCTGATTATGCGATTGGTTTAGTAAAACAGCTAACACCACTTGCTAATAAAATGATGATTTTGAATGTCATGTTTTTTGCTTCTCCCCTACCATTGACCATTGCACTCATCTCTTATCTGGTGGCAACATTAAGAAGTACATGGCACACACTTACAAATGTATATACAGTATTAGATTTCCAGTGTTGACACATTTTCAAGAGGGGAAAAAAATAGTTGCCATGACTTATGAGTCAACCCTTGGTAGTAAATGATGGCAAATCCACTGCTTATTCCTAGGATAAGCAGCATAACATCTGTTTTACTATTTGGGTTCAAGCTAGGCACTTGGGACATGAGTTAACCACTTTTGGAAACAGGATACTGGGCTTGATGGACTTTCGGTCTCTCCCAGTATGGCAGTTCTTATGTTCTTAATTTGAATTTGGGGCGATGCCCCCCTCTGCATGCACACCCACCCACTCTACTTTATAAAAAGAGAATTTACAGACAAACGAGGTGGTACTAGGGCAAAGCATTCAATAGTGATTTTCTTTTATGAGCTCTGCCTAATTGCTTCCTTTCCCCTACTGCAGCAGAGCAGAAGATGAAGGTTGCTATTGGTCCCAAGCTTATATCTTATTTTCTTTTAAACAACAACCCACTTCTAAGCTTCCCATTATGAAAACCTGACCAGTCTGGGCCTCATGAATACAATACCATTTTTATTTGTATACCGCCAATACCTCCATGAAGTTTACATAATCTTGGGGGGTCTACCAAATAATAATTTATCTGAAGACAACCAAATCACCCTTCACATATATGATAATTGATGTCATTGTCATTGACTTCTTTCCTCCAAAGAGTTTACCATCAGAGGATCATATCTGAAAGGGTGACGTTAAATTACCCAGTCAGATTCACAATTCATGTAGAGATCTTTGGTAAACAAAGCCTTCAATTTTAACTGTTTCCAGGTTGCAAAATGAGCAAAGGAGATAAAATTGGGCTAAAATTAATAGATATAGGCCAGGGATGTCAAAGTCCCTCCTCGAGGGCCACAATCCAGTCGGATTTTCAGGATTTCTCCAATGAATATGCATGAGATCTATTAGCATACAATGAAAGCAGTGCAGACAAATAGATCTCATGCATATTCATCGGGGAAATCCTGAAAACCCAACTGGATTGCAGCCCTCGAGGAAGGACTTTGACACCCCTGATCTAGGCTGTAACCGTTAGGATGTTCTTTCTAGTATCACAGAAGTAGTAATCTAATTTGTTTGCTGTTGCCAGACTCCATTCTTCCACCAGCAAGCAGGTAGGTGTATATTGGCAGGCAAGGGGTGGGAAAAAATTAGGAATCTGTGCCCATGCCTCCTTCCAACCAAATGCTAAAGGAGTACACAGGTGTATTCTTTCATAGTGTTTAGGAATCTTCTATGAGCTCATAAATAGCTCTGAACGTGGGAATTCCCTAATCAGGGTAGTTTGTTATTATAGTTTGTTCTGTCTGGCGTTATGCTTTCACTGTCTGGACTGGAGGGAGATTCATATTACCTGTTTACAAGTTCCTCTTACTGTCTTTATGTTCTGTGGAGCAATTGCCAAATGGATGCATGAGATTAATTCATAGGACCTTATAGTGCAGTCAGACACACCATCCACTGCCTTCCTACCACATGTCACCTATACTCTGCTTCTCCTTCCACCACCATTCTCTCTCTGCTTCTCTTCCCCTATTTCTTTCTTATCTCTCTTTCTCATTCTTGTTCCATTTTTCACTTCAATAGGCTGCAGTATAATTTCCCCCCAAATTTCAAACAGCATTGGCAGCAGTTTTTGTTGCTTGTTTCAGTGAACCTAGGAAGCTTCCCTGCAGACACCAAAAAATCTGCATACAATCCATTTCCTCTGCAGCCTCCAACTTCACATTCCACACTAACCCTGAGATGGGTACGCATGAGAGTTAGGCCTAATTACAGTTGATCTTCCATGGGGCACTGTGACCCTCCCCCCCTCTCTGCTCCATGCAGTTCTCTTAGCTTTAGTGATTATAGCAAGTTAAGAAGAATAGGTCTTTGTCTTTGTGGCCAAATTCATATGTCAATAATGTAGCTAGAAGTGAATTTTTGGGTGGGTCCAGGGGTGGACTAGGTGGCTTTAGGTGTTTCCTCTCTATTCCCTGCCCCCTCATGTTAAAAATTAATACCTTGGCGAGCAGGGATCCCCCAACCCTCACCAGCTGAAGATGTCTTCTGCTGGAACCCTTGAGGCTGTCTGAGCAGTGAGGCCCAAAGCTGATGCACGTGGGGGAAGTAAAGAAAGAGAAATGCTTGATTGAGTGGGGTGTAGGGATGGAGAGATGCTGGAAACCCGGTTAGGGATGGGGGTGAGGGGAGGAAGGAAAGGGGATATGCTGCACACCTGGGGAGGTAGGATGAAGGGAGATGCTTGGGTTGAGAAAGGAAAGGGAAAATGTTGGACACTTAAAGAAGGAGTTAGGAGGAAGGAAAGAGGAGATGCTATAAACTGGAGGAGGAGGAGTTAGGAAAAGAAAAGGAGATCCTAGATCAGAGTAGGTAACCTCGATGGCTGTAACCCAGTCAGGTTCTCAGGATTTTCCACTGAATATGCACAAGGTCTATTGCATGTATTGATTGTAACTAGATCTCATGTATATTAATTGGGGAAATCCTGAAAACCCAACTAGGTTGTGGCCCAGGCCCTCTCCTTCCATTCATTATGGAAGTCATTTCATAAGGAATTGATTTTGTAGAACAATGTTGTATGTGTCTTCCCATAATTTTGTTATTACCACTAAAATGCAAAAAGAAAACTGGGTGCATCGTTGACTTATTGTATGAGTTTCTATTGGGATGCTTGTAGTTCAGTTTAACAGTGCAAGTGAAACGTACCAAGAATGCATAACTTGGTGCCAATGCTTTATTTCTTTCCATGTGGTTCACTTTTCAGGTTATGGCATTAGCATCAATTGAACATGGGACATCAGTTCTTTCTCATCTCTGGTGATTTGGAACAAGAAAATGTGGGAAATGCTGTAGAGCTCTGTGGTACTGGTATCTGTCAAGTGTGTATTTTACACATGAGGTCTATTCAGAGCTGGGGATTCCATACAATGGAAGGGTTGGTACAGGGGGCAGGTCTCTGATGATTTGATATAATTCATCATCGTCTCAGAGAGAAGTGGGCAGTTACAATTAGTGGCCTTCTTTTGAAATATGAATAGATGGGGTAATCCAACAAGTAGCTTCATGATCAGAAGAGTCCTGGAGGGATGGGCATAGTTTAGATACCCCTCCATAGAGAGTAGGTGGCCAGTTATACACAATATACTGGTTTGCTTTGGAGGATATGTGCTCGACTATTGGGTTTGAGATGGGCTTATGTTCTGAGCAGCATTCTCCATGGCTTTTTTCAAGGTTTTGAGAGTGGGGGAGTTAGTGGCAAACTCAGAGCATAGGAAACGCAATCCGGATTCTCTATGGAGCATGTTCAGATCAAAGGGGAGGTATTCTACATTAAAGTAAGGTATTCAAAATGAACTAACGGGTGGGGGATGGGAGTTAAGGCAATAGCATGCCTAGCAATCAATGTAGAAACATACTGGTTTATGCTCAGGGGCTGACAGTTCTTGGTGCATCAGGATGCATCACCATTGATCCAATTCTGGTTCATGGGAGTTCTGAGGATGGTGCTAAGTGCAAAGGGGCAATGAAGTATTGGTCTTCCTACTCCTGTTATCCAGTGCCTTGGGAGATGGAAGTTGGGGGCATGTGCCAAATACGAGTATGCTCATCTGAATGAAGAGGAAGGGGGTTCGCAAATAATGACTGTATTTTCTCTCTTTTGTAGGTAAGAAATGATGAAAAGAGATGTTGGATTTAGCTCACACCTTTTTTATTTGTAGCTCAAGGCAAGTTACATTCAGGTGCACTAGGCCTTTTCCTGTCCTCAGAGGGGCTACAATCAAAGTTTGTACTTAAGGCAATGGAGAGTTAAGTGTCTGTCGCAAGGTAGATTTGAACTGGGCTTACTTGGTTCTCATTCCACTGCTCTAACATTAGTCCATTCCTCTACATTTCTGAAATGTGGATCTTCTGGGGTTGTGGGCCATTCATTCCTGTCCTGGCCATTGCAAAGATTAACGATAAGGTTGTATGGGTCCCGCCTGGCACTGGAGTCATCTGGAGTGGCAGTCCAAGACGTGCTGACATCTGTCGACTCTACAGATGATAGTGCAGATAGGGCATCAGCGCTTCCCCCGGAGGTAATTGTTCATTTAGGGGAAATGATACTGGAAAGGCAGAAAGCTGATTCAGGTGATGAGGAAACATCTGAAAACCTGGCTTTTCTCCAAAACGTAAAGCTATCTATTGAAAATGTAAAGCTTGCTATCCTCTTCATAACCTCTAATTTCTTATTATGTCCTTCCCTCATTTATTGAATTACCTGTAAACCGTGCCGAGTTCTATCTTTATGGAGATGATGCGGTATACAAATTTAAGGTTTAGTTTAGTTTCTCTTCCTCTCTCTCTTTTTTTCTCTCTCTCTTCCTCTCTTTCTCTCTTTTTTCTCTCTCTTCCTCTCTTTTTTTCTCTCTCTTTCTCATTCTCATTAAAAGGCGTCATGTATGCAGGTAAATTAGGGAAATCCCTTTTCTTCAAATTCACTGAGCTTTGGAATAACCTCCCTGCCCCGCTGCGGAACCTAGGCTCATTCCAATTATTCCGAAAGCATCTGAAAACCTGGCTTTTCTCCAAAACGTAAAGCTATCTATTTTAAAATGTAAAGCTAGCTATCCTCTTCATAACCTCTAATTTCTTATTATGTCCTTCCCTCATTTATTGAATTACCTGTAAACCGTGCCGAGCTCTATCTTTATGGAGATGATGCGGTATACAAACTTAAGGTTTAGTTTAGTTTCTCTTCCTCTCTCTCTTTTTTTCTCTCTCTCTTCCTCTCTTTTTTTTCTCTCTTCCTCTCTTTTTTCTCTCTCTTCCTCTCTTTTTTTCTCTCTCTTTCTCATTCTCATTAAAAGGCATCATGTATGCAGGTAAATTAGGGAAATCCCTTTTCTTCAAATTCACTGAGCTTTGGAATAACCTCCCTGCCCCGCTGCGGAACCTAGGCTCATTCCAATTATTCCGAAAGCATCTGAAAACCTGGCTTTTCTCCAAAACGTAAAGCTATCCTCTTCATAACCTCTAATTTCTTATTATGTCCTTCCCTCATTTATTGAATTACCTGTAAACCGTGCCGAGCTCTATCTTTATGGAGATGATGCGGTATACAAACTTAAAGTTTAGTTTAGACTAACGGGGGATATGAGACGATCACCCTCCACCATCCCTGAGGTAACAAAAGAGATTGTGCCAAGAAGGATAAACCCCCTACCCCCCAACCAGGTTACCTTCAGTTTTAATAATTGAAATTAAGATGCATAATCATCGAATCAGACAAGGTTAATGGAATCAAATATGACTGAAACTTCATGTATTTCAGTTGAAAATAGGTAAAATGTTACAGCAGTTAGCTGAGCTTATCTATAAAAGCAGCAAAACAAGGACTACCTGCCGTCCACATCTAGGAGCCCCATTGACAGAGTGAAAATGAACATTGCTTCAACAACACTCCACCACAACAGCTGGATCTTAAATTCTGGCATAGACCTCCATGCCAAATCAGAAAGCCATAGGCCATAGCCATAGTAGCGCCTTTAGAACATATCCTTTAGCTTGGGTGCTCCGCCCCCTAGCTGTGACAACAAATTGCCAAGCATCAAAACATCAAAATGAATTGAGCATATAACAAGAAATACGGGAGATCAATACCAAGGGTGGGAGAGGTGGGTGAACCATCTTTGAGGAGCAGAAAAAAGCTCCGAAGTCTTGGAGGCCCTGGCTTAATTCACTCAGCCCCACATCCCCACCCCAAGTAAAGAAAGGTCATCTGTGACTGGATGGTATTTCTCGCCAGTCCAGCTTTAAAAAAATTGCCACCAGTGGGGACATGGGGTGAATGCCTTCACCCCAGAAACCTAGCCCCATCTCCCGCTTTAGCCAAGGGGTACACCCCACCACAATCACACACAGCTAGACCTGGTGCTTCTGGGGCTGGGCCAGGCTCACCTTGACCAGCCCAACTGTTCAAGGGGATGGAGGAGGGAGCTTCTTATTTATATTTATTTATTCATTTTTCTATACCGTTCTCCAAGGAGAGCTCAGAACGGTTTTAAATGAATTTATTCAGGTACTCAAGCAGATTTCCCTGTCTGTCCCGGTGGGCTCACAATCTATCTGATGTACCTGGGGCAATGAGGGGATTAAGTGACTTGCCCAGGGACACAAGGAGCAGCATGGGTTTGAACCCACAACCCCAGGGTGCTGAGGCTGTAGCTTTAACCACTGCGCCACACTCTTTCCATTCATTTCCAGGTCCAGACTGACATCATATTAGGCCTAAATATGAAAAAGAACTATTATGGAAAAAAGGAATTGAAAAGGTTAATAAGCAAATAAGAGAATGGACTGTGAGGCAGGGGTGGGTTTGGTTATGTCATGACTGGTTTGAAGGAGGACAAAAAAGGGTTGTTTCGGGCATATGGGATTAACCTGTTTGACATTGGCAGGTGCGAGGTTTGGAAGCAACTAGATAACTGCACTTTATTTGTGGGTGGCTTGATCTGCTATTCAGCCCACATCTGTGGTGGATAGCCCAGACCAGTGAGAAAAGAAGTGTCTGGTAGTGACAAGATGGAAGCTCATCCAGGAGAGGTTGTTGGTGTTGCATTGGTTGACAGCAGCTGCATTGGCAAGCATTCACTTCTTGGACTCCTCTGGGGATGGTAGAGGGGGTGGCACTCTTTGATAGTACCGAGGTCCTGGCAGAGCTGAAGATTTACCACACTGGGTTGTTGACTGGCTTTTAGTCTCATTGTATGGAGGGGGACCAGAGGTTGAGGTGGCTCAGTGATTAGGTACTCTATTTGATTTTTTTTTAGCTCTCAAAAGAGCTAAGAACAGGTTACAAATCAGGTACTCAAGCATTTCCCCTATCTGTTCCAGTGGGCTCACAATCTATCTAATATACCTGGGGCAGTGGAGGATTAAGGGACTTGCCCAGGATCACGGGGAGCAGCACAGGGTTTGAACCCACAACCGCAGAGTGCTGAGGCTGTAGCTCTGACCACTACACCACACTCTCCTCGGCTTGACAGTGTTTGTTCACAGATACAACCTGTGACCCCATTTGATTCCATATAAAGGGGGTAAACTTCTGTATGACTGACTATACTAATGAGAGTTTTTCCCCCCCCCCTGATCTCTACATCAGAGATTTGAGTATGACCTGCCCTGACCTCCAGAGGATAGATAGGAATTTTGAGATGGGGCTATTCTGCCTTACAAGGGCTAGACAAGCTCATCTAATTATTATCCCAGACTCTCTTAGAAGGGACACTGCACACAGGATGCAAAGCCTAAAATCCTCACTGTTTAAAAGAGTCCCAGCTCTCCCTGGGGAGCTTTGAGCTTAGTTTATCTTATGAGCGGGCTTTTTTTTTTTTTTCAAATGGGAGTGCACAATAGGGTCTGAGGACATTCAATGTTATTCTGCCTTTGTGAAGGAAGCTTTGGGTATAGGATCCACATTCCAGTCATTCTTTGCTCTGGGTGGGCTCTTTTTCAGACTCTCAGGATGTGGGAAATGGAACATGAAAGCAAGGGGGAGGGGTGAATGCTGCATTTCCAGGCTATTGGATTACAAAGTACAAAACAGAGAGAGAGAATGTGTGTAAGCCAGTTTGGGGAACAGAGTTGCTGGCATTCACTGATCAGGTTTCACATCACATCAGGGCTGTGGCATTTCCTCCCTTGTAGGGGTCGGAGGGATGGAGTTCATGCTGATGAGCGATAGCCCAGAGACAAGGATTAATGGGGGGACGTAAACGTTAAGTGAGCACTGGATCTAAACCAGGCAAGTCCCTCCACAGTCTAAGAGAGAGGGAGAGATTTAGCGGGAACCTTCCTGTGATCATGTTTTGTGATCATCTTATTGTTGTACTTCAAAGTAGTATTTCTTATTAACTCTGTGCGTGCACAATTGCTGATCACAGGGATACCCTCCTTAATTTTATTAATAATAATTTGTGTGAAGTGCTCAGACCCGCAACCATTTAAATTCAGTGTAAAAACCAAACCGAGGTTGCCGCTGGAACCATTATTGCCTTCACTGTCCCAACCGCCACAGTATATACTAAAAATTAACTCTTAATTATCGACTAAAATAAAACTTATCTGTTGGTCCTTGGCGGTCAGTTTGCCCTCTTGTTCAAGCGGCAGCTGCAGTCGTGAACATGCTTGTGCTCTGAAAAACTCCTAAAGCTGGTTGTAAAGTCGGCCCCCTGACTCAAGTTTCGCCCTCTTCTTCAGGAAGGGACACTAATCACTTCTGCAAATACCAGATGAGCTGGCAAGACATGGACCATGATACACTCATCTTTAGTCCATGTCTTGCCAGCTCGTCAGGGATTTGCAGCCATGATTAGCGTCCCCTCCTGATGTGTTATGTTACCTGCGGACGATACGAAGTTATACAGAGTAGTGAAGACACAGGGGGATTGCGAAGATCTGCAACGTGACATAATCAAGCTCGAGAAATGGGCATCGACATGGCAGATGAGGTTCATTGTGGATAAGTGCAAAGTGATGCATGTCAGGAACAAAAATCTCATGCACAAATACAGGATGTCCAGGGTGGTACTTGGAGGGTTCACGGAAGTTTCGCCCCCCACATTTCGCCCCCAGCAATTCGCCCCTCACATTTCGCCCCCGCACATTTCGCCCCCCGGATGTTTCGCCCCCACACATTTCGCCCCCACACATTTCGCCCCCCGGATGTTTCGCCCCCACACATTTCGCCCCCACACATTTCGCCCCCACATTTCGCCCCCCCACATTTCGCCCCCACATTTCGCCCCCACACATTTCGCCCCCGTCTCGGAGCGCAAATCCTTACCTCGGAGCGCAAATCAGTCCAGCTACTGTTGTGAGCGCGAGAGAAGCCAAGGGGGATCGAGGCTTCTGGAGAGATGCAATCAACTGCAGCATTAGACAGCTGTATTAGAGAAGGGTGGGATGTGTGTGCTGAACACGGCTACTTTCCCCTCCCCCCATACACGCCAGTGATTATCCAAGCAGGAGCACCTGGCCAAAGCGAGACAGCGTCCCGCGAGAGCTGTGCGCGAGCGAAGCCTAGGGGGGGTAGGTCAGTCCAGCTACTGTTGTGAGCGCGAGAGAAGCCAAGGGGGGGGTAGGGAGACGAAGTCTGGGGATGAAGGGGGATCGGGGCTTGGGCCGAAAGGGAACATGAGCTGTGCGCGAGCGAAGCCAAGGGGGGGTAGGTCAGTCCAGCTACTGTTGTGAGCGCGAGAGAAGCCAAGGGGGGGTAGGGAGTCGAAGTTTGGGGATGAAGGGGGATCGGGGCTTGGGCCAGAGCTCCGTGCTATGTGTGTCATGCACACATGGAACGTTAAACATTGTGTGGCAAGCATGGCATGAGGGATTGTAGCAAGGCAGGAAACTAACTGCAACAACTCCAAATCTAGCCTCAAAACCTTTCTCTTTAAAGATCTATACCTAGGTTTAATTGCTCATGAGACTCAGGCAATGGCCACATATCAGACATTCCATTTCTCCCTCTTCTTTTCCCCATGCCCCTTTCTTTTTATGCAATGTGTCCCAACCATTTTCCCCTTTTAGCGTGTTTTGTCTTTAATACCATGCAGTCTGTCTTTTTACTACCCCATTTTTACTTATATTTTAAATTTTGTACAATGTAAACCTCTTTGGTAATTAACGCAGTATATCAAAGCTAAATAAACTTGAAATTTGTATACATTTTGGCTTCTTTTATGCACCATGAAGAATATGCGCTCCCTGTGAAGAGTGCACACCATTTGCAGAGAGCATATATTGGGCATGACCTGGATTGGCCACTGTTGGAAACAAGAGGCTGGGCTAAAACAGGATTTATTTTTTTAATTTTTTACTGTGCTAAACAAAACAGTCAAATAACATTCAAATAACAAGTAAAATGAAATACAGTGATAAAGTGAACAAAAACTAACCTGTCAAATGAAATAACAGTCCAAACACAACACAGTCAAATAACAAGTAAAATGAAATACAGTGAACGTCAATCAAAATTCAAAATTGTATGCTATTCCTCTGAGATAGTCGATCAAATTTCGATTGTCCAAGTCCTCCACAATACGCCGAATTCTTGCAGAAATAGCCGCGTATTTCTTGTTTCGCGCATTGACAGGATTGCCTGCTATAATCTGCGTGATTTCAAAATTGTGAAGGCCTTGCTGTCTTTTCAAGCAGTTGATGAAGCGGTATATATTGGGGAAAAGTGAGCCGCAGGTTTCTTGAAAGCTGCGATGCCAGCCCTCGACGTCATTGTTCGTCCGATGTTGGCCTTTCAACGTTCGTTGATGAACATTCCAAAACACAACTGGAAACAATGGATTCTGGCGTCCTCTTCGGTTCATTCGACCAATGTAGGTGTCCTCGAAATAGTTGGCAATGGGTAGTGCTTCTTCTAGAAATTTGGGATCTTCCAGCAGCTCTTCAAATGATTGCACAACAATGGCCGGAGGCAGAAAAGCAAGAGCTGGTATCATGCGGATCCACTGTGCAAATTCGTGGTCATTTTGGTAGCGCACTTTCAATCCTTCATTCTGAACTCTTCGCCATATTGACTGCGACAAGTGGAAGAAGCAGCCTGTTTTCTCCATGTTAGGAAACTCGATTTCAAACGCTTGAATTGCAGCTTGTTCAAAATCGGTCATCAACTGCTTCGGTTGGAGACCTGGCTGCATATTCTTAAGCTGCTGCAGCATCTGTCGATAGGTTGTTCGGGTCTTGTTCGGCAACAGCGCGTACAATGCTGGAATGATGACACCACCGTGAACTGCATGAATCGTATAAAGCTGCTCGAACAAAGCTGGTGCAGTAGAAAACGTGCCATCAGCGAACCATTCACTGCTCTGTGCCAACGAGTGGAGATTATCCCTCGTTCCAAATATCAATATTCGGCTGGTTCCAGTCCCTGAATAAAAATAAAAATAATTTAGGCATAAATTTAGGCGGTGGATGGAGGAAACCCCTCAGTTGGGACGGGACATACATGGGCTTTTCAAAGTCCAAAAAAGGGTCAGAAATAGTCAGGGGTGCAGAAAAAACACCATTTTTCGACGAGCTCTATTCGCTGGCATCAAAAAATTCCGAAAGACAAAAATAATATTTTTTCTTCATTTTTTGAGCTATTACGTTAATGGAATGTTTCACAAATTCTACTAAAATTGTACCAAGTAATTTAGTAAAATTAAATGTGGAAGATTATATAGCAACAATAATTCAAGATAACGCTTAAAACGGCTTAGAAAACTAAGACATACTTGTTTGACCAATTCTAATAAATTAAGAAATTTTGGGCCATTTTATGTGCCACAAAGTGATATAAAATGCGAGCAAATAACGCCTACATGTACGAGTACATAATGCTAATAGCTTGAAAAGAAAAGTTTACCCGAGTCCCACAAAAGAAATTGCTGTTGGACGCCATTGATAATGATCTCCTGAAATTCTGGCGGGATGACGAGTTGATCAATGGTTTGAGGCAGCCGCGGCATACCCTCGACTTGTCTTGACGATCGAATTGATCTCTTTAGCGAATCTTTTCTAGGCAGAAGCGCTCCAACGTTTGCATGGCTGCCTGAAATGACCTCACTAAGAATCTGCTGTGGCGTCTCCTGTGTCGACCTTGCCCTGGAAGTAACTTCATTGATTAATCGAACTACTTCAGGCCTTGCTGCCTGTGCTGCATGATTATGTATATTTACGATTTTCACAACTTCGCCATCAATTCCTTCAGTCCAAACGCGTCCTTTACACCTTGACCGCTTTTCGCATACCCAAATAGCATGTCTGTCATCTGCTGTTCGTTTAGAGAATACATAAATATGATTTTCGTAAACTAGCTTCTTCTTGCCACGCTTTGAAAGAACTGATTCCATAACTAAATAAATCACTAAACAGATCAGTTAATCAGGAAATCGAAAGGACTAAATGACCAAGAGGCAAGAACATGTCATATTTATAGAAGCTCTGGTGAATTTTGCAAAGTCATTGGCGCCAGATTGGCCGAATTTAGCACTGGCGACTATACATACATTTCGCCCACGCACCTTTCGCCCCTGAGCGTTTTCCCCTACTTCAGGCCTTGCTGCACTTATCAGCGCGCTCCAGCGGGATAAGCTCATGTTCCCTTTCGGCGGACCTGCGGCTCGTCGGAGGCGCGCGGCGTACGCTCGCGGGACGCTGTCTCGCTCTGGCCTTGGGCCCGATCCCCCTTCATCCCCAGGCTTCGACTCCCTACCCCCCCTTGGCTTCGCTCGCGCACAGCTCATGTTCCCTTTCGGCCCAAGCCCCGATCCCCCTTCATCCCTTTCCGCTGTCTCGCCCAAGCCCCGATCCCCCTTCATCCCTTTCCGCTGTCTCGCTCTGGCCTTGGGCCCGATCCCCCTTCATCCCCAGGCTTCGACTCCCTACCCCCCCTTGGCTTCGCTCAGCTCATGTTCCCTTTTGGCCCAAGCCCCGATCCCCCTTCATCCCTTTCCGCTGTCTCGCTCTGGCCTTGGGCCCGATCCCCCTTCATCCCCAGGCTTCGACTCCCTACCCCCCCTTGGCTTACTCCCTACCCCCCCTTGGCTTCGCTCAGCTCATGTTCCCTTTCGGCCCAAGCCCCGATCCCCCTTCATCCCTTTCCGCTGTCTCGCTCTGGCCTTGGGCCCGATCCCCCTTCCTCCCCAGGCTTCGACTCCCTCCCCCCCCTTGGCTTCGCTCGCGCACAGCTCATGTTCCCTTTCGGCCCAAGCCCCGATCCCCCTTCATCCCTTTCCGCTGTCTCGCCCAAGCCCCGATCCCCCTTCATCCCTTTCCGCTGTCTCGCTCTGGCCTTGGGCCCGATCCCCCTTCATCCCCAGGCTTCGACTCCCTACCCCCCCTTGGCTTCGCTCAGCTCATGTTCCCTTTCGGCCCAAGCCCCGATCCCCCTTCATCCCTTTCCGCTGTCTCGCTCTGGCCTTGGGCCCGATCCCCCTTCATCCCCAGGCTTCGACTCCCTACCCCCCCTTGGCTTCGCTCGCGCACAGCTCATGTTCCCTTTCGGCCCAAGCCCCGATCCCCCTTCATCCCTTTCCGCTGTCTCGCTCTGGCCTTGGGCCCGATCCCCCTTCATCCCCAGGCTTCGACTCCCTACCCCCCCTTGGCTTCGCTCGCGCACAGCTCATGTTCCCTTTCGGCCCAAGCCCCGATCCCCCTTCATCCCTTTCCGCTGTCTCGCTCTAGCCTTGGGCCCGATCCCCCTTCATCCCCAGGCTTCGATCCCCCTTGGCTTCTCTCGCGCTCACAACTCCCTCCCCCCCTTGGCTTCGCTCGCGCACAGCTCTCGCGGGACGCGGGACGCTGTCTCGCTTTGGCCAAGCCTCGATCTTGGCCAAGCCTCGATCCCCCTTGGCTTCTCTCGCGCTCACAACAGTAGCTGGACTGATTTGCGCTCCGAGGTAAGGATTTGCGCTCCGAGACGGGGGCGAAATGTGTGGGGGCGAAATGTGGGGGCGAAATGTGTGGGGGCGAAATGTGTGGGGGCGAAACATCCGGGGGGCGAAATGTGTGGGGGCGAAATGTGTGGGGGCGAAATGTGTCTGGGGGCGAAATGTGGGGGGCGAAATGTGGGGGGCGAATTGCTGGGGGCGAAATGTGGGGGGCGAACCTTCCGGATCCCTACTTGGAGAGACCTCCCAGGAAAGGGACTTGGGAGTTCTGATCGACAAGTCCATGAAGCCATCTGCACAATGTGCTGTGGTGGCGAAAAGGGTGAACAGAATGCTAGGAATGATCAAGAAGGGGATCACAAACAGATCAGAGAAGGTTATCATGCTGCTGTACCGGGCCATAGTGCGCCCTCACCTGGAGTACTGCTTCCAGCACTGGTCGCCGTACATGAAGAAGGACACGGTACTACTCAAAAGGGTCCAGAGAAGAACGACTAAAATGGTGAAGGGGATGGAGGAGTTGCCGTACAGTGAGAGATTGGAGAAGCTGGGCCTCTTCTCCCTTGAAAAGAGGAGACTGCGAGGGGACATGATCGAAACATTCAAAATACTGAAGAGAATAGACTTAGTAACATAGTAACATAGTAGATGACGGCAGATAAAGACCCGAATGGTCCATCCAGTCTGCCCAACCTGATTCAATTTAAATTTTTTATTTTTTTTAATTTTTTCTTCTTAGCTATTTCTGGGCAAGAATCCAAAGCTTTACCCGGTACTGTGCTTGGGTTCCAACTGCCAAAATCTCTGTTAAGACTTACTCCAGCCCATCTACACCCTCCCAGCCATTGAAGCCCTCCCCTGCCCATCCTCCACCAAACGGCCATACACAGACACAGACCGTGCAAGTCTGCCCAGTAACTGGCCTAGTTCAATATTTAATATTATTTTCTGATTCTAAATCTTCTGTGTTCATCCCACGCTTCTTTGAACTCAGTCACAGTTTTACTCTCCACCACCTCTCTCGGGAGCACATTCCAGGCATCTACTACCCTCTCCGTAAAGTAGAATTTCCTAACATTGCCCCTGAATCTACCACCCCTCAACCTCAAATTATGTCCTCTGGTTTTTCTACGTTAATACCCTTCAAGTATTTGAACGTCTGAATCATATCTCCCCTGTCTCTCCTTTCCTCTAGGGTATACATATTCAGGGCTTCCAGTCTCTCCTCATACGTCTTCTGGCGCAAGCTTCCTATCATTTTCGTTGCCCTCCTCTAGACCACCTCAAGTCTTCTTACGTCTTTCACCAGATACGGTCTCCAAAACTGAACACAATACTCCAAGTGGGGCCTCACCAATGACCTGTACAGGGGCATCAACACCTTCTTCCTTCTACTGACTACGCCTCTCTTTATACAGCCCAGCATCCTTCTGGCAGCAGCCACTGCCTTGTCACACTGTTTTTTCGCCTTTAGATCTTCGGACACTATCACCCCAAGGTCCCTCTCCCCATCCGTGCATATCAGCTTCTCTCCTCCCAGCATATACGGTTCCTTCCTATTATTAATCCCCAAATGCATTACTCTGCATTTCTTTGCATTGAATTTTAGTTGCCAGGCATTAGACCATTCCTCTAACTTTTGCAGATCCTTTTTCATATTTTCCACTCCCTTTTCGGTGTCTACTCTGTTACAAATCTTGGTATCATCTGCAAAAAGGCACACTTTTCCTTCTAACCCTTCAGCAACGTCACTCACATACATATTGAACAGGATTGGCCCCAGCACTGAACCCTGAGGGACTCCACTAGTCACCTTTCCTTTCTTTGAGCGACTTCCATTAACCACCACCCTCTGGCGTCTGTCCGACAGCCAGTTTCTGACCCAGTTCACCACTTTGGGTCCTAACTTCAGCCCTTCAAGTTTGTTCAACAGCCTCCTATGAGGAACTGTATCAAAGGCTTTGCTGAAATCCAAGTAAATTACATCTAGCATATGTCCTCGATCCAGCTCTCTGGTCACCCAATCAAAAAATTCAATCAGGTTCATTTGGCACGATTTACCTTTTGTAAAGCCATGTTGCCTCGGATCCTGTAACCCATTAGATTCAAGGAAGTACACTATCCTTTCTTTTAGCAACACTTCCATTATTTTTCCAACAACTGAAGTGAGGCTCACCGGCCTGTAGTTTCCTGCTTCATCCCTGTGACCACTTTTATGAATAGGGACCACATCCGCTCTCCTCCAATCCCCAGGAATCACTCCCGTCTCCAGAGATTTGTTGAACAAGTCTTTAATAGGACTCGCCAGAACCTCTATGAGCTCCCTTAGTATCCTGGGATGGATCCCGTCTGGTCCCATCGTTTTGTCCACCTTCAGTTTTTCAAGTTGCTCATAAACACCCTCCTCCGTGAACGGTGCAGAATCTACTCCATTTTCTCGTGTAACTTTGCCAGACAATCTCGGTCCTTCTCCAGGATTTTCTTCTGTGAACACAAAACAGAAGTATTTGTTTAGCACATTTGCTTTCTCCTCATCACTCTCCACATATTTGTTCCCAGCATCTTTTAGCCTAGCAATTCCATTTTTTATCTTCCTCCTTTCACTAATATATCTGAAAAAATTGTTATCTCCCTTTTTTACATTTTTAGCCATTTGTTCTTCCGCCTGTGCCTTCGCCAAACGTATCTCTCTCTTGGCTTCTTTCAGTTTCACCCTGTAGTCCTTTCTGCTCACCTCTTCTTGGGTTTTTTTATACTTCATGAACGCCAACTCTTTCGCCTTTATTTTCTCAGCCACTAGGTTGGTGAACCATATCGGCTTCCTTTTTCTCTTGTTCACCCTCTCCAAGGTAGGGAGAACGAGAGGACACTCTCTAAAGTTGAAAGGGGATAGATTCCGTACAAACGTAAGGAAATTCTTCTTCACCCAGAGAGTGGTAGAAAACTGGAACGCTCTTCCGGAGTCTGTTAAAGGGGAAAGCACCCTCCAGGGTTTCAAGATAAAGTTGGACAAGTTCATGCTAAACTGGTGAGACTGTACTCATTTGGAGCACTGGTCTTCACCTTGGGGCCGCTGCGTGAGTGGACTGCTGGGCAGGATGGACCCAGCAGCGGTAATTCTTATGTTCTTATGCTATGTTCTGCCATGTGTGGAGGCCTTCCCAAGAGCAGGATGGGGAAGGACTTCCCACTTATGTAAGTATTTTTGATCATTCAAAGTCAAGTAAGCACCTATTTTATAAAAATATTTGTATGGGTGCGTATACATACCACTTATTCTGGTTCACGCTCTGCTCAGTCTATCTCTGTTCATGCTCACAGTGAAAATGTGTGTGCACTTTCATGCTAGTCAGTATTTTTAAAGAGGTCATTTATCAGGGGTGGAGACAGAGGGCTGAATTTTGGTGGGTCTGAGACCAAGGTGGTGGTGGGGGGCACAGAATTTGCCCTCGACCCTGCTCTCTGCTCCCCCCCCTCTTGCCCACAAGTCCAAATATGAAATGCCTGAGTTGGTAAGGTTCCCCAAGCCTCCTTGGGCAGACAGAGTTCTTCCAAGTTATAGCTGGTTGCACTGTATCCAGGCTCTTGTCACCGCCGGCAGGCTGCACGTGCTGAGTGCTTGCGCATGTGCAAAAATCGAGCATGTGCAGAGGGGGACCAGTGTCAGCATCGTATGGTAAGTGCCGTCGGCTGCTGTTTGGAAGAGAGCTGGCTGTGCAAGTGGGATGAACAAGTATGTTTTCAGCTGGCAGGGTTTCAGGGATCCCTGCCAGCCACAGCAAGAGTGCCACAATTTTGTGTTGGTCGTATATTGGTGCAATAGCCACACTAGATCATTACAAAACTGTGGTTAGATATGAAAAGGGAGGGGCACTTTAGGACGACATAGGGGACTTTGTCTGCTCATCTAACTGAGATGCCGGAAAACAAAGGAGGAAGAAAACTGCATCTATCCTGGAGAAGGAGTAATGTTTCTTAAAGTGTTAATACTCCACAACTGGCAGCTGGGATGTAGACTTGATTAACTGGGCAGGCTAGATATACCAGTTGATTATTTTCTGCCATTGTCAACTAGGGTACTTTGTAAAGTTGTTTTGGCCTCTGCAGAACAAATAAATGCCTGGAAGAACTTAAACTGTAACTGCTGTGAAAACAGATAAAATGGAGCCGCTGGGCAGGAGTGCTGAGGAAGACGAGGGTAACAGGTGAGTTTGCCCTTCCACCTTGTGAAGGAAGGGAGCTTCCCCTTATTCAATCCCCCTGTAGGATGGGTGGTGGTCACTTGCCACTGGGTGCCTGGGAAAGTCAAAGGTGGGATCTGACCTGTTTGGAGTTGGGTGACATGTAGGGCTAAAGGAGGATGAGTCAGTTGGCTTGGTCTCTTTTCCATCTCCTGCCCTCCCACTTTCAGCTTGGCCTGGATGATGATGTAGGCACTGGGAAGGAAGTTGACATTGCAACTTGAGAAGATGGGAGAGTGGTTTATCAATAACAACGAATGGAATACCAATGAATGAAACGTTCAAGGTACTGAAGGGAATAGACTTAGTAGATAAGGACAGGTTGTTCATCCTCTCCAAGGTAGGGAGAACGAGAGGGCACTCTCTAAAATTGAAAGGGGACAGATTCCGTACGAACGTAAGGAAATTCTTCTTCACTCAGAGAGTGGTAGAAAACTGGAATGCTCGTCTGGAGTCTGTCATAGGGGAAAACACCCTCCAGGGATTCAAGACAAAGTTAGATAAGTTCCTGTTGAACCAGAACGTACGCAGATAGGGCTAGTCTCAGGACGCTGGTCTTTGACCAGAGGGCCGCCGCATGAGCGGACTAATGACCCAGCTGCGGCAATTCTTATGTTCTTAAGCTTCTATTATTTGAGGAAAAAGGATCTCAGAAACCCACACCATAAACTACAGTGATTGTCTATTGGTTTCTGGGGGATTCTGGTTTCTTTCATCGATCCTAAAAACCTCTTTTTTTAAATTAAAAGTAATCTGATGCTGTGCAAAATTTGTACAACATCTTTTAGTCAAATTCTGTAAATAATTAAAAATTCAGGCACCAAAAACATTTCATTAATATCACTTATCTTTCTCTTTTTCAAATTCAAACACCACACTGATGGGACCAGTTGTGCCCTACACATTGGGCTTTTTCGGGGTTAGTGCCAGTCTAAAAATACAATCATTTAAAAATCAAGCTTATGGTACCCATTTATATCTATATAACCTACTGTTAGTCCATAGTGAACTTGTGCATTCCATAAAACTAATACATTATCAAAATGGCACTAACCCTGAAGAGAATGGGTATTTATTTATTCATTCATTCAATTTTCTATACCGTTCTCCCAGGAGCTCAGAACAGTTTACATGAATTTATTCAGGTACTCAAGCATTTTTCCCTGTCTGTCCTGGTGGGCTCACAATCTATCTAACGTACCTGGGGCAATGGGAGGATTAAGTGACTTGTCCAGGGTCACAAGGAGCAGCATGGGTTTGAACCCACAACCTCAGGGAGCTGAGACTGTAGCTTTAACCACTGCACCACATACTCCTGCGATTTAGCTAGTGTGTCAATAGTTATGTGCATCCATACAACAGAAACCCATATCACCTCTTAAATAAGAGGCGGTAAATGCTCCCATATCGACTATTTTCAGGTTATGTGCTAATATGAACATTAGCGCATGACCTGAAAGTTAAACACTGAGAAATGCCCTATTGCCTGGGCAAGCTGCAAATAGGCTTAGCATGTGGGAAAGTTCCATGTTAGCGCACACTAAGCCTTTTTCTATTGCCTTTTAGTAGACATACCCCTATATCACAGGAGGTCCAAGAGGATATAGAAACATGATGGCAGATAAAGGCCAAATGGCCTGTCTAGTCTGCCCATCCACAGTAACCATTATCTCTTCCTCACTCTTAAGAGATCTCATGTGCCTATCCCACGCCTTCCTGTAGGGTACAAACTCTACAGGAAGGACAGGGCACATAAGAAGGGGGGAGGAATAGCACTGTATATAAAGGACTCCATTCCTTCATCCAGAACAGAAACAACAATAAGGGCGGACAGTCTGGAGTCATTATGGGTTAAGCTGGCAGGAGGGGAAGGAGCTGACATCAAATTGGGACTGTACTATCGCCCACCAGGACAGCCAGAAGCAAACGACCTGGACCTGGAGGCCGAACTGAGGCAGGTGTGCAAAAGTGGAAGGGTGGTGGTTATGGGGGATTTCAACTATCCGGGAATAGACTGGGACATTGGACACTCAAATTGCACGAGAGAAACTAAATTCCTAGAGGCGGTAAGGGACTGTTTCATGGAGCAGCTGGTCACGGAACCAACGCGAGGGGATGCCACTCTAGACCTAATCCTCAACGGGCTAGAGGGACCCGCAAAGGAAGTGGTGGTACTGGCACCATTAGGGAACAGCGATCACAACATGATCCAGTACAAATTAAACATGGGAACATCAAAGGTGAAAAGAACCACAACGACAGCACTCAACTTCAGAAAAGGAAACTACAAGGACATGAGGAAAATGGTAGGAAAAAATCTCAGCAACAGCTCAGGGAAGGTAAAGACCGTAAAGGAAGCCTGGACACTGCTTAAAGGCACAGTGCTCGAGGCACAAGACCTGTGCGTCCCAAGGTTTAGGAAAGGGTGCAAAAAAATCGAACTAGAAACCCAGCATGGATAACAACTGCAGTTAAAAAGGCGATAAGCGACAAGAAATCATCCTTCAAGAAATGGAAAAAGGAACCAACAAAGGAAAACCAGGAAGAGCACAAAAGACACCAGAAAGAATGTCATCGAGAGGTCAGGAAAGCAAAGAGAGAATATGAGGAACGACTGGCAGGAGAACCAAGAAACTTCAAACCCTTCTTCAGGTATGTGAAAGGGAAACAACCAGCCAGAGAGGAAGTAGGACCACTGGACAACGGAGATAGGAAAGGAGCGATAAAGGAGGAAAAAGAGATAGCTGACAGGTTAAACAATTTCTTCTCATCAGTCTTCACCAGAAAGAACACATCCAATATCCCAGAACCCGAGGAGATTATAAACGGAGAACACGACGAAAGGCTGGTACAACTAGAGGTAAGCAAAGAGGATGTCCTCAGACAGATAGACAGACTAAAGAGCGACAAATCACCGGGCCCGGACGGCATCCACCCAAGGGTAATAAAAGAACTGAGAAACGAAATAGCAGAGACACTTCGCCAAATATGTAACCTCTCCCTAAAAACTGGGGAGATCCCAGAGGACTGGAAAATAGCAAACGTCACGCCCATCTTTAAGAAGGGATCAAGGGGTGACCCGGGGAACTACAGGCCTGTGAGCTTGACCTCGGTTCCAGGAAAGATGATGGAAGCAATGGTAAAAGACACAATCTGCGAACACATAGAAAACAATGGACAACTGAAGGAGAGCCAGCATGGCTTCTGCAAGGGAAGGTCATGCCTCACGAATTTGCTGTACTTCTTTGAGGGAATAAACAGTCAGATGGATAAGGGGGAATCCATAGACATCATTTACCTTGACTTCCAAAAAGCCTTCGACAAGGTACCTCACGAACGGCTACTTAAAAAGCTGTGGAACCACGGGGTGCAAGGGGATATCTACCGATGGATCAAACACTGGTTGGCGGGCAGGAAACAAAGGGTTGGAGTAAAGGGCAAATACTCAGATTGGCAATGGGTCACGAGCGGAGTTCCGCAGGGGTCGGTGCTGGGACCCCTACTGTTCAACATATTTATTAATGATCTGGAGACAGGGACTAAATGTGAGGTTATCAAATTTGCTGATGACACCAAACTCTGCAGCAGGGTTAGAAACACGGAAGACTGCGAAGACCTGCAAAAGGACCTAACAAGACTGGAAGACTGGGCAAAAAAGTGGCAAATGAGTTTTAACGTAGAGAAATGCAAGGTCATGCATGTAGGGAAAAAGAACCCGATGTTCAGCTACAAAATGGGGGGAACACTGCTAGGGGTGAGTAACCTGGAAAGGGACCTGGGGGTGATGGTCGACACATCACTGAAACCATCGGCGCAATGTGCGACAGCCTCAAAGAAAGCTAACAGAATGCTGGGCATCATCAAAAAGGGTATCACAACCCGGACGAAGGAAGTCATCATGCCGCTGTACCGCGCAATGGTGCGACCGCACCTGGAGTACTGTGTTCAATACTGGTCACCGTACCTCAAGAAGGACATGGCGGTACTCAAGGGAGTGCAGAGGAGGGCGACTAAACTGATAAAAGGTATGGAAAATTTTTCATACGCCGACAGGTTAAAAATGCTGGGGCTGTTCTCCCTGGAGAAGAGGAGACTTAGAGGGGACATGATAGAAACCTTCAAAATCCTTAAGGGCATAGAGAAAGTGAATAAGGATAGATTCTTCAAACTGTGGGGAGCCACAAGCACTAGGGGTCACTCGGAGAAATTGAAAGGGGACAGGTTTAGAACAAATGCTAGGAAGTTCTTTTTTACCCAGAGGGGGTGGACACATGGAACACGCTTCCGGAGGATGTGATAGGCCGGAACTCTGTACAGGGTTTCAAGGAGGGTTTGGATAGGTTCCTGGAGGATAAAGGGATAGAGGGGTACAGATAGAACTTGAGGTAGGTTATAGAAGTGGTCAGAAACCACTTCACAGGTCACGGACCTGATGGGCCGCCGCGGGAGCGGACCGCTGGGCAAGATGGACCTCGGTCTGACCCAGTGGAGGCAGCTTCTTATGTTCTTATGTTCTTGAATTCAGACACAGTCTCTGTCTCCACTATTTCATCCGGGAGACTGTTCCACACAACTACCACCCTTTCTGTATGTATGCAGTTAATATAGTAGTGAGGGATGAGAAAAGCATCATTATTAGGATAAGCTTATGATGACTTATAGCACTCATTAGAAATAGAAGGGATGGCTATGTTTTTATCTATTATTGCAAACTATCAGGCAAATAAAATGAGAAAAATTGCTGCTCTGCTAATCCATTGATGCATCTCTTATTATTTAAGGAAGCAGGTAGACCAGGGCCTTGTGTGGCTTTTCCCTCCCTGAACACTGAACTTTGCAGATGAGCTGTCAGAAATGTGACATCAGGGAGACATTCTCTGCACTGTGAGGTCAACCCTGTTTAAAAAGGTTCTTAACTAGTCACAAGCTTTGCCGGAGGCAGGGAAGAGGGCGTGACAGGGACCCACTTGTCTGCATGGCAGGCCTGGTGATCTGAGTTTCTTTGATCCTTTGTTGTCCTTGCCCCTACAAGAATAAGTGACAGTAGGGCATTTAAGGTCTGTTCCATGATCAGATTAACTTGCTGATGGAGTATAGAAGAAAAGGAAATAGTGCAGGAGAAAAGTCCTGAACAAAGAAGGGAAATCAAAGACACTTGGAGGTCCATACCTCTGCAGATTTTTTATTTCTAAGAATATTTCCTGGAATCCTTTGTTTACACATTCTGCTCTTTCTGTACTCAATATTATTTCTGAAAACTCCAGAAAAGGTTTCCGAGATTGTAATCACAAGCCCATGTGGTTATTTTCACCAGGGACAACACTAGGATATACAGTACTGTAGTAATGTTTGGGTGGAGACACCTGATTGATGTATTTAGCAGTGCTATGTGCTTATGTTGCTCCACTAAATATACGCCGCCACTCTCACCCCCCCCCCCCCCACACACACTCCGCGGTAGGAGGGATGCCAAATCCCTCCTGATGGAACCTCCGAAACAATCCCCAGCAGGAGGAATGCCCACTCTGGCAACCCCCCCCCCAACATCCCTGGTAGAAGGGATGCCCACTCCCTCCTGTCAGCAGCCCCCTGAACCCATGACCCCCCACTCCCCTAAACCTTAACCTCTCGCCCCCCAAATCCCACTTGACCCCCCCCATAAGTAAGGCCGGCCAGAGGGATGCCTAGGAAGAGGTGATAGGAGTAAACAGGCCCTGGAGTAAGTAGCTTGGAAATGGCAGGCTACAACTCCTCAGAAACCAACAGGTCAATGCCGAGTGCCCATAGGAGGGGCTTGAGGCGCCTGGGCCAACAGGAGACTTAGGCCTCTCTCCCAGTGCATTTTTGGATACACTGGGAGTGGCCTAAATCTCTGATTGGCCAGATACTTAAAGCCACTCCCATGGGCACTCGGCATTGACCTGTTGGTTTCTGAGGAGTTGTAGCCTGCCATTTCAAAGCTACTTACTCCAGGGCCTGTTTACTCCTATCACCTCTTCCTAGGTCTCTGTTGCCAGGGAAGTGAAGGTTGTCAAGTTAAGTCAAAGCTCTAGCCTCAGTAGGGCAGACCTTACTTGGAAGGGCAGTCCCATAGGTGCTATAGCAGCCATGGTGAGGGTACCTCTAGTCAGTCCTGAGCAGCTGCAATAAGTTGATTTATGCAGAGGTAGGATCATTTTGCTTCAGCCTTGAATTGCCTATATGAGGACTTTCTTGAAGCACTGTTTTTTTACGACCTTCCAGCCAGGTGGTCGATGCCCTTCAAGTAGTCATCGTGGTAGTCATGATGCTGGGCATCATCAAAAAGGGTATCACAAAGGACAAAGGAAGTTATCATGCCACTGTATCGTGCAATGGTGCACCCGCACCTGGAGTACTGTGTCCAGTACTGGTCGCCGTACCTCAAGAAAGACATGGCAGTACTCGAGGGAGTCCAGAGAAGAGCGACTAAGAGGTATGGAAAACTTTACATACGCCGACAGGTTGAAAATGCTGGGGCTGTTCTCCCTGGAGAAGAGGAGACTTAGAGGAGACATGATAGAAACCTTCAAGATCCTGAAGGGCATAGAGAAAGTGGATAAGGACAGATTCTTCGAACTGCGAGGAGCCACGAGCACCAGGGATCACTCGGAGAAATTGAAAGGGGACAGGTTTAGAACCAATGCTAGGAAGTTCTTTTTTACCCAGAGGATGGTGGACGCATGGAATGCTCTTCCGGAGGTTGTAATAGGCGAGAGCACAGTAAAGGGGTTTAAGGAAGGTTTGGATAGGTACCTAAAGGATAAAGGGATTGAGGGGTACAGATAGCAGCAGAGGTAGGTTATATAAGTAGAGGTAGATTATAAAGGTCAAGAATTCACTTCACAGGTCAAGGACCTGGTGGGCCACCGCGGGAGCGGGCCACTGGGCGAGATGGACCTCTGGTCTGACCCAGTGGAGGCAACTTCTTATGTTCTTATGTTCCATTCTGCAGGCCTGACCAAAGCGGTGGAGGCATGGTAAAGATTTTAGCCAGTTCAGCATCTTATCAACATTTATTGTACTCCGCATAGAATTGCAGGATATGCAGAATATAAATGCTTAAAATAAATAAAATACTTTTTACAAAAAGGTGCACGTACTTGTTTGATAATGTGAAGTGAAAGCCTAACTAAAAAAAAACCCAATCTGTTTAAATTGAATGGGGAAAGGGGAAAATTTTGATAGAAAACTTGTCTTTCAGATAGGGTTACCAGATTTTCAGTTCAGAAAATCCAGACCCCTTAGTCCCACCCCCAGGCCCGCCCAGTTCTACCCATCCCTGCCCCATCATGCCCCAGCCCCTCCCCCAATCCTGCCTTAGCCCCGCCCAGCCCAGCCCCCTGCTGCCTGCCCTGGTCAGGCAGGAGGGCACATATGCATGCGTGCATTTGACTTGATGATGTCATGCATGCGCGCGTGCATGTGATGTCATCACGTTGCCCTCCTGCCCGATGGTGATTTTGAGGGAGGCTTTTCAAAACCCAGACAAAGTGCTGGGTATTGAAAAGCCGTTCGGACCCCCGGACTTGTCCTCAAAAGGAGAACATGTCCGGGGAAATCCAGATGGCTGGTAACTCTACGTCCAGAAGTACTTTAAACAATCTGAAATGGGTTGTGGCCTCGTGGTAGAACTGTTACCTCAGCACCCTGAGGTTGTAGGATCAATCCCAGCATTGCTCCTTTTGACCCCGGGCAAATCACTCAATCCTCCATTGCCCCAGGCACAAAATAAGTACCTTGTATATATGTAAACCGCTTTGAATGTGTAACCATAAAAAGGTGGTATACAAGTCCCAACCCCCTTAAAAGTACATTTAGGATTGCTAGAAGATGGTTATGGTTACTTTCCATATGGAAATATTCCACAGTGTGACTCTTCTCTCTCCCTCAACGATCACCTCAATTCCTTGGCAAAATCATGCTTTTTCAGCCTCCACATGCTGAGGAAAGTAAGATCCTACTTTCGCCGTCCTTGTCCAATCCATCATTCTCTCCAAACTCGACTACTGTAATGCCTAACAAAAAAAAGTCTTCAAAGACTCCAGCTTATCCAGAATACTGCAGCCAAGCTGATCTTTGCAAAACGCAGATTTGACCATGTCTCCCCACTCCTAACCAATCTTCACTGGCTCCCAGTGCTTCCCAGAATTCAATTCAAATGCTCCTGACTGGCTTTCAAGATCATTCACGGCATCCTTCCTCCCCTAATCCCACTATCCTTTAACGCCTCAAGGCCTACTTCCACCAGATCCGCCCTCAGACATAAACTATCCTTCCCCTCTCTACACGGTATTCTCTACACAGGTAAACTGGGAAAATCCCTTCTGTTCAAAATCATGGGCCTTTGGAACGACCTCATTATCCCGCTGCGGAACCTGGGCTCCCTCCCGCAAACAACTGAAAACCTGGCTTTTCTCTAACATATAATATTATTTTCCCCCCTTTCTCTTCCCGCTATATATATGCTCATGTAAATCTTTCTCCTTTCTCTTCTTATATTTTTAAGCTTTGTAAATCGTGCCGAGCTCCACTTCTGTGGAAATGATGCGGTATATAAACTTAAGGCTTAGTTTAGTTGAGTTTAGTTTAATCTAAGCAACATTACATCCTAATAAACTAGTCTTTCTCCACTAATGAACTCTGCTGGCTATTGTTTCCTTTGTCTTTTGAGAGTCTGCTGTAGGCATCATTATCTCTTCCTGCCCTTGATGAATAGTATTCTTTCCTCACCCCTGGCACAAGGTACCTTCTCAGAATTCCTAAAGTCCTTAGGGTGGATGGGGTTGTTGACCTCTGCAACCATGGGAAAATGCTTCTGTCCACTTAAGACCGGCCATATGGGAACAGGTCCTGGAGAGCTGGAGGTGAAGAGGTCAAGACATCGGTTGCTTTTATGTCTTCAAGGCTATTAACCTCCAACATTGACTGTGCGGAACCTGTGAAATAAAAGGCAGAACCAAATCGTAACTAAGACATTTATTTTATAGGAAGACCTGAAAAAAAACATTGTCATTACAGACATGAATATTGTGTACTAGGATTCTCCTTTTGCAAACTTTCATTCAAATTCCATCTGTTGCAAAGTTGCTGAGTCAGAGTTTTAAATGGGTCATACCTCACAGTTTATAAAGCAACTGAAAGGTGTAAAAGAAGTAGACCGATCTTACCAAAGGGAAATTGAGGGGGTGAGTTCAGCATATCAATACATTTTTACCCTGCCATGCAGAGATCATTTTCCTAGAAGGGTGGAGAAAGTAAGAGTTTCTGTCAACAGGCAGCATATTTCCAATCCTCCAGGGTTAGTATTCTGCAGGGAGAGGGTGAGTCACTCTCCCTATTCATTGAATAGCAGAATTACCGTACATGCTCTGTTCCCATAATTTTACCCTTCACCTCTTTAGAAAATTCCATGCTTTGCTCATACCTGGCACAGATTTTTCCTGAGCAGCATCACCTTCTAGGTACATTAGATAGATCAGTGTTCTTCAACCACCGGTCCATGGACCAATGCCGGTCCATAGAAATTTCCTGACGGTCCACTTGCATCAGGCCCAAAATAGTGTTCTTCAACCGCCGGTCCACGGTGCGATCGATGTGGCGTTATCTTCGAGCCAGCTCCCTCTTCCTAACTGATTCAGTGCATAAAGCCACAGGCAGTGGCTCCTACGGGCATCCTGCGCCTGAACCGGAAGCCTTCTCTCTGACGTTGCAACGTCAGAGGGAAGGCTTCCAGATGAGGCACGGGACGTGCAAGGTGCGATTAGTACTATTATGGGGGCGGGGTCTGGGGTGGCGATTGGGTAGAGATGGGCGGGGTCTGGCCCATGACTTAGCCCCGTGTTCTTCAACCGCCGGTCCACGGTGCGATTGATGCGGCGTTATCTTCGAGCCAGCTCCCTCTTCATCACTGATTCAGTGCACAAAGCCATGGGCAGTGGCTCCTACGGGCATCCTTGCACCTGAACCGGAAGCCTTCTCTCTGACGTTGCAACGTCAGAGGGAAGGCTTTCAGATGAGGCACGGGACGTGCAAGGTGCAATTAGTACTATTATGGGGGCGGGGTCTGGGGTGGACATTGGGTAGAGACGGGCAGGGTCTGGCCCACGACTTAGCCCAGTGTTCTTCAACCGCCGGTCCACAGAATAATTATTTTATTTCTGCCGGTCCATAGGTGTAAAAAGGTTGAAAAACACTGAGATAGATTGTGAGCCTATCAGGAGAGATGGGGAAAATGCTTGAAGCACCTGTATGTAAACCGCTTTGAGTGTGGTGGTATACAAGTCCCAATGCCTCCAAACCCCCAGTAAGGCTCTTCTTATGTTCTTAATGTCGAACTTAATGATCATTTAAGGTGATACTTGAGTTGCGTTCAAGCAAAGTAAATTCCACCAAAAGGTGTAGTTAGGGTTGCCAGATTTTCCAATCGGAAAATCCAGAGCCCTAGACCCGCCCCCAGACCCACATAGTTCCACCCATCCCCACCCTGTAATGCCTTAATCCCGCCCCCCGGTAAGGCCAGTACTGGGCAGACTTGCACGGTCTGTGTCTGCATATGGCCGTTTGGTGGAGGATGGGCTGGGGAGGGCTTCAATGGCTGGGAGGGTGTAGATGGGCTGGAGTAGGTTTTGACGGAGATTTTGGCAGTTGGAACCTAAGCACAGTACCGGGTAGAGCTTTGGATTCTTGCCCAGAAATAGCTAAGAAGAAAAAATTAAAAAAATTAAAAAAATTAAAATCGAATCAGGTTGGGCAGACTGGATGGACTATTCGGGTCTTCATTTGCCGTCATCTACTATGTTATTATGTTACTAAAGAGAGAGAGAGAGAGATAGATAGATAGAGAGAGAAAGAGAAAGAGAGAGATAGAGAGAGAAAGAAAGAGAGAAAGAGAGAGAGAAAGAGAAAGAGAGCGAGAGAAAGAGAGAGAGAGAGATAGAGAGAGAAAGAGCTGGGAGGGTGTAGATGGGCTGGAGTAGGTTTTGACGGAGATTTTGGCAGTTGGAACCTAAGCACAGTACCGGGTAGAGCTTTGGATTCTTGCCCAGAAATAGCTAAGAAGAAAAAATTAAAAAAATTTAAATTGAATCAGGTTGGGCAGACTGGATGGACTATTCGGGTCTTTATCTGCCATCATCTACTATGTTACTAAGTTAGTAGTCCAATAGAGAAGCGGATTTCTTTCTTTCTGTTTGTACCATTTTTTTCTCTCTGTTGTACCATTTTTTTTTCTCTATCACCTAATTTTATCTGATTGTAACATTGTACCATTTTCATTGATTGTCCAGCCCTTCTTCGTTGTAAACCGCCTAGAACTACTATGGCTTTGGCCGTATATAAGAAATAAAATTATTATTATTTCAAGTTTTGTAGTATTTGTTGGCTACCTCAGGATTCTATAAATGATGCACAAAATCGCATGCTATTCTGAGATGCATGCACAATTAAATTGGATCACAACCTAATTATCACCGGTATACCGACAAGTCCGCGCAGGACAATGGTGGCCCGTCGGATTTCTCGGTGTACCAACTGGAAGGCCCTGACTTGCTCAAACTCCCCAGGCCCCATCCCTTGGGAGGGGCTTGAGGCGCCTCTCTGAGGAGTCTGAGCAAATCAGGACCTTCCAGATGGTATATCGACAAATCCGACGGGCTGCTGTCCTCGTGCGCACATTTGTCCGTGCGCACAATTGTTGCGACGCATTTGTCGGAGTGCCATCGTCCTGCACGGATTTGTCAGTGTACCAGTCGCTAACAATTATTGGAGTTAACTGGCCGCTATTTGGAGTTGCATGGACATCTTGCTAGGTGTTATTCGATAAAGATGCTAATCTTACAGTGCACAAGTCAAAGAAGGGCATGGCCATGGGAGGGGCATTCACTGTTACCGAATACCAGGGATCCACGCCTAAATTTCGCTTCGAGATTTGCACCAGGCTTCGGTTGGTATAAATCCTCATGCGCAAAGTTTGGCGCAGAAATTGGCTCTTAAGTGCTATTTTATAAACGGTGCCCATCTCGAGCGCAGTTGATACAGTAGAATAGCACGCTGGATGGGGTGTTTTTGGGTGCCATGTTTTGAGCGCTGTTTACTAAATCTAGTCCACCTTGTGCACATCCAAGAGCAAAAAAAGTGCTGACGCACGTGTAAAGATCTGCTGGAATGTTACATTACATTAGTGATTTCTATTCCGCCTGTACCTTGCAGTTCTAAGCGGATTACATTAGAAGATAGCTGGACATTTCCAGGAGATTACATTACATTAGAAGAAAACTGGTTTCAAATTACATATTGTGATTTCTGGACGTATTGAGACATTGAGGAGACCTATCTGGTAGGTTACCATACTTTAGAAGAAAGCTGGAATCCGGTTATATATTGAGGATTCAGTTTAGAGACATTGAATAGGTGTTACCAGAGAAGAGGTAAGTTCGCGAGGAAAATGCAGAAGGGATGGGAATAGGGGGGAGATTAGGTTGATGGGATGTGTGTTTTGAATAGTAGTGTTTTGATATCTTTTCAGAACGCTTTGAAGTCAGTTGTTGTGGTCAGCAGCTTGGAGATGGAGGGGGGTCAAGTTTCGCTGCCTGCGTCGCTAGGAGGTTGTCATATATTTTCTTGTGTCGAGTACCTTTGAGTGGTGGACAGGTGAATGGGATCTGGGTTCTCCTTATTCTGGGTGAAAGGTTTCGGTTTAGGCGATTGTTTAGGTAGGTGGGTGCAGTTCCGTATGTTACTTTAAATAGTAGACAGTATCATTTGAATTGGATTCTTGCTCGTATCGGTAGGCAGTGTGAGTCTAGTTTGGCACTGGTGATGTAGATAAATAATGTGCATAACATTTTTATTATGGTGATTTTGCATTAAACAAAAATGGTAATTTTTTTTTTTTTTTTTTGCTTCTACTTGCTACTTTTACATGAGTTAGGTGTAGACATGTCGAGGGGTTAAGGACTGGTCTCTCTTATGCTCGCAGCAGAAAGAAGAAACAGGTCCTGACTCCTAAGTCCTCACCGACAGTCCTGCAGAAGATCAGACCAACCCTTCTTGTGTTCAGCCTTTGTCTTCCATGTTCTTCTCTGCATCGGGGCTGAATAGGGCATCCTTAACCTTCATTGTAATGTGCTGTGCCAGTGCACTACTCGTGGACTCATAAAGATTTATTTTCTGCAGGAAACACTTCTCTGCATCATGCACCCAAAAAAATTGCAAGCAGAAGTCATGATAACCCCTGCCAACATCTGTACAAGCTTTTTGCATTGGTCGCCTAGATCAGTGTTTCTCAACTCAGTCCTGGAGTACCCCTGTGCCAGTCAGGTTTTCAGGATATTCACAATGAGTAGGCATGAAAGAAATTTGCATATAATGGAGGCAGTGTATGCAAATCAAGTTTATGCATATTCATTGTGGATATCCTGAAAACCTGACTGGCAAGGGGGTACTCCAGGACCGAGTTGAGAAACACTGGCCTAGATTATAAATCCTCTGGGGACAGGGGAAAAAAAAAACCCTACTGGTCAACTGGAAAAGGCCTGAGCCGAATGGAAAATCCCTTCCATAAACAGCTTTGGAAAACTACCCTCCTAGACCCTAGCACATAACTATGGGTCTTGTGTTCTGTAGTGTCACAGGTCCTCAGTGCTGTCATGTATTTGTACAAACAGCCAGTGCTCAGAAAGAAAGAGCTAACTCTTTTTTTCCTTGGGTCAAAACAAGAGAAGACAAAACAAATGGTGATGTGGCCAGCACATGGCTGTGATTCACAGCCGAATATTACAATGGAGGCCTGAAGGGGAAAGAGGAAGAAGTGAGAACACTCATCAGGGTGTGAGAGAGAGCGAGGTGGCTCCTCAGCCTTGTGCCTCTGGGTCCTGGGAGGGGGGTCTTTTGCGCTAGGGGCAAGCAGACATCTTGGTGAGCTCATTCTTCATTACTCAGAGCTTGTAACTGCTTTCAAAGCAGGCTGTTGTTACTGAGCCCAGTTTCCTAGGAACAAGCCCCTGCACAGCTGACGCTGACCAGGTCTGAATGAAATTCAAACAGAGGGAAAAAAAAAATACGTGCAAGCTAACGGGAGCTTGGCTTAACATTCCTGCACTAGCGAGGAGTGGTTTAATCGTAATGATGAATGCCAATCAGCTAAATGGACACTGGTCAGAGCTGTAGAAATTGAAACCGTTTTCGTTCTTCAGCCGGCAGTTAAAATCTGGTTTTCTTTTCTTTATGATGTATTTTAAACCCCCATATCAATGTTTAAAGTTTTAAAACACTGTTGGACTTAGCTGGACTCATTGTTATGAGTCTAAACAAGCAAATAAACAATGTAATACAGAGAAGGTAGACAGGGACAAATTCTTCAGGCTGTGGGGAGCCACAAGCACAAGGGGGCACTCGGAGAAATTGAAAAAGGACAGGTTTAGAACAAATGCTAGGAGGTTCTTTTTCACTCAGAGAGTGGTGGACACATGGAACGCGCTCCCGGAGACTGTAATAGGCCAGAGCACGCTATAGGGGTTCAAGGAGGGTCTAGATAGGTTCCTAAAAGAAAAGGGGATTGAGGGGTACAGATAGAAGTAGAGGTAGGTTATAAGATTAGACAGAAACCACTTCACAGGTCATGGACCTGATGGGCCGCCGCGGGAGCGGAACCGCTGGGCGCGATGGACCTCTGGTCTGACTCAGTGGAGGCAACTTCTTATGTTCTTATGTTCCTATGTTCTTCTCCAAGTTACGACTGTTCGACCTTACGACGCGACTTCCGCTCTCCGAAGAAAGAAAATGTTGGTAACAGATTGCTTTAAGATGATTAAAATATCATGACCCAGTCTAACATGCTTGCCTTAATTTAACAAAGGCCGACTTACGTCCTGATCCACTTACGACCTGGCAGTCGGAACCAATTGCGGTCGTAAGACGATGACAACCTGTACTGATTCCACTGCATTCGTGCTTTTTTGGGGGGGTTTGTTTTAATCACATTTTGCCTCAAACGGAAAGACGGCTCACACTGCCACCTGGTCGTTCACTCAAAACTGAAACAACCCCCAAACACTCTTATTCACAGTTTATGCCCAGATTCTGGCATCTTCTAAACACTTGATGATTCTTAATTTATGTCTAGCAAACAAATCATACATCAGTTATTCCCATATTTTCCTTGTGATTACAGAATATCAAAAATAACTTATTAAAATGCCTACGGGATCTTCAGACCACCGAGCAAGTAATATAACTTGCTCATTAGTCCCAATGGCATTAGATTTTCTTATATGATTATTGATATTGATACTTATTTGTTATTTATTCAATTCTTATTGAATTGGCGCTATGGTGGCTGTTATTAGATAGTCCAGCAAATCTAGAGTTTGTACTCCCACCCTTGATAAAGAAATTCGAAATGCGTTGGCAAAGGGAGTTATTTAAAAAAAAAATTTTTAAAAAGCTAAGTAGCACAAGTTCAATAAGAGTTTAATAAGTATCAATATAAATAATCATATAAGAAAATCTAATGCCAATGGGACTAATGAGGATTAGGTCCGTTGCAAGTTATATTACTTGCACGGTGGTCTGAAGATCCCGTGGGCATTTTAATAAGTTATTTTTGATATTCTGCAATCACAAGGAAAATGGAATAACCGATGTATGATTGTTTGCCAGATTCTGGCACATCATCCCCACATCCATTAGATCGCTAGACAATCTATGGAACTTCAGGAAGGCCGTGAAAACCTTCCTCTTCACTAATCCAGCTCCTTAATGTCCAACGCTACTCACGAGCTCCATAATGACCGACGCTACTCACGGGACCTTAACTGCCAACCACCAATCATGTACTCGCTTACAACGCTAAAACTTTAGTACAGTTATGTTATGTTAGTACAGTGAATGCCGTCCTAAATCTATAATGTGCCATGTAATATCTTCTACGAATGCCGCAAATTCATTTATGTCCTTTCTAGACTGTGAATGTACCTTTGAAGCCCGTTCTGGGCTCCTTTGGAAGGACGGGCTAAATAAATGAGTAAATGAATTTAATATGTGGGACTGTTTACCCTTGAGAAGAGAAGACTGAGAAGGGATTTGATAGAGACCTTTAAAATATTAAAAGGATTTGATAAAATAGACCAGGAAGCACCATTGCTGAAATATTCAGAGGGGACACGGACAAGAGGTCATAGCCTGAAACTGAGTGGCAGCAGGTTTAGGACAAACGTCAGGAAATTCTGTTTCACACAGCGCGTGGTGGGTGCTTGGAATGCGCTCCCGGAGGAGGTTGTGGCGGAGACTACGGTTCTGGGATTCAAGCGCAAGTCGGATGCACACCTTCTTGCATATCATATTGAGGGATACGGTAAATCCGGGTCTCCAAAAAGGAGCACCTAAATGGGCCGCCGCGTGTGCGGATCGCCGGACAAGATGGACCTCGGTCTGATCCGGTGAGGGCGTTTCTTATGTTCTTATGTTTAATATACCGCAAATAAAATATATTAGCTAAGCGTTTGTTTGTTTTTTTTCAATTATGTGATTTGTTTCTTTGAATTACTGAATAATTCTGAAACTGAAATGTCTGCCTGATGTATGAGGGTGGTTTGAAAAGTTTGATAAAAAAAAAAGCAAGTTAAACAACGGAGGCCCAGATGCACTAAGCTCACCGAGCGTCTAACGATCGTCGCTAAACCAGTTGGACAAGGTATCTAACTGTTATGGAATCACGCCTAGCAAATTAGATGCCTAACTTCAAATTAACATCAATTATGAAGTCTTAAGTGTCAATTATAGGCGCTGAATAAAGTCAATTAATTAAGCTGGGCGCTTCGATATAGGTGCCTAACTTTAGGCAGATTTTATAGAATTTGGGGATTTGTGCTTAGTGCACACATCCCAGCACCTAACTGTGGGTGACTTGTAGAAAATTGCCCCAATTCCCCCAATTGTATTTATGGCGTTTGAGTTGAGCATGTGCCCAATTTGAACATGCAACTTAATTGGATAATGAGCTAATCAACACCAATAATTGAACAGTAACCATCAATCATTAGCACTAATTGTCACTAATTAGAATTTATGCAGTGGCGTAGTAAGGGGGGGGGGCATCCGCTCCAGGCGCCATGTTGGGGGGTGCCGGCACCCCTCCTCCTCTCTGCCCCTGCCTCCTCCCACTCCTCCCTTTGCCACGCATGTGCCCCCTCCCTTCCCTATACCTGTAGTTGTTCACCACCGCAGGCGACAACTTTAACGCGCTCCTCACGACCGCGTTGTGTCTCCTGCAGATGTCACTTCCAGGTGCCGCGCATAGGGAGTGACGTCAGCGGGAGAGATGATGAAGTCACGAGGAGCACATTGAAATTGTTCACGGCGGTGAAAGCCAGACACCCCATATACCCTGAAGTTGTTGTTCGCGATGGTGAAAGCTAGAAGGATGCTGGATTGCATAGGGAGAGGTATAGCCAGTAGGAATAAGGAGGTATTGATGCCCTTGTATAAGACTTTGGTGAGACCTCATTTAGAATACTGTGTACAATTCTGGAGGCCACACCTTCAAAAAGATATAAACAGGATGGAGTCAGTCCAGAGGAAGGCTACTACAATGGTGTGTGGTCTTCATCATAAGGTGTATGGGGACAGACTTAAAGATCTCAATCTGTATACTTTGGAGGAAAGGAGGGAGCGGGGAGATATGGTAGAGAGGTTGAAATACATACGAGGTGTAAATGCGCATGAGTCGAGTCTTTCATTTGAAAGGAAGCTCTGAAATGAGAAGGCATAGGATGAAGTTAAGAGTTGATAGGCTTCGGAGTAATCTAAGTAAATATTTTTTTTACAGAAAGGGTAGTAGATGCATGGAACAGTCTCCCGGAAGAGGTGGTGGAGACAGAGACTGTCTGAATTCAAGAGGGCCTGGGATAGGCACGTGGGATCTCTCGGAGAGAGAAAGAGATAATGGTTACTGTGGATGGGCAGATTGGATGGGCCATTTGGCCTTTATCTGCCATCATGTTTCTATGTTTCTATGAATGAGAGGGCATAAGAAGAAGTTAAGAGGTAATAGGCTCCAGAGTATTCAAAGGAAATATTTTTTTATAGAAAGGGTGGTATATGCATGGAACAGTCTCCCGGAACAGGTGGTGGAGACAGAGACTGTGTCTGAATTCAAGAGGGCCTGGGATAGGCAAGTGGGATCTCTCAGAGAGAGAGATAATGGATCCTGCGGATAGGCAGACTGGATGGGCCATTTGGCCTTTATCCGCCATCATGCTTCTATATCTAACCCAATAAGGCTATTCTTATATTCTATTTTATTCTTGTGTAAACTTCTGTGATGTATTTCCATGAAAAGTGGTTTAGCAAGAAACTACAAATAAATTCTGTTACCTATTGGAGCTAGGGTAAAATTTAGGAGCAGTGTAAATTAGATAATTGACCTTTATATGCTCTCCTTAGCACTCGCCATTACACAGGCATTGCCTAACTGCAAACCTTTCCTTGGAAACTTGTGGTCGGATTCCTTTCTTGGAATCTGAGTTTCCATCATTTGTTTTCAGAATGCAGTGTCAGTGCAGCAGTGTTCTCACATAGATAAGCTCATCTGTGGTTTTCACTGAATTTCTCCTGGGTTGAGCAGCTTGCAGACTGCTTAGAGGAACATCTGTAGGCGCTGAAGAGGGCACGGGACTGAATTAAGAATTCTTTTGCTGGAACAGTCTCAGTGCAGAGACCCCCCAACCCACCGAAGACTTGAAACTGAAGGGCTATAGACTAAGCCTGGCATCCTTGAGCCTCTCTCTGACCTTGGACATGTTACATTATTTCTCTGTACCTCATGTCTAACCTCAGCTTTGCCACATACTTGCGGAATGACCTTGGGCAAGTCATTTTCTCTTTTTCTACTTTGGTTTCCTCAACTCTAAAGAGGTGATCATTTTTCTTTTCTATTTTGAGCAAAGAAATACTATAACACACTGATGTTAAATATTCTACCACTCTGTCCACCCAGCTGTAAGTGCTGGGTTCTATCCCTGAGTCAGATCTTGCATTGCCTGAGTCATCTGGAGGCGGAGTTTATAGCCCTTGAAGGAGAGAGACTCAGCTTCATGCAATGGTGACATTGCATGTGGCCCCTAGGTAAGGAGTGTCACTGCAATATCAGGGCCATCTTAACCAGAGAATGACATGGTGACAGAATTCATCACTGTTCCTGTCCCCGCGGACAACAGTGGGAAACCATCCCTGTGTCATTCTTTAAGGAGAGAGGGAAGAATCAGTGTACGAATGGGCCCAGCCACTGACCCTCAAGCCTTGCATTGAAGAATTCTGGTGTAGAAGGACTGAGGCTGAGATAGACACTAAAGAATGACACCAGATGGTTAGAACATAAGATCATAAGCGTTGTCATACTAGGACAGACTGAAGCATGGTGACATGGGGTAGCCATGCTCCTCCAACCCCATAGAAGAAACAGTAGCTTGGTGGCAATCCCTCTGGAAGACGTCCCCCCCAGCCTCCCAGAAGAAGAAGCAGTGTGTAGGCCTACTCCTTCTTTTCCTCCTTCTGTGCAATTGTTCACAAAGCCACAGGCTGTGGCTGGCCTGGAAGCCTTCCCTCTGATGTCAGAGGGTCCCTGTGATATAAGAAGGAAGGCTAAGCCATTCAGGGCTTTGGACCCCATTCAGTGCATCCCAAGATGCACTGGGAGGGGAAAGGGTCACCATTTTGAAAAGGTTGCTCTAGCGGCAGGAGGGAGTGGGCATCCTTCTTGCTGATGTTTCTTCAAAGGTATAGTGGGATGTGGGGATGTCAGAGTGGTGTGAGTGGTATGTAGGGTATCGGGAGGGAGCTGAGGCATCGGTGGGGGTTGTCAAGAAGGAGCTATCCTTGAAGGGAGGCTGGTGGGATTGGTGGGGATGTCAGGAGTAGAACAATTTGTCGGTTATGACAATTGGTAGGATGATTGGTTTAGATTGTAAGCTCTTTCGAACAGGGACTGTTTTCTTACTCTTTATGACTCTGTACAGCGCTGCGTGCGTCTGGTAGTGCTATAGAAATAATGTAATGGTAGTAGTAGTAGAAAAACAAAGGTCACCAATAAAATGTCCCTAGCTGAAATTTAAATTTGTGATGATTCCAAGATGTCAGTGAGATCTAAGTCTCCTTTCTAATTCTTTGATTTTTGTAATTTTTGTAATTCAGTTTAATTTCCATCCTATAAGTTCACATAGAATTTTTCTTTTTTCAACCATCTTTATTTTCTCTTCTTTATTAATTTCCAGGTACTTTAGTTAGATTGTGAGCCTTCGGGACAGTAAGGGAATTTTTTAAGTACCTTCTTACTTCTCATTTATAATCTTAATGTATATTTTCTTCAAACCGCTTAGAACCTAACGGATGTAGCGGTATATAAGAAATAAATTACTTTACTTTACTTTACTAGTTGCTTGAGACTTCTGGTTGCTTGAGTTCCGGTTAACAGAGAGTGTACTGTAACTCCAACACTAACAGCTTGTAGTTGAGTGAAATCCGCTTTGTATTTCTTCCTGTTGGCGTTCTTATAAACCTTGTGCTCTTAGACGGTCTTGTTACCCGTGCCTTCTTTGGTATGTTCTACTTTACGGAGAGGGTGGTGGATGCCTGGAATGCGCTCCCGAGAGAGGTGGTGGAGAGGAAAACGGTGACGGAGTTCAAAGAAGAGTGGGATGAACGCAGAGGATCTAGAATCAGAAAACAATAGTAAATATTGAAGAACTAAGGCCAGGACTGGGCAGACTTGCACGGTCTGTGTCTGTATATGAGGATGGGCTGGGGAGGGCTTCAATGGCTGGGAGGGACTGGAGCAAGCTTTGACGGAGACTTCAGCGGTTGGAGCCCAAGCACAGTACCGGTTAGAGCTTTGGATTCTTGCCCAGAAATACCTAAGAAGAAATTTTTTTTAATTTTTTTTTTTTGTTAATTTAAATTGAATCAGGATGGGTAGAGTGGATGGATCATTCGGGTCGTTATCTGCAGTCATCTACTTTGTTACTATGTTTCTCTTGTTGAACTGCCGAGAAGTTTCGGTTCTATCTCTAGAGTTGTTTAGCATGAGAACTCCTGAAGTGCATCTCACAGTCCCCAAAGAAGGGACGTGAGAGGGAGAGAAACCAAGTGCTTATTTTACAGTAACAGAGAACTATGTAAAAAAAAACAACCCCAAAACCTTTTGACAGCTGAGTTGTTGGCAGTCAAAGAAGAGCATGACCCATCATGGTGAGATGGAATCTGCATTCTCTGGAAATTTGATGCAATAATCGGGTTATGAAAGGAAGAACATGTGGAAAAAAAAAACCCCATAAGAACATAAGAATTGCCATCTCCGGATCAGACCCTGGGTCCATCAAGTCCGGTGATCCGCACACGCGGAGGCCCCACCAGGTGTACCCTGGCCTAGTTTTAGTCCCCATATCACCGTATGCTTCTCAAGGGAGATGTGCATCTAATTTACCCTTTCTATGTTTCTATAACCATAAGGCTCTATGACATCATAAGGCAGGTGTAAAGAGCTTTAGCCTATAGGGAGAGGACATGCAAATATTAAGAACCTTAACCAATAGGGAGAGGAGGAGATAGAGGATGCTGCAGATGGGAATACTGGATGGTCCATTTGGCCTTTACTGCCATCATGTTTCTATGTTTCTATAACCATAAGGCTCTATGACATCATAATGCAGGTGTAAAGAGCCTTAGCCTATAGGGAGAGGATATGCAAATATTAAGAACATAAGAATTACCATCTCCGGATCAGACCCTGGGTCCATCAAGTCCGGTGATTCGCCAGGTGTACCCTGGCCTAGTTTTAGTCCCCATATCACTGTATGCTTCTCAAGGGAGATGTGCATCTAGTTTACCCTTAAATCCTAGAACGGTGGATTCCGCAATTACTTCCTCTGGGAGAGCATTCCAGGTGTCCACCACTCGCTGCGTGAAACAGAACTTCCTGATATTCGTCCTGGACCTGTCCCCCCCTCTGCTTCAGTCTATGTCCTCTTGTCCGTGTCACATTGGATAACAGTCAGATGAGAATAAGTGCCACTTTCAACAAAATTCTCAGGCAAAATAACTTTTGGCAGGTAAAGAGCCGTTCTAAGAAAGGGTGACTACAGCTAGGCCCCCAGAAGGGGGTCTAGTTGGAGCCTGTTCAATAAAGGAGTGACGGTGCCTACTTTCCTTTATTGAATACCAGCCTAACAGGCACGAGCTCTAACGCCAGCTGTAGAGCTCTGTTCACTTCATACATTGACCTGCGTTGAATGCTCTATTCATGTGATAGAGTAATAAACCTTTGAGACTCTTGACAAAGGCATAGACGCCAAAACACTGTCGGTGTCGGGCCTTCACAGTGCTGCAGTCAATAAAGTGTATCTTGAATTTTACACCCGGGGCTGAATTATTGGCATCTTATCCTCACATGCACTCACACAACAGACGCTCAAACAGCTACCGGCAGCTCCAGACCTGGCAGAAAATTTGCTCAGTAAAAGGTGGGCGTTGCCTTCTGTGCATTACAAGGAGTATTCATTCTAATGCTAATGAGCTCCTTGTAATGCATTTGCATAGGGTTCTCAGTGGTTGCTACAATGCTAGTTTCTATCATACTACATGTCATACTGTCATGTCATACTAGGTTAGACACACTAGTAATACTATTCCCATCTTCTATTAAACTGCGTTAGCAGTTTGTAGCGCAGAGAGCCTCGCTCAATGGCCCCCACTGCTCCCGACGCTCACAGAGTTCCTATGAGCGTCGGGAGCAGCGCAGGCCATTCAGCGCGGCTCTCTGTGCTAAAAACTGCTACCGCAGTTTAGTACAAGAGGTCCTCTGTTTGCTGTACTATGCTTGCCATGCTATATTTCACCGTACCACGTTTTGTCATGTTATGTTTTACCACGCTTTGTTAACTATATTGTCAAAGCACTTCAAGTCCCCTCACAGAACCGCCGCCGGCAAGCTAGCAGATTTTAAATAAAGAGACACATCAGTACGGGCCAAAAATTAGTTAATAGCATAAGACTTATAACTATTCAAGCCCCAGGCAGGAAATTATGGGTGACCAGCACCAAATTAGCAGAGCTAAATAAGTCATCATATGGTCTTTAAATTCATAATCAGTAATGCAAATAAGTAAACGCTCAGCATAAGTACTGAGAGGGAAAAGAAGGGACAAAAAAGCACTTCAAAAACCCCGTCCCCTTATAGTTAATTCAAAAATAATCAAAAGATTGAAAGATTTATAATGTTCAAAGAATCACCAAAAACTTATCTGAATCGCAACAGGTTACAGTCACGGCTCGACAGAGCTCCGTTTCGGTAACTTCATCAGGAGCTGAGATGTCAAATTAGATCCCGACTGGAGACATAAGGGCTGGAGACATGAGACATGACTGGAGACATAAGGGCTCCTTTTACGAAGCCGCGTTAGCGGCTTTATTGCACGCAAATTTTTAGCGCGCGCTAACCCCCTGATAGCTGAAAAACTACCGCCTGCTCAAGAGGAGGCGGTAGCGGCTAGCGTGGCCGGCAAATTATCGCGCGTTAAACCGCTAACGCGGCTTCGTAAAAGGAGCCCTCAGTCTTTCATGCTGGAGAAGAATGAACCTCCGTGTAGAAGCAAAAACTCCAGCTGCGGACAAAATTAGACCAGCGTGGGAGCCGTGACAGTAACCTATTATCTAGAAAACATTATCTAATCCAGTGTTTCTCAACCCCTTTGCCAGTCAGGTTTTCAGGATATCCACATTGAATTTGCATAAACTTGATTTGCATGCACTGCCTCCATTATATCCAAATGTATTTCATGCATATCTTGAAAACCTGACTGGCAAGGGGGCAACTCCAGGACCGAGTCATCACCTAAAACAGGGGTAGGGAATTCCAGTCCTCGAAAGCCGTATTCCAGTCGGGTTTTCAGGATTTCCCCAATGAATATGCATTGAAAGCAGTGCATGCACATAGATCTCATGCATATTCATTGGGGAAATCCTGAAAACCTGACTGGAATATGGCTCTCGAGGACCGGAGTGCCCTACCCCTGACCTGAAAGGACCTCGACTCGGTTAACAAAACAACTGTAACATAAAGGAATCATGAAAAGTGAAAAATAAAATAAGAACTCAGATTAAAAAGTATAACCAATCTAGGAAAAGAACCATTAATACATGAAGATTATTTTGACAGCCTAGCCTGGCGGTCCAAATATTGTTGGAATAATAATGTTTTCATAGATTTGCGAAATAATCGAAAAGAGTATATTGTTCTAATAGAGAAAGGAATATTATTCCACATTTCAGTGAGTCAGACATTAGGAAGACACTTACCATTTGGAAGATTTATGACTCTGCTGTGGAGTCACTTTTCATAACAATATGTATTTACACTTAGGTACATAGCTGTGTATTTATATCTGATGTCATTCTGGTTAACTGTGCATGTGTTTACGTGATCACATAATTCATGCATGCATTTAGTATGCACACATGAATATTCATGAGAATTCATTTGCATATTACTGCTCTTTCTTGTGAGGAAGGATTTGTAGCATGCCTTACTGTCGGTAAATGCTAATCTGCTTCAAGACTCAGTTTCTAAAGGAGATTTTTTGGACTTACATTGTGTTATTGGGATCTCGTTTCTTCCATTTGAAGTCAGTACTTGAAACTTCAAAAGGCAAAATGTATCTAGGCCAGGGGTGTCAAAGTCCCTCCTCGAGGGCTGCAATCCAGTCGGGTTTTCAGGATTTCCCCAATGAATATGCATGAGATCTATTAGCATACAATGAAAGCAGTGCATGCAAATAGATCTCATGCCTATTCATTGGGGGAAATCCTGAAAACCTGACTGGATTGTGGCCCTCAAGGAGGGACTTTGACACCCCTGCTCTAGGCCCAATTAGGGCTGGATTCAATATATGGTGCCGAAAAATTTGTTCTGGAAATGATCCATGCATAATGCCAATTCTCATGCCCAACTCTGGGTACCAGCTCATACTTGGTATAAATCCTGGCGCTCAAGTTGGATAAAGAGACCCATTATTCTATAACAGTGTTTCTCAATATGCAGTACGCATACCCGTGGGGGAACGTGGGCCGCTTGTTGGGGGTACATGGCCTGGCTGCCAATTCCCGCCCATCCATAGATGCGGCCACTGACAGAAATTGAGAAACTCTGTTCTATACCACTGCAGGCAACTTTTTGGAATGTTCCTGCCCTGCCCATGGTCATGCCTTCTTTTGAGATCCTCCGCTGGGTCAGACCTGAGGTCTATCATGTCCAGCAGTCCGCTCACGCGGCAGCCCAACAGGTCCAGGACCTGTGTAGTAATCCTCTATCTATACCCCTTTTCCAGCAGGAAATAGTCCAATCCTTTCTTGAACCCCAGTACCGTACTCTGCCCTATTACGCCCTCTGGAAGCGCATTCCAGGAGTCCACCACATGTTGGGTAAAGAAGAACTTCCTAGCATTCATTTTGAATCTGCCCCCTTTCAACTTTTCCGAATGCCCTCTTGTTCTTTTATTATTCGAAAGTTTGAAGAATCTGTCCCTCTCTACTCTCTCTATGCCCTTCATGATCTTATAAGTCTCTATCATATCCCCTCTAAGTCTCCTCTTCTCCAGGGAAAAGAGTCCCAGTTTCTCCAATCTTTCTCTATCTATCTCTCTCTATTTCTGTCTTTCTCCCTTTCTCTTTCTCTTTCTATCTCTCTCTATTTCTCTCTGTCTGTCTCTCTCTCTTTCTGTCCCTCTCTACTCTCTATGCCCTTCATGATTTTGTAAGTCTCTATCATATCCCCTCTAAGTCTCCTCTTCTCCAGGAAAAAGAGACCCAGTTTCTCCAATCTCTCAGACGTTAGGCATGGTTAGTGGTGAAACACATGGATCTCTACCTCCAACTGGTGTCACTTAAGTACTTATTAACACTAATAATTTCACAAATTAAGTAGTTATGTTTAAATATGTTTATTAATTTTCAACATGCGTGGAAACATCCGTAGCAAAACACAACAGGATACTTACATTTATGCAGTAATATAAACCCTCCCTCCTACCCCCCCCATCCCCCTAAACATAAACCCAAACATAAAGATCCCTGGGCGCAGGGAGCCAAGAAATAAGCAAGTTACAAATTAAATAGTCTACTCTGGGCTATAGGAGTGAGGGTCAGCCCAAATCAAAGTAAATCGTTGGCCAGGCCCAACGTCAAGATCAGTAAAATGTCTGCGTTCCAAAGAGGCATGCATAATCGTCAATGATCTCCATTGACTATAAGTCGGGGCTTCACTAGCCAGCCACTGTGTCAAAATTGCCTTCTTGCCAAGCAACATTGCTCTTGCCATGAAAGCTGAAAGGCCTTTAAGTTTAGGAGAGACAATATTATAGAATCCAAATAGTGCTCTGGGGGTCGGGGTCCACCGCCGACCCCAGAGAGAGGTAATATTGGATCCCACAAATTAAGTAGTTAAATTGCACACGGATCTTCTGATCTTTTGGCACCATTTGTAGAATTTAAGGGTTAAGCTATAGTGTCTCTCTAGGAGCTGGGTGATATGGCAATTCTTACTGCTAAGAAATCTTCAATAGGGATTTGAGTACTTTATACCATTCCTTAGTAGTGAAAGTAGGGAAGAGATCTGCAACTTTAACTAGAGTAGACATTTGAGAGGGAGGGGGGATGGGACTCATGTACCGCCTTTTTGTGGTTACACATTCAAAGCGGTTTATATATATATATCCAGCTTTTTTTGTACCTGGGGGAGGATTAAGTCACTTGCCCAGGGTCACAAGGAGCAACGCTGGGAATCGATCCCACAACCTCAACCAGCTTTAGGCCGCATTTGTAACCCCTGTGGCATGGGATCCCAGGGCAGTTGCTTGGTTGCACCCAACCTAATGCCAGCCCTGACCCTGCCTCACTTTTCTCGTGTTGAAGTTAATGGCGTTTGCTTGGGCTTTATGTTCTTAGAGGAATATCCAGGTCTCTGAGCGGGAATCTAACAAAAAAGGAGTGGGGGGTGACCCAAAGCAGGCCAGAGATGACAAACAACAGGTCACATATAGTTTCCCCACTGACATAAATTCCTTAACTACAAAACAGCAGAGACTTCTTATCAGCATGTTTAGCTGGTGCTGCTGGAGATACTTGTGGGAGGGAGTGACTCAATCCTTCCTTCCTTTCCTGAAAAGGATGCTTGGTTATATAGAGACATCACTGACGCCCTGCAAAAAAGAAAAGAGACTAGGGAAAAGGGTCTGTCCTAGTTACTCTCCTGCGGGCATTATTGCTTAAAGGGTATGGGTTGTCTGATACTGAGTGTGGTAGTCTGGGTCCTATTTAGAAACAGAACCCTGGGTGGAGCCTAAAAAATTAAAGAAAATGAACAGTGTTCCTGGATAGCAATGGTGCCATCACAAGGTTAACATATGAGGAATCGTGCCTCTTTCCTGTTTATAAATAGCAATCTGCCTGGAGTGAGACTGTGGGCGAAGTCCCGTTTGCATCTATAAATAGTCCTGGACTTTCTCTATAAATAGTACTCAACTGTACACTTGTACATAGAGAACAAAACATGGGTGGAAACCTGTGTGTGTACCAAAAGAATACTCTGAGTATTAATATACTGAGCACTAGAGGTAAAGTTTAAGAACAGTATTCTGGTTATTATTGATTCATAGATAATCTGTGCATAGATTCCATATAGTGCAGCAACAGGGACGGTATGTGTTGACCTCCCTTGAATACCTCCTATTTCAATATAGTTTATCAAGTGTATTCTCCAGGCCCTCAGAGGTGCCACCAATCACTTCAATAAGCTTTCATAACTGTTGGATTTATGCCCCCAATCGTCATTGGGGCCCTGGTTTGATGAAAAGTGCAATGCTTTTTTTTGTATATTTTCAGTAAATAAGTTAAATAAATAGTATAGTTTACTTAACTTGGGAGGTTAGCCAAGAGGGACAGAGTCGCCAACATGTTTCACCCTGTTAAGGTTTCCTCAGGTCACAATCCCTCAAAACTATATACTCATCACGATATGGCCATCCAAAATGTGATCTAAGACCAGGGACCCAATGACGATTGGGGGCAAAAATCCAACAGTTATGAAAGTTTATTGAACTGATTGGTGGCACCTCTGAGGGCCTGGAGAATACACTTGATAAACTATATTGAAATAGGAGGTATTTAAGGGAGGTCAACACATACCGTCCCTGTTGCTGCACTATACACTTATCCTTCTATAGAGATCACATCTGAAGCCTGAATATACCAATAGATTCCATATAGGTCACCATAATATGAGTACCTGAATTTAAGTGCAGATCCTGGATCTGCACACATGGAGGGGCATTCGGATGTATGGCGCTAGACGGCCAAAGTCGACTGCGGGAAAATGTCCATTCTCGAAAAATACATCTAAAATAATAATAATTTTTTTTTTCCAGAATTGTCTATCTGGACATCCAGGCTATTGTTCGTCCAGACCGCCAGGTCATTTATCTTCATACCACATTTTCGACTCAAATTTAGTTCAAGTTCCAAACATCCAGAACAAGACCTTTAGGACTCGGGAGTGGCCAGCATTGTGATGGACTGGCCACCCAGACATAGCAATACAGTAGTGGGGCACTTTACAGGGCACTGCTGTGAACTTCACAAAAAGCCTTTGACAAGGTGCCCCATGAGCAGCTACTTAAGAAGCTGTGGAACCACGGGGTGGGAGGGGATGTACACAGATGGATCAGGTACTGGTTGGCCAGTAGAAAACAAAGGGTTGGAGTGAAGGGCCAATACTCTGACTTGCAGAGGGTCACGAATAGTGTTCCGCAGGGGTCGGTGCTGGGACCACTGCTGTTCAATATATTTATTAACGACTTGGAAACGGGGACGAGGTGTGAAGTTATAAAATTTGCGGATGACACCAAACTCTGCAGCAGAGTTAGGAACACAGAAGAATGCGAAGACCTGCAAAGGGACCTAAGCAAACTGAAAGAGTGGGTGAACAAATGGCAAATGTGCTTTAATATAGAAAAATGCAAGGTCATGCATTTGGGAAAAGGAACCCAAAGTACAGCTACAAAATGGGGGGAACATTGCTGGGGGAGAGTAATCTTGAAAAAGACTTGGGTGTGCTGGTGGATACAACAATGAAATCATCAGCGCAATGTGAAGCGGCCTCGAAGAAAGCTAACAGAATGCTGGGCATCATTAAGAAGGGAATTTCAACCAGGACGAAGGAAGTCATCATGCCACTGTATCGTGCAATGGTGTGCCCGCATCTGGAGTACTGCGTCCAATATTGATCGCCGTACCTCATGAAAGACATGGCGATACTTGAGAGGGTCCAGAGAAGAGCTACGAAAATGATAGATGGTATGGAGGACTATTCATACGCTGACAGGCTGGACAAGCTGGGGCTCTTCTCCCTGGAAAAGAGGAGGCTTAAGGGAGACATGATAGAAACTTTCAAGATCATGAAGGGCATGGAGAAGGTAGACAAGGATAGATTCTTCAAACTACGGGGAACCACAAGCACAAGAAGGCACTCAGAGAAACTGGAAGGGGACAAGTTTAGAACCAATGCGAGGAGGTTCTTCTTCACACAGAGGGTTGTGGACACATGGAACGCGCTCCCGGAGGAAGTAGTCGGGCAGAGTACGCTACGGGGATTCAAAGAGGGATTGGATGGATACCTGAAGGATAGGGGATTGAGGTATACAGATAGGGGTAGATATGAAAATGGAAAGAGTATAGATAAAAACAAGGGGGCTATAGGGCTAAATCAACATAACCTGACTGGTCGTGGACCTGATGGGCCGCCGCGGGTGCGGACTTCTGGGCGCGATGGATCTCTGGTCTGACCCAGCGGAGGCAAATTCTTATGTTCTTATGTGCCACATAAACATCTCACCAGAACTCCCTTAGAGGCCCACCAAAACCCACTATACCCACCTGTCTACAACCCCAGTAGCCCTTATGGTTGCAGGTGGCACCTATATGGTAGTAGAGTAGGGTTTTGGGGTTTTTTTGTGGGCGCACATGTTCCACCCACATGTAGTGGTTAGAGTGGCTTATGGGCCTGGGTCCTCCTCTCTGTGGATCACTAGCCCACCCCCTAGGCTATTTAAGAGACCTGGGTGCAGCTCTACTAGGCTTTCCTATACTAGGTGCTGATGTTCTGGAGACAGGTATGTACGTTTTTATTCCGATCTTTGTGGGGGTGTGAGGGGGGGTCAGTGAACACTGGGGGGAGTGTGTGAGGGTCTTTACTTTGTCTCTGCAGTGGTTATCTGGTCACTTTGGTTACTTTTTGGGCACGTATATCTGTTTTTACATCATCTAACTCACAATGTATAAGTTTCATCCAGGAAGTCTTGTAAAACATTTGATTATCCCTGCAGGACAACTAAGTCTAGGTCGGCTCACATCCCGCTCATATTCCGTCCCAACCACTCCTTCAAATACGTCCCTTTTAGCTTTGGGTGCACAGCGGCATTCAGAGGCCTCAGGGATCAAAGTCCAATATGAGTAAAAGGGAACATATGGAAACCCCCCCCAAACAGGCAGTCTGGACTCATGACTCCCTGTTAGGTCCCTAAGAGCTACCACAGCCCCAGACAGGTCACAGTGCATAAATCATCCTCTCACCCCCAACTATAGAAAAAGAAAAGATTACTGTACTACTCAAGCATTTGTGGCCAATACCAAGAGCCATCTACTGCCACCCCAAGCCCAATCCCCATGGGGCCATATCCCCAAGATCATGCTAGTTCTAACTGATTTAAAATAAGACTTCTAATTTTTGGACCTAAAGATTGTATATAAGACTCCCATACTGCATAGAACTTTTCCTGCTACTTAAAAGTAAGACATAAATCTGATCAACAAAATTGCATGAAGTATATTACACCAATGCCAAATGTCAAAGAATATTTTTGTTCGCCATCACACATGCCTTTATTACTCAGAGTCTGGGGTCCCTACTTCGTATTGCCAATACTGACATCTGTCCCCACAACAACCCTGCAGGATGAAAACTGATAGGTGGCACTAAGACGTGCTCTGCATAGTTGACTATCGACCTCCAAAGGGACCTCATTTTCTCACAGCCCTTGAAAGCACGAATTAGAACATAAGAACTGCCCCTGTCGGGTTAGACCGGAGGTCCATCGTGCCCGTCAGTCCGCTCATGCGTCGGCCCCTCAGGTCCAGGACCTGATAGTGCTCATACCCTAAAACTGTCATACGCTTTTCGCTTATGTTCTGTAGAGTAACCTTCTATCTATACCCTGTAATCCCCTTCGCTTCCAGGAAGTCATCCAGTCCCATTTTGAAACCCAGTATTGTACTCTGTCCTATTACCTCATTTGGAAGCATGTTCCAGGTGTCCACCACCCTCTTAGGGTCCCAGTTTTCCTCTGACATTTCAGACACATTGCAGAGTCAATGCCTCCCATTTTCAACAATCTGTGTTACGTAACATAAGCCCTAAGTAAACGTCTATATTGACACTCCTGCAGCTCCGCAGAATGTACCCAAAAAGGAATATTTCTCATCAATTTAAGGAGCTCATCTGTCCCTACAGGAAACTGAAGATCCGCACTCCAGTCTACTGCTACGGCAGAAAGATCTTTGTGGTGTGTCCAATAATACTCTCTTCTGGAAGAGTGAAATGGTTGGCATATCCTCTGTGGGCATCTCAAATAGCTCATCTATTTTAGTTTCCATCCGCTGATGTAAGGAATTTATAATGTTGTGATTGTATATAAGCAAATCTATCCGCAGAAGTGCTATCAGGGCCACAGAGTGCATCCGAATTTTCCAGCTGGCCTTCCAAGTTCACTATGTATTTAAGTTGCTGCAACCTTTGGGTTCCCCAAATCAAAAAGCGTGGATTCTCCATTCCAGGCCAAAACTCGCCATTTCCACCTATGAGTAATAAACCACTGCTATGAGCATGAACATGTCCCCATTTTGCCAAATCCTTCCACAATCTCCAAACTACTCAGACAGTTAAGGTTGATCTTATGTAGGAAGGCAACATCTGTTTAGCATGCAAAATATAGACCAATGCAAAGGATATCCCAGTGATTTTTCCATCTGCTGACCCTGCCCATACATTTAAAGTGCCGGTATATGATTTATATATTGGTCTTGCTTGCGGCGCACCTCACCAATCGCCTAAATGTCTGAGTTGACAGGCCATGTTATAAAGTTTGATATCCGGTATGCCTAACACCCTCTCCGCCAACTGCCTATAAGATAAAGTGAGTTCATTTTGAACCTATGTTCTCCCCCCAACAAAATTGAAATAAGATCCTGTGCAGGGAGTTTAGGTCTTTATTCATCAAATAAAGGGGGAGTGTTTGCAAGAGATATAGCCATTTCAGAAATATCACTATGGTATACAAATTAATCTTCCCCATAAGAGTCAAAGGCAAAGTCTGTCACGTTTTGAAGTATCGTTTTGTAATAGCTAATAAATGAGAGTCATTAAGTTTATACAATTGGGCTAGGTCCAAATTCAAAAATATACCTAAATAGCGAAAAGATTCGTTAGCCTCTTTTAATGACCTAAGTTGCGGAAGCTGCATATGCTAATCTAATTTAGTTGAGAGATATTCTGACTTGGACAGATTCAATTTGGAGGTCTTCGTGATAAGGTGTATAGGGACAGACTTAAAGACCTCAATCTGTATACTGTGGAGGAAAGGCGGGAGAGGGGAGATATGATAGAGATGTTTAAATACCTACATAATGTAAATGCACATGACACAAGTCTCTTTCATCTGAAAGGAAACTCTGTAATGAGAGGGCATGGGATGAAGTTAAGAGGTGATAGGCTCCGGAGTAATCTGAGGAAATACGTTTTTACAGAAAGGGTGGTAGATGCATGGAACAGTCTCCCGAAAGAGGTGGTGGAGACAGAGACTGTGTCTGAATTCTAGAAAGCGTGAGATAGGCACGTGGGATCTCTTAGAGCAGGGGTGTCAAAGTCCCTCCTGGAGGTCCGCAATCCAGTCGGGTTTTCAGGATTTCCTCAATGAATATGCATGAGATCTATTTGCATGCACTGCTTTCATTGTATGCTAATAGATCTCATGCATATTCATTGGGGAAATCCTGAAAACCCGACTGGATTGCGGCCCTCCAGGAGGGATTTTGACACCCCTGTCTTAGAGAGAGGAAGAGATAACAGTTACTGTGGATGGGTAGATTGGATGGGCCATTTGGCCTTTATCTGCCATCAGGTGGACCTTACGAAATTGGAAGACTGGGCGTCCAAATGGCAGATGAAATTTAATGTGGACAAATGCAAAGTGATGCACATTGGGAAGAATAACCTGAATCACTGTTACTGCATGCTAAGGCCCACCTTGGGGATTAGCGCCCAACAAAAGGATCTGGGTATCATCGTAGACAATACGATGAAACCTTCCGCCCAATGTGCGGCGGTGGCCAAAAAACCCAAACAGGATGCTAGGAATTATTTAAAAAGGGATGGTTACCAAGGCTAAGAATGTTATAATGCCCCTGTATCGCTCCATGGTGCGACCTCATCTGGACTATTGCGTTCAATTCTAGTCTCCTTATCTCAAGAAAGATATAGTGGTTTAAATTTAGAGATAGATTGGGCATTTATTTAATTTGGTCGCAAGAGTTTAGTTCAAGTTTTGAGAATCTGGCCCTGAGGGTCAACTGACCGTTATGTATGCATTGGAGTATATGGAATGGTTACAACAGCCAGGTATGATGGACCTGCATAATGTAGAGCTTTAAAAGTCTGACAAAAAAATTTTAAATTTAGATCAACAGAAGAGTGCTATGATCATATACTGTAGCCTTGAATAGAAGCCTAGCTACTGAAGTTTGTTATGTCTGTAACCTACATAAAAGGACTGCATTGATTCCACAATATATTGAATTACAATAATCTAACCTTGATATTACAAAGGCATGAATAAGTGCTTGAACAGAATCAAACTCGAAGGTCTTACTGACTGAACGAATGCATCTAAACCAGTAATAGCCTTTTTTTAAAATACCTGACCTATCTGCATTTCAAAGGAGAGTTTTCTTCCTGATTGACGGAGTAGGGGGGATCCAGCCCTCAGAAGTAAAATAGGATGTATAAATACTCAGCCCAGGCCTATGCAAGGAAAACTAGACTTTGTAAGAATCCCTAGCCATTCCCCTAACATCATTGCAAAGAGACTAATAAGCAAAACATTCCAACGTCTTAACTGCAGCATCTTCTAATCTACCTTCCTACTTATTAATCTCATCTCTTAATTAGGGCTACCAGACGTCAGGATTTTCAAGGACATGTCCTCCTTTTGGGGACATGTCCGGGGTCCGGACGGCTTTTCAAAACCCGGCATTTTGTCCAGGTCTTAGAAAGCTTCTAAAAAATTGCTGTTAGGCAGGAAGTCATCCGCACATGTGTGGATGCCACGCGATGACATCATACGCAAGCGTGCATGATGTCATTGTGTCGCATGCGCGGACGCTTTCCTGCCCGACAAAAGTAGGCAGTGGGGGGCGGGGCTAAGGCAGGACTGGGACGTAACAGGGCAGGAATGGGTGGAACTGGGCAGGCCTGAGGGCCGGTCTAGGGGGCTGGATTTTACAAACGGAAAATCTGGTAACCCTACTCTTAATGAACAGAGATGCCCCTCAGTTAAGTCATGGAGAAGGGATCCACCTCCATGGCGTAGTAAGGGTGATGCGACACCTGGGGCGGTGGCGCTCCTCCCCACGTGCGTGCCCCCTTCCCTTTTTAACTTCTCCAGCATGTGCAGCATGCCCGCGTCGGTGTCGGCGCACCCTTTGACGTCACTTGCGCCGGGAAGTATAAAAGGTATGGGGGACTGCAAGGAGAGGAGTAGGGGTGCTGCGGCCTTAGCGAAACAGTGTCGGCGGCGCACCGTCCTCCCCCGCCCCCCCTTACTAAGCCACTGATCTACCTAGAGGGGCACGAGGCCCAAATAAAGAACGGAGCAGGAACTTGTAAGAGAAAGAGCCATCATTATTTTTTTTTTCTTCAGTGGAAAATAAATGTTGCAGGGTGACTCGCTCCTTACGAGCCTAAAGAATGTTGGGGAATGGAGGCCTCCGTGTTTCCACTGGCTTGGCTTGGCCTTCCTTCTTGAGCTGAGAATGCAGCGATTGTTCACAGTTCGTCAATCCACAGCATCTCTCATGCCGGTGTCTGGAGGAAGAAGAGCTCCCAGTGTGTGAGCGATGGTCTGAAGTTTCCAATCTCTGCCCCAGAGAGGAATGCAGTGACTCAGAGGGAAAGCGTTTCTGCTTTTAGGAATGTCTTTGTAGTATTCTTTTCTCCTTTACCTGATCAATGTCTGTTAGCTTGATGTTGTGGTACTGTAGTTTGCCAGAAACATGAGAAAGTCCTTGGAATGAGGATGATGGATACTTGATCTTATAGTGTCATTTTCGCAGCACTGTCTGGCTCCAGATTTTAAGGATAAGTTCATCCATTCCTGTTTTTACCTCGCCACTCACAGTGCATGGACATTTATTTCTGGTGCTCTTACCAGTGGCATACCCAGAACATTTTTGGGGAAGGGGGAAGGGTCCAAGGTCAACATTGATGGTCAGTGGGCACTAGGCCTTCCTCCAACATCTGTCCTTTCTTTCCTTTTGCTCTCCCCCCCTAAAAAAAAAAAAAAAAATCAAAATAGAAAATTCATAGCTGGCAGAAATCCTCAAGCCTCACCAGCTGAATAAATCCAGAGCCTGAGTTAGCCAAGAAGTAAAGAAGTGTGGTGATCAGTAGCACCATAGGCACTGTTACAAAACTGCCAAATTACCCATTCCTGAAGGGCAGGGTCAGCTTAACCTAGGGTCCAGGTGAGGCTCTGGCCTTGGGCGCCAGGGCTAAAGGATGCCCAACACCAGGGGCTGTGAGGTCACCTGCTCATAAGAGATGTGGCTTAAACTCACCCTTCCTCTCTCTGATGCCGCTGACCGGTTCCGGCTTCATAGGCCAGCTGCCGGGAGGGGGAGGGGGAGGGACGTGCGCACTTCCCTCTTCTGACGCCACTGCTTGATACTGATTCTGGCCCTCCCTCCTTGTGGTGGCTGGCCTATGAAGTTGCATCCTGTCGGGACTGGGCAGTAGTGTCAGAACAGGAAGGAGGGAATTGGCCAAAACAGAAGTGATCCAGGGTGGCAGCATAACCTCTTGAGTCAGCCCTGCTGGAGGGAGACTTTTCGGCTGGTTCTAGAATTCTGCCAACCTTATCCTGGTGCATTATGGGACCTACAGCACTGATGTCAATGGCTAGAATCATGGACTAAGTTTAAAACCAGGATCAGCTAAAAAGTCTCCCTACTGGAATGGGTAACTTGGCAGCTCTGCTGTTAGCATTGTATTGGCAGGCTAACACTGCCAGATGCTGACCTCATGAGGTTAACATCAGAAAGTATTCCTGTGAGAACTGAAAATGCCTGCAATGCTGGCACCAGCTGACCTTTCAAAATATTTTGCACGGTGGACCACTGGTCTGACCCAGCAGAGGCAATTCTTAACTTGAATTTGTGCTCTAATGCAGAGATGCCAGGTTACCAAGTTCCAGGCTGGAGATTTTGGAATAGTCCTGGATTTCTGACTAACTCATCCTGTTGCATTGTGGGACTTTGTACTGATTTCAATGGGTAGGATAAGGTGCTACAAATTTCACACTGCTTTGCATATCCAGCATGGAAAGAGGTCATTTGGCATCTCTGGGTAGAGGGAAGGAATTGGGACTTATATACCACCTTTTTGTAGTTATACAACCAGTTTGCATACAGGTACTTCAAGCATTTTTCTTATCTGTCCTGATGGGCTCACAATCTATCCAATGTACCTGGGGCAGTGGAGGATTAAGTGTCTTGCCCAAGGTCACAAGGAGCAGTGTGGGGTTTGGAACCCAGAACCTTAGGGTGCTGAGGCTATAGCTCTAACCACTACACCACACTGTCCTCGGAGCAGTGTTTTTCAAGCCAGTCCTTGATTTAAGTCTTGTCTCGATTTGGTCAGAAAGGAGCAAGTTAGTGGCAATTCAACCACTTATGCCAGGGGTGTCAAAGTCCCTCCTGGAGGGCCGTAATCCAATCAGGTTTTCAGCATTTCCTCAATGAATATGCATGAGATCTATTTGCATGCACTGCTTTCATTGTATGCTAATAGATCTCATGCATATTCATTGGGGAAATCCTGAAAACCCGACTAGATTAATGCGGCCCTCAAGGAGGGATTTTGACACCCCTGATTTATGTTGTATTTATGGATTATCAAACAAAAACAGGCAGAAAAATATATGTATAGTACAGGGCAGGGGTAGGCAATTCCGGTCCTCGAGAGCCGGAGCCAGATCAGGTTTTCAGGATCTCCACAATAAATATGCATGAGATAGATTTGCATCTCAAGGAGGCAGTGCATGCAAATCCGTCTCATACATATTCATTCGAAGACCGGAATTTCCTACCCCTGGTATAGGGTTACCATATGGCTCCAGAAAAAGAAGGACGGATTGAGATATCCGGGTTTTACTTCCATTGACATCAATGGAAGTAAGGAGGACAGATTGAGACATCTGGGCTTTACTTCTTTTGAGAGAAATGGAAGTAAAACCTGGATGTTTTAATCCGTCCTCCTGTTTTTTTGGAGCCATAGGGTAACCCTAGTACAGTATATCAGGGGTGTCCAATGTCGGTCCTCGAGGGCCGCAATCCAGTCGGGTTTTCAGGATTTCCCCAATGAATATGCATTGAAAGCAGTGCATGCAAATAGATCTCATGCGTATTCATTGGGGAAATCCTGAAAACCCGACTGGATTGCGGCCCTCGAGGACCGACATTGGACATCCCTGCAGTATATGTTACTTCACATGGGCTGGTCCCAAATGAAAGCACTAAAATAAATCACAAAGGGCTCCTTTTACAAAGTGCTTTAGGGCCTTAGTGCACTAAAATGCCACGCTCGCTAGCCGCTACCGCCTCCTCTTGAGCAGGCGGTAGTTTTTCGGCTAGCACGCCTAATCCGGTGCGTGCGCTAAAAACGCTAGCGCACATTCGTAAAAGGAGCCCAAAATATCAAAAGCCAAAAAATATAAAGATATATAATTCATTTTCGGAGAGAATTCCGCACTGGGTCACTGCTCAAAACAGCCAATGGCAGCTAAAACCCGAGCAGGTATCGCAAACGTATTACTTATACAACGAGTACCTAAATGAGTCTACCCCAGGGGTAGGGAACTCCGGTCCTCGAGAGCCGTATTCCAGTCGGGTTTTCAGGATTTCCCCAATGAATAGGCACGAGATCTATTTGCATGCACTGCTTTCAATGCATATTCATTGGGGAAATCCTGAAAACCCGACTGGAATAGGGCTCTCGAGGACCGGAGTTCCCTGCCCCTGGTCTACTCTGTATATCATCAAATCTCTTGTGCTCAAATGTAACCCAAATGTCAGAAAGACTTGAAAAGGTCTTGGCAAACATGGACTGTTTGCTCTTTATTGCTATTCACGTGGTCCTATCTCAATGATAGAACTTTTCAAGTCTTTTATTTTGCATTCACACTTTCACTTTGGTTTTGAGAGCTGCGGTGCTATGTTAACATATTTCGAGATCTGGTATTGCCTTCACGGACAGTGACTAGATTCAGATGCATTGATTTACACCTGGCTTGAACTCCTGACGCAGGCTTCATTTGCCGAAACACGGCCCTTGTCTCTCTCTCTCTCTCTCTATTTCTCTATCTCTATCTATTTCTTTCTCTCTCTCTCTGTCTCTATCTACTTCTTTTTCTCTCTCTCTCTCTATTTCTATTTCTTTCTCTCTCTTTCTCTATTTCTCTATCTATTTCTTTCTCTCTATCTATCTATCTATCTATCTACTTCTATTTCTCTCTCTCTCTGTCTCTATTTTTCTCTCTCTCTCTCTCTCTCTACTTCTTTCTCTCTCTATTTCTCTCTCTCTCTATTTCTCTATTTCTTTCTCTCTCTCTACTTCTTTCTGTCTTTATTTCTCTCTTTCTCTCTCTCTATTTCTCTCTCTATCTATCTACTTCTTTTTCTCTCTCTCTCTCTCTATTTCTCTATCTCTATCTGTTTCTTTCTCTCTCTCTCTATCTATATATCTGTAAATCTGAATGATACTGTGTATATATTGGTTGCCATGAAAGTGGGGTTTGTTTGAAGCCTGGCTCACTCTGCTCCTCCTTTGGATCTTCTGGGACTTTCTCTGTTGTTTAGTTTTATTGAGCAGCACGGTAGCACCGTTTCAAAATGATGATGATTCAGAGGCTGGAGTGGACATTGACACTGGTACTTATTGGTTCACCCTTTGCACTTTGTCTCTCCAGTTATTACCCTCCCTCCCCCCCCAATTTTAGAACCATTGTAGTCAAAATGGGCCGTACCCTTCATTTGTGAGCATATATACATGTGAGTCAGTACATAATTATTGACCCATCCCAAGGTTCATAACCTCCCCCACTTCTCCGGTCCCTTTCCATGCAGAATAATGGTGATTACACCACCGAACCCATAGAAGCAAAGCAAACAAGGAAAATAGTAGGAATGGACAATGAGCAACCTACGGGAGCCAGCAGGATAAAACAAAGCTTGTTTATTTCAGTCCAGGGGTCTGTTTTACTGTATATCCTGGACCAAAATAAACAAGCTTTGTTTTATCCTGCTGGCTCCCATGGATAGTTTCCTTGTTTAAATAATAGTGATTGCCAGCATTCAGTGCCCAATGCAGCTGACTTTCACCAGTGGGACCAATGCCATCTAACAGCCCCACACTCCTTTTCTGCACCCCTCCACTAGAAGTCCAAGGGGTGAAACGCTCACTGGACTGGCTATTGTCAATCGGTGCTGCACCCTCCATCCCACTGCAGTACCAATGGCATTCCTTTGCAGCCTTCCTTCCCAGGTTCACACTGACTCAGGTTTTCACCCTTTGCTTGTCGGCTATCGAGCTGCGTTTTGAGCTAATTTGCACTCAAAAACAAGCACATACAAACTTTAAATAAATAACTCTCAAATTTAATTTTTTGTTGGTTTTGCAGTTTTATCATTGCAATTATAATGTGCCACGCAAAACATTTGCTCAATTTAGTGTGCTATGAGAAACTTTTGCTCTGCTTAGTGGGTCAGAGCTATAAAGGTTTGAGAGACACTGCTCTAAGTTAATTGAGTAGCTCTCCGGTCCTGCCTCTGAATATCTGTAGCATCTAAGGTCACTCTTGTTAGGCTGCCGAGTACCCGGATAGGAGTGGATATTGAAAGTCCAGAATAACAATTGTAACTTGACGCATTCTTGATTACATGTACTACAATGATACTGGAAATGTCCAGTCTTCTAACTTGTAATCCGCTTAGAACCGCAAGGCACAAGCGGAATAGAAATCACTAATGTAATGTAATATGTGGATTTAATTTTTCTGATTTAAACAAACACTGACAGCTGAATATTACTCCTACATTTCTAACTTTCCATACTTCCTGTCTCTTTGCTAGCACAATATTAATCTAAAATATTGAAAGCCAGCCTCACGTGGCGGAGGCGTTTCATGGCTGTGGATGTGATTGTCCCAATTTGGCAGTGCACAAAGCAGGACCCAGTAGAGAGAAGGGCTAAAAATGGGGCAACAGGTGACCAAGAGACCAAAGAGTAGAATAATACCCCTGTCTAGGAGCACTGAGAAGTTTGCATAACTGTCTTGATACGATCGGTGGTGCATGCCAAAGCTGGAGCTGCAGCAGTTGAACGTGACTGAAATCTGTAGTAAAACACTGTTGAGCTGAGTCAGAAATGGAATGGCAGCGGTTTTTCATGGTAGACACAAGCAAAAAAAATCCAACGGAACTGCAGTAAAAAATGTCAAGCAACAAGAGAAGAGCAGAATCTGGAGAAATTCAAAAGTAATTTAAAAACATTTCCCTTCAGAGATGCCTTTGGTAATTAACTAAACAGTCCATAGGTCAAATTATTTTTATTGTATCATATTATATCTTTTATTTGTTTCCCTTTTTGTACTTTTCCCTTTTTTGTTCTACTTTTCTATATTGATTTTGTATTTCACCTCCCCTCTTTCCTTGTGTTTTTGAGTTTGTTAAGTTAAACTTTTAATCCCGAATGTCATTATATATAGTTTTGTATTATATTGTCTCCCATTTATTGTAATTTTAAATTGTTCATCACTTAGAAATATGATTAAGCGATTAATCAAAAAAACCATTAAACTTGAAACTGCGGCAATAATGTACAAAATACCAAGTTCTTTCGCTTTCGATGTTGTAACACACAGCAGTTCATCCTTTGTGCGTTTCAGTTCATCAGACCATTGTAATCCTAATGGCTCCCCCGCAAGTGGTTAGGACCCCTGAGGAAGGAGTGTTTTTTCGAAACACGGACCGAGTCGGGTCCCGGTTGTCCACGCAACTGAACCATATTTTGGATACAAACCGTTCAATGTTTTAAGGATTGCGAATAAAAATATTGTTTTTTTTAAATTAAGAACTTGGCATCTTGTACGTCATTACTGCAGTTTCTCTTTTGTGCTTGTTGTTTATTATCAGGGTAGATCAGGACGAACAGAGGTGAAAAGGAACTCAGAGGAAGAAGCAACGCAACCACGAAAGGGAGGTAACTGCATATTCGTGGCTAATTTTTCCAGCACTAAACAAACAAGTAACTGCCAGACCAAAGCCTTTGCTCTTGTTGTGTTACAGTTTTTGTTGCAGAAGGTGAAAAGTGAGACAGAAAGGTTGGGTTGCCTTCAATGGGGGAATATCCTAATGGTTAGAGAAGACTGAGAGCCGGGGAAGCCACAGTTAAAATCCTATTGATGCCCTTGTGATCTTGAACAAGGCACTGAATCTTCAGGTACAAACTTAAGGGGAAATATTCAACCAGTGCAACCAGCATTTCTTTAAACACTGTGTAGACAGGCAACAGCTTATACCAGTGTCTCAACCTTTTTTTTTAGCTTTGGCACACTAAAAGAAGCATATGTTTTTTTTGCGGCACATTATAAATTGAAATTATAAAATTGCAAAACCAACAAAAAAAAAAATTAGATTTGAGAATTATTTAAAGTTCTTTAAGCTATGTATGGGTAATTGTAACAACGGTGAAATTAAAGTAGATAGAACAGAATTGGCGATGGACGTGCTTGTTTTTGAATGCAAATTAACTCAAAAAGCGGCTCGATAGTCGACAAGCAAACACGCATTTCATCATCCACCATCTGCAGTCGTTCTTTTTTTTTTTAAATTTAATTTCTGTCTGGCTAAAAATCCAAGTTCGCAAAGATAAGAAGATCCAAATAGTAACAACGGCTTAATTGCTTTGTTGCTCAAGTTAGGATAACTACTGCATAAAAAAAAAGAAATTATATCTTTTATTTCTTAGATTTCCTTACACATCCAGGGTGGAGGGATGGGAGGGGAAAGTATTTGGAAGAGTTAAAAAATATTTAAATATAGTATTGTAATAAATAATATGATTTAATATATTAATAATTGGGAGGAGGGGGGAAAATGGATGTTTTCTTTAATAATGTGTGTAATATGGTGTATTGTATGCAATCTGTTAAAGTTATATTAATTGTAATACACTGTCAAAGCTTGAAAATTAATAAAGAATTATAAAAAAAAAAAAAAAAGATTGATTGCTTGTCTGGGCAGTTGTATCCTTACGCACACAGATGCTCATAACATTGACAGACTTTTGCATATGTGACGTGCATGTCATCTATTCTAGTGTATACTTATGAAGGGAATTGTTTTAAAAATAAACTGAAACTTTAGGACATGGTAATATATTTAAATTAATATGGGGCCCATTGGCATCTTATGTTACCTCATTGTAATTGTTTGTTGACCGTGAATCCGTTTGTTCTTTACTTTGGTACATATCCAGGGCGGGGGGGGGGGGGGGGAGAGGGGGATTCTTTATGTCATAAATTGATTTTTGAATATTTATAATTGGGATGGGTGTGAAGATATCATTATTCAGAATAGATAGGATAGTTATGATAATATATGTTTGTGTTATATAGAATGATAATTGTTTGGGTGGATGGGTGGGGGGGGAAAAGGATGATTATGAACATGAGAAAGATGAATGTGCTTTCATTGTATTACAATGAGTTGCATTGGTTGTAATTTTGAAAATTAATAAAGAATTTTTTTTTTTAAAAAGAAAATTGAAAACATGTATTGTTGTTAATGAACTGGTGTATAGAGCTCCTTTTACTAAGGTGCGCTAGCGTTTTTAGCGCACACAGCGGATTAGCTCACTCTAACCCCGTGCTACGCGGCTAGAATGAACACCAGCTCAATGCTGACATTAGCGTCTAGCGCACGTGGCACTGTAGCGCTCGCTATTCTGCTCGTTAATGCCCTAACGCAGCTTCGTAAAAGGAGCCCTTAGTGGACTACGAAAGAGCTTGTATGTGAAAATAAGAGAGGGGTGGGTTTTTAAAAAAAAAAAATATTGTTTATGTAGTAGTGTGAAGAGTTGGTGTTTGTAATATTAAATTTGATTCTCATAATATTTTATGTATGATTTGAAGATCGAAAATAATAATATGTGTATGTAATAGCTTCTTTTGTATTTCGATATTTTAACTTTTGTTTTCTAGAGTGTCCCGTTCAAGAGGGCAGTTAGATGAATATTTTTTAGGGATATCTTGAAAACCTGGTTGGTTTTTTGCAACCCTCCCTGATTGCAATTTGACCAGGACTGCCAAGAGACAAAGTTGGGCCCAGGGCAAATAATCTTAAGAGCTCTGCTGCCCTCCGCCCATCTCACCATCAGTCAAAAGTAAAGTCATTGGCTGGTAGGCAGCACTGATAGAGACTAGAGAGAGACTGCTTTGCCGGCTATGGCTCCTTTTTCCTGTCACATCCCACCTATGCAGAAACAGGAAGTTACATCACAGGAAACAGGATGCAGCAGGAAGAACAAACTGTGGCTGGCAGAACAATCTCTCTTGATCGCTGCTGCTGCTGCTGCTGCTGCCTGCCAGCCAATGGCTGAAGCAATGACTCTGAGGCAGGGGAAGGGTTGGATCTGGCTGAGCAAAGCTGACAGGCTGGCTTTGGTGTCGAATATCTGGGCTGCCAGCACTGGCCCCCCCCCCCCCCTTGATGGCTGGACCTGGGGGAATTTTGCCTTCCTCTCTTGGTGGGCTCTGAATTTGACATCTTTGGTCTGAGTCTGGGACGTCCCAGGACTCAGCATCACAGCCCTGAAACCAAGGGGCAAGAAGACTAGCTGAAGATTACAGCCAGAGAAGTACTGACTTGATCAAATATGTACACTGCATGGTCAGAAAGAGACAGGAGAGAGAGAGAGAGATCGTCTGCACTGTTATTCCCCAGTAAGAGGAACTCCCATTAATAGCACTAATTGCTTCCCACCTGCTTTCCCTGTCTTTACTAATGGAGAGGTTCTCTTTTCAAACCCTCCTCCCTCCTCCTTTTCCCATGCATCCTCATCCCCCTCTGCACAGAGGGCCTAGTGCGTGCAGAGCTAATGGAGTTCCTTTTTGCTGACACGCTATATTTCGTGTTCGCACGTGCACGTGTGCATGAATTTTATTTCTTTGGATTGCTCATGCTTTTTCTCTGGTAGCTCAAGAGGAGTTACATTCCAGTACAGCAGGTATTTCCCTGACCTCAAAAGGTTTCCTGTGTGAAATGAGAGAGATGCCCCATTCCCCTCCCCCTCCCCCTGTCTATATTAGCCTTTTACATTAGTGAGTTCAGGGAAATGTTATAAATAAGACACCGGGCGTCATTTTTTTCTGGGACAAGAGGATGGAGGTGCTTTTGCCTGTAGTTTTATTTTTTTGCCTGTCCTCTCCAAGGAGCTCAGAATGAGTTACAAATCAGGCACTCAAGCATTTTCCCTCTGTCTGGGCAGGCTCACAGTCTGCCTAATGTACCTGGGGCAGTGAGGGATTAAGTGACTTGCGCAGAATGACAAGGAGCAGTACAGGTTTTGAACCCATAACCTTAGGGTGCTGAGGCTATGGGGCTCATAATTGAAGCTTAAACACGTCTGAAAACCCGCCCAAGTTGGCACTTGGACAACTAAAAGACAGGTCGTCCAAGTGACGATAATCAAACCGACATTCTGGACGCATCCAGGGACTTGTTAGGCCTCTGAATGCCGCTGTGCGCCCAGTGCTAAAAGGGGTGTATCGGGAGGAGTGGTTAGGGCATAATTTGAGCAGGATGTGGGCTGACCTAGACTTAGTCGTCCTGCAGGGATAATCAAATGTTTCACAAGACTTCCTGGGCGAAACTTAGTTAGACGATGTAAAAGCAGGTATAAGTGCCAAAAAGGTATCCAAAGTGACCAGATAAGCCCTGCAGAGACAACTTAAAGACCCCCCACACACTCTCCCAGTGATCACTGACCCCCGTCTCACCCCCCCGCAAAGATCAGAATAAAAAATGAAAGAATAAAGAATAAAGAATGAAAAAACAAAAACGGTGCTTTTTCCATGGAAAGAAAATCCTAAACTTATCACCCCTATTAATATAAAAAATATTCCTTTGCAATTAGTTGATTCAATTAAAATTCTAGGAGTCATATTTGACAGTAAATTAACTTTTCATGAACACATAGGTAGTATCGTAAAATCATCATTCTATAGACTCCGTCAAATTCGCTCTCTTTCACAATATCTTTGTTCCAAATCTCTAAATATCCTGATCCACTCTTTAGTAATCTCTAGAATAGATTACTGCAATGCCCTTTATAAAGGAATTGCACAGAATGAAATAAGACGACTTCAAATAATACAAAATACTTCAATTAAATTACTAACAAGGACAAAAAAATTTGATCACGTAACACCACTGCTCAAGAAAGCTCATTGGCTTCCAGTATCCCATAGAATAACATATAAACTAAGCCTACTCACTTTTAAAGCGATGCTTTTTAAAACACCTGCATTTATTTTTAATACACTAATTCCTTACTCTACAAATAGAACATTACGATCCAACGAACAGCATTTATTAACAATTCCATCTCTCAAAATCATTAATACTAGAAGACAATATATATTCTCTGTTACTGCTCCACAAATTTGGAACTCTCTGCCAATATACTTAAGGAAAGAACATGATATTGAGAAATTTAAGATTAACTTAAAAACATTCCTTTTTAAAGATGCTTTTGATTAACAAGTTCTTCCCTTGAATTCAATAATGCTGCTTTTGACAATTCTTTGAACTCCCATCCTTATGTTTTTCCCGACCTTCTTTTCTATTATAAATTGTATTTCATTTCCCCTTTTTCCCTTCATTCATGTTTGTTAATTTGCATTCAATTTTTTTATTTAATGGTTATATATTAATTAATGTTTTATTGTTAATTTTAAAAATGCAATTTTATCTTAAAGTTGTAATTTAAATATTTTTTTTATGTATGTACATCGCTTTGAAGCAAGATTAAGCGATTAATCAAAAATTTTAATAAACTTGAAACTTGAAAAACACACATATAGTACCTGTCTCCAGAACATCAGCACCTGCCTAGTAGAGCTGCATATAGGTGTCTTAAGTAGCCTGGGGGGTGAGCTAATGAACCATAGAGAGGAGGATCCAGGCGCATAAGCCACTCTAACCACTACATTCATGGTGGAAAATGTGGGCCCCCTCAAAAAACCCAAACCATACTCTACTGCCATATAGGTGCCACCTTCAAACATAAGGGCTATTGGGGTTGCAGAAACACACTTGCAAGCAAGCAATAATGCACATACAAGCAGACACACGTATGCAGAGGGGTTGGAAGGAATTGCAGGAGCCATGCTCTGCATGCTTTCCCCATTTGTTAATTTCTTGTGGCATGTCGAACATCCAAGAGAGTGTCTCTTGTGGCCAAATTTCCAGCAAAATGAATTCCTCTAACACTCCAGCATAGTGCTAAAGTGCTCCTAGAATTCTCTCTCTGTTTCCTCTTTCCCTCTTACGCCAATGTACAGTACAATTAGGATGGCTTCACTTTACTTTTCTATATGGCCATCTACCTGTCTTTCTTTACAAATGGGAAATACTAAAAGCCTGAATACAGGAAATAATGAATAATAATCAGTATCTCAAGAAAATAATGTATAATAATCATCGGTTTATCTTTCGGGCACATCAAAAATATGTACAAGAGAGCTAATTAAAAGTTCCTTCTGTACCATGCACATGGGAGATCCGTCTTTTCCTCTTTCTTTACCTCTGTCACTTTCTTTCTTCTCAGTAATGAGTCAGGAGGTTTCAATTAAAATCTTAACCACCAGTAATAATAAACATAATATAAAAACAATGTATAAAAAAAAACTGGCCATTATCAGTGAAATTACATAAGATTAAAATTATAAAACCAATTCAGTCATTAACATATATAAACCCCCTCCCCTTTACAAAACCGTAGCGCAGTTTTTAGTGCCGGCCATAGGAATTCTATGCACATCGGAGCTGTTTCCTCCATGGCCGTAGCTAAAAACCACGCTATAGTTTTGTAAACGGGAGAAACAATGCAGAGTTTTAATAACCTTCTAAGGAGAGGATTTTAAAAAAACCTGCGTTAAAAAGTGCCGATCTGCTAACGCAGCCGTTTTGATACTGAATCTAAAAACCCGAGACATTCTTAAAAAATCGTGCATGCAAATAAGATCGGCGGACAGCAACAAAGATTTCCTACTTTTGCATGTGCCCGTCGCTGATGGGCACATGCGCAGAAAAACGCCGTAAAAAGAAGCACTCCACACTCTCCTGCTGCACTATGGGATGAATGGAAGGGAGAAGAGGGGAGAAGCAACATCGACTTTTATCAATTGCGCTTAAAACATAACTTTCTCTCCAAAAAACTACTATAATTCAGGTAAATCTTGTCATTTGTTTTGAATGTAAAATTTAATCAAGACCCACAGCCAGAAACACACAAGACAAGAGTGTCCTACACGCACTCAAGAAGAAATGTTGGCTTTTAACAAGTTTCAAGTTTCAAGTTTATTTGGATTTAATGGTTCGCTTAATAAATTCTAAGCGAATTACATAACAGTTAAATTGGGATAGGACAATTAAATAAAAAAACAAAAAGAAACAGGGTCAATACAGACAAAACTGGAATAATTGGGAAAGAACATAAGGGTATAAAAGTTACAAAATTGTTGTTTCCCCACTGGGAAGAGAAGAAAACTATGAAGGATAGGAAAAAAACACTAGGGATGGGGTCTAAAAAGAGTAAAGACTTTTCACTTTTTATTATTTTAAATTATCGAGGAAAAAAATTCCTTTTTAAAGATTAAAAGAAGCTTTGAAGAGAAATGTTTTTAAGATTGGTTTTAAATAAAGTGAGGTCTTTGATGTTTCTAATATATAAAGGGAGAGTATTCCAAATAAGCGGCGCTTTGACTGAAAAAATATCGTGGCGTCTAGTTCCTATTATTTTTAATGAAGGGACCATGAGTAGCTCTTGGGTGTTAGATCGAAGAAGGCGGTTTGAAACGTGGGGAATTAGTAGACGATCAATAAACTGAGGTTCATTAGAAGTTATTGTTTTGAATACTAATAATGCTATTTTATATGTTATTCTTTGATTGATGGGTAGCCAGTGAGATTCTATCAGATAAGGAGTCACGTGATCATATTTCTTCCCGTGATGGATTATTTTTATAGCTATATTTTGTATTATTTGTAAACGTCTTTGTTCTTTATTTGTAATGTTTAATAACAGTGAATTACAATAATCTAGTTTGGAAATTATTAGAGAGTGAACTAAGATATTTAAGGATTTTGGCTCTAGGTACTTGGACATTGAGCGAATTAAACGCAGACGATAAAAACAACTTTTGACTATATAGTTAATATGCTCTTGATAAGAAAGTGAAACATGCCTGTCTCTCCCAAAACCTCAAAAGAAGCTACCCATTTTTATTTTAATTAGCCACATTCAAAACACAAGTGCTGGTAACTGTAACGTCACTCCCGGACCAGTTGCTGCTTTTAGTCGCCAAAAGCCAAAGCCGCTCTTTGAAAATGCCTCGGCGAGTTTTAAGAATCCACCGGAGCGCTCATTTCAATGTTAAAGAGCCCATTTGCATGCCGTTGCCGGAGACTGCTAGAAATCTCGCTAAAGACAGAGACAATCCGTTTTGATAATCCGCCGCTAAAATGCGTGCAGGCTAAACCTCCGGAAAACTGCTTAGCGACTGTATTAAAGTTTTGAGAATCTTGGCCTAAGAGAACTTCAGGGTCCCAAAAAGCTGCTTGGTGAGCGAGTTGCCTGCTAGCATATCTTTGGTGTGAGCAAACTTTCATAGAAACATAGAAACATAGAAATAGACGGCAGATAAGGGCCCACGGCCCATCCAGTCTGCCCACCTTAATGTCCCTCCCCTACCTTTGCCCTGTGAATAGATCCCATGTGCCGATCCCATTTGGCCTTAAAATCAGGCATGCTGCTGGCCTCAATCACCTGTAGTGGAAGACTATTCCAGCGATCAACCACTCTTTCAGTGAAAAAGAATTTCCTGGTGTCACCTCGTAGTTTCCCGCCCCTGATTTTCAACGGATGCCCTCTTGTTGTCGTGGGACCCTTGAAAAAGAAGATATCTTCCTCCGCCTCGATGCGGCCCGTAAGATACTTGAACGTCTCGATCATGTCTCCCCTCTCTCTGCGCTCCTCGAGCGAGTATAGCTGTAATTTGTCAAGCCATTTTTCATATGGTAGATCCTTGAGTCCCGAGACCATCCGGGTGGCCATTCTTTGCACCGACTCCAGTCTCAGCACATCCTTGCGATAATGCGGCCTCCAGAATTGCACACAGTATTCCAGGTGGGGCCTCACCATGGATCTATACAATGGCATAATGACTTCCGCCTTACGACTGATGAAACCCCTTCGTATGCAGCCCATGATTTGTCTTGCCTTGGTCGAAGCCTGCTCCACTTGATTGGCAGACTTCATGTCCTCACTGACGATTACCCCCAAGTCTCGTTCTGCTACCGTTTTTGCTAGGATCTCGCCATTAAGGGTATAAGACTTGCATGGATTCTGGCTGCCCAGGTGCATAACTTTGCATTTTTTGGCATTGAAGTTGAGTTGCCATGTCCTAGACCATCGCTCCAGTAGGAATAGGTCGTGCATCATGTTGTCGGGCACTGAATCTTCGTCTGTTGTGCATTTGCCCACTACATTACTCAGTTTGGCGTCATCGGCGAATAATGTTATTTTACCTCGAAGCCCTTCTGCCAAGTCTCTTATAAAGATGTTGAATAGGATTGGGCCCAAGACTGAGCCCTGTGGTACTCCACTAATCACCTCCGTCATTTCGGAGGGGGTGCCGTTCACCACCACCCTTTGGAGCCTACCTCCAAGCCAGCTCCCAACCCATTTCGTCAATGTGTTACCTAATCCTATAGAACTCATCTTGCTCAGTAACCTGCGGTGTGGTACGCTATCGAATGCTTTGCTAAAGTCCAGGTACACGATGTCCAGGGACTCCCCAATATCCAGCTTCCCCGTCACCCAGTCAAAGAAGCTGATCAGGTTGGATTGGCAGGATCTCCCCTTAGTAAATCCATGTTGTCGGGGATCCCGTAGATTCTCCTCATCCAGGATCTTATCTAATTGGTGTTTGATTAGAGTTTCCATTAGTTTGCTCACTATCGATGTTAGACTCACTGGTCTGTAGTTTGCTGTCTCCATCTTTGAGCCTTTCTTGTGGAGTGGAATGACGTTAGCCGTCCTCCAGTCCAACGGGACGCTGCCTGTACTAAGGGAGAGGTTGAAGAGCGCGGACAGTGGCTCCGCCAAGACATCACTCAGCTCCCTAAGCACCCTGGGGTGCAGGTTGTCCGGCCCCATTGCTTTGTTAACCTTGAGCTTTGACAGCTCACCGTAGACACTGCTGGGCGTAAATTCAAAGTTACTAAACGGGTCAACTGAGCCAACCCTTGTCTGTAGCTGAGGGCCGAGCCCTGGCGCTTCTCGGGTGAAGACTGAGCAGAAGTATTCATTTAATAGTTGGGCTTTTTCCGAATCCTTTTCCACATAGTCTCCGTCTGGTTTCCTAAGACGTACAATCCCGCCTGAGTTTTTTCTTCTATCACTGATATACCTGAAGAAGGATTTATCTCCCTTCTGGATGTTCTTTGCTAGAGACTCCTCCATGAGGAATTTAGCCTCCCTGACTGCTGTTTTGACGGCTTTTGATTTGGCCAGGTAGTCTGCTCTAGAGTCCTGCTTCCCTGATTGTTTGTAAGAGATGAATGCTTTTTTCTTCTCCTTGATCAGGTCTGAGATCTCCGCAGTAAACCACTGTGGCTTATTGTTCCTTCGCCGTTTACTTACTGATTTTACATAGCGGTTTGTTGCTTCTTGTATGGTTGCTTTCAAAGTTGACCACATGTCTTCCACGTTATCGGTTTCTTCTTGGCTATGTAGCGCCTGGTGAACGAAGTCTCCCATTTCTTTGAAATTTGTGTCCTTGAATTTGAGGACTTTGGTTAGTGTAGTAGATTTAGTGAAACCTTTCCTGATATTGAACCATACCATGTTGTGGTCACTGGAGGCCAATGTGTCGCCCACCGAGACCTCTGTGACACTTTCTCCATTGGTAAGTATCAGGTCCAGTATTGCCTGATCCCTTGTCGGTTCCAACACCAGTTGCCTGAGGCTTGCTCCTTTCATAGAGTTTAATAGCCTCCTGCTGCTGCCGGAAGCAGAGGTAAGTGTAACCCAATCCACATCAGGCATGTTGAAGTCACCTAGCAATACTGTGTCCCCACGCAAGGTGATATTTTCTATATCTTCGATTATTTCCATATCCAGGTCATCCTGTTGTCTTGGGGGTCTGTAAATTACACCAAGATACAAGCATTTGTCCTTCCCTCTGGCCAAATTAACCCAAAGGGATTCCCCAGTATACTGGACATCTGAGATTCTCGTGACCTTAATGTCATCTTTAGTATATAATGCTACACCCCCTCCCATCCTACCCTCTCTGTCCCGGCGAAGCAAGTTGTAACCCGGTATGACCATGTCCCACCCGTGGGAGTCTGTGAGCCAGGTTTCGGATATCGCCACCACATCCAGATCGGCATTCCTTATTTCTGTTTCCAATTCCAGGATCTTGTTTCCTAAACTGTGTGCGTTGACGTACATAGCCCTCCATGTTATATTTTTGTTATGTCTCAGTGGGGATATTCCTGTTTGAGCTATTTGAACACCTTTAGCATTGTTTGTGTTATTTGTGCTTTCCTGAGGCTCAGAACCACAATGTGTACTCCCCATATACCCAGAACTACAGTGTGTACTCCCCCTAGACCCGGAATTACAATGTGACCCATAAATATGATGTGATCCTACTCCCGACTCAAAAGTGTGTGCACTCACCCCTGACCCAGAATTTCGGTGTCTACTTTCCTCAGCCTCATAAATGTATTGGCATTTTAGTTCGCCTGGTATATTGTTTGTGCCTGTACCCTCCCCCGACTTACCTAGTTTAAAGCCCTGTGGAGTAGGCGGACTAGGCGGTGTCCAAGGACATTCTTCCCTCTTCTGGTTAGGTGTAGCCCGTCGTGTCCCTGTAGTCCTTGCAATGCTTCTCCATGGTGCAGAAACCCGAAGTTCATCTCCTTGCACCATCCTCGCAGCCAGTCGTTCGCCCTTTGTATTCGATCCTCTCTGGCTCTGCCCTTGCCCCTCACTGGGAGAATCGAGGAGAAGACTACCTGCGCATCCATCCATCTCAGCTTCTCCCCCAGGGCCCTGAAGTCTTCAGGTATGCTGTCCGGGCTGCTCCTTGCGGTGTCGTTGGTTCCGACGTGGATTAGAACCATGGGGAAGTGGTCTCGGGGCTTGATGAGTCTGTCAATGCAAGCAGTGACATCCCGGATCCTGGCCCCTGGCAAACAGCAGACCTCTCTTGATTGTAGATCTGGTCTGCAGATTGGTCCCTCGGTGCCCCTCAGCAGCGAATCTCCGATGACCACCACTCTACGCTTCTTAGGGGTGGGCTGTACTGTTGATTCCGGAGTTGGAACCGTCTGCTGAACAACTACTTGTAGCTCTTTCTCCGGACCTTCCTGTAGCAGCTGATATCTGTTCCTCAGGGCGATATGAGGTGTCGATGTTGAGCTGTCCTGTATGGGGGAAAAAGAGACAGAGTTAGGTCCTCTGCGTTTTCTTGTGGAGGAAGTTACCAACTGCCAGGAGTCAGCGTCTCCAACCACTTCCTGCATTCCGGTAGTTTGTCTCAAGGTGGCCGTTTTGGATGCTATGGGTGTTCCCAGGGTGGTCTTGTCAGGTTCCTGTTCAGCGATCTGAGACAGCTCCTGGATGACTCCATCGATGAAGGTCTCGTCGTCTCGGATGCTCCTTAAGCGCTGAACCTCCTCTCTCAGGCTCTTTAGCTCCATCAAAAGGCTTTCGTCCGGTTGATCCATTACTTCTGTCTGCGTTGAGACTGTAGACATCTTTGAGGGGATGGCCTCGGTCTGTACAGAGACCTCTGCCCTCCGTCCTGGTTCTCCTTCCATCTGTACTCGGACCATAGCCATCCCCTGGGTGCTCTCGGTGACTGAACTGCCTGTTTTGATTGAAGTCTTGCTGCTTCTAGTCCTACCTGCCATTACAAAGGTTTATTGTTATTATTTCTTAATTTAAAATTGGTTTTTTTTGGGGTTTTTTTTAGGATGTTTGTTAGGGTTGGGGCTGTTAGGTGTTGGTCAGTAAGTGTTGAGGGAGGGATAGAGGTAGTTAGTTAGTTCTTGGTCTGAGGGATGGAGTAGTTAGTTTGTTAGTTAGTTAGTAGTAGTAGTTAGTTAACAGTTAGTTAATTGTCAGTTAAGAACGTCTGTTTGTTAGTGTGCCTGTTTAGTGAGAAAGATTTAGTAGCTTGTTGGTGAGATAGAAAGTTGTAGATTGATAGTTCTGCTAGCACACTCTCCGCTCACTGTTCTGCCATGTGCTCAGAACTCTGCTACCATGTGCTCAGGACTGCCTGCAGTCTCCCTTCGGCTGGCCTTGCACTGTGAACTCTCTGCTGTTGGCTCGTCCCCTTTTATGGGGGGAGTTTGGCTGGTGATGTCAGGGGTGGGCGGAGTTAGCTCTCGCCTCTTCCCCTGCTAGCACCGCCTTCTCTGCTCCTCTCTCTGCTTCTTCCTGCTAGCACACTCTCCGCTCACTGTTCTGCCATGTGCTCAGAACTCTGCTACCATGTGCTCAGGACTAGGCACAGCTCCTGCAGTCTCCCTTCGGCTGGCCTTGCACTGTGAACTCTCTGCTGTTGGCTCGTCCCCCACCGAAAGAAAACCAAAGAAGGACTTTGTGATACACGTTCCGAAGATGCAACCTAAAATGCATCAACTAAATATTTTGGCAGGAAGCCGTTTAAGGTTTTATAAAACTTACAGCTAAATTTAAAAAATGCTGGTCCCTCTACTGGAAGCCAGTGAAACCTATGTATCAATTGTTCTCTAGGAACTGGCTGCCCTTGTTACTCAGACTGTTATTTTGTTAACTTGCACTCCAAAAAAATAGAAGGCTGTAAGAAAGTAAGACCTTGGTAATAGAGAATGACACAGGGACAAATCCCCGCGGGAACTAATTTTCCTGTCCCGTTCCCGTGAGTTCTTTCTGGGGAAAGCATTAGGATCTGTCAGAGCTAAATTTTCATAGAGGTCTGTCAGAGCCATAACCTATGCCGAGACTAAGGGCTCCTTTTACAAAGGTGCGTTAGGGCCTTAACCCGTGGAATAGCGCAGCGCAAAAATGCCACGCTCGCTAGCCGCTACCACCTCCTCTTGAGCAGGCGGTGGTTTTTTGGGTACCGCACACTACTTCGGTGAGTGCGCTGAAAATACTAGCGCACCTTTGCGAAAGGAGCCCTAAAAGTGGCGCGGACTTCAGATTTTTAAGGACGTGCGAGTTTAGATCCGTGAGGTCCGTAAGGTCCGCATTTTAGCCCTTCCCAATAATTTAGACTGGTGGAGTTTTTTTCTGACCCAGGATGTTTCATCTTCAAAATGTTTATTTGAAGTTGATATGTCCAGAGGATTAGTGATTTAAAATAATCTACGTGACACTGAGGTCTTTTTCTCCATATATAATCTCCTGTATGTAGAGTGCAGTGTTACCCCCGCAGTATACTTCTTATTTTGAATGCATTGTACAGCATTCAAATTGTATACCCCGTTTCCTTAGTTTGTGACATCTCTGTGCTGAAGAGCCAGCCCTCTGCCAGCTTAGACCTCTGCTTTGCTTAAGTGTCTTATGGGAACTGCAGGTCATAGAGTTTATCGGCTGCCTATTTTCCCCGGCAGTCCTCACAGACAGGTTTCCCAGTTGGGGGAGAATCCTATTCCTGGGACAGAAAGCCAGAAGAAACACTGATGCTGGGAAGGACCACGGCAGCGCTCTATAAAGCTTCTGTCGGTAAGAATATTAAGTGCAGGAAAGAGAACAAAACAGAAACAAATGATGTGAATAAAAGATTTGTATTCTAATAGTTTCCTGGAATCTGGAGAGTGAGCAAGCGACCAGCTGATGGGTGAAGAATGCATTACAGCTCCCCAAAAAGCTTTTTATAGCTACAGTCTGTTTTCTGAATGAGCCAAAAATTGGTAACTGTGTTATTTTCCCAGGAACAAGCTGTCACTTTATCTTTTATTCTGTGAAAGACTTATTTATCTGGTAGAGAAAACACTGGAAGCGGAAGAGCTTAATACGTGTTGAGAAATCATAAATGCAAGAGAAATCTTGATGAGGTAATGGCTGTTTACCAGTTTGGACAAGGTTAAGTTAGGGTGAATAAAGCATTTTTTTCGTTCGGGCTATTAGAACCTTTGACCAGCATGGAATATCATACGTTCATTACTTAACAAATAAATGAGAAATTTTTACTCCTAAATCTCCACCCATTCATCTCAGACATTCCCTGACTCTTGTTCTCGTTTTCTTCTTTGGTCTCCTTTGATTGTTGTATGCAAACTTTAATAAATAAACTAAGATTAAAAAAAAAAAAGAAAGAAATTCCCTGACTCCAATATATTTCAGTGGAAGATAAAGGCTTCCCCCAGAGTTGTGGACCTCCAAAATGCTCTTGGACATTGATACGCTACTTTGTCTGATTGTAAGCTCTTTCAAGCAGGGACTGTCTTCTTTGTGACTCTGTACAGCGCTGACTATGTCTGGTAGCACTATAGAATAATTGCCCTAGCTACATGAGATAGATTGTGAACCCACTGGGACAGACAGGGTAAAATGCTTGAGTACCTGAATAAATTCATGTGAACCATTCTGAGCTCCCTTGGAAGAACAGTATAGAAAATGGAATAAATAGTGTGAAAAGCTTCAGCCTCTGATACTCAGCTGGTATTGTGACATCATAATGCCTCATTCCACCAATGCCTAACAGCCAATCTCATCAGTGATGTCACAATAGCGTGATTGTCCTTTTCTTGGCTCCCTTTGACTACATTTTGATGTCTAGAGTGGCGCAGTGGTTAAAGCTACAGCCTCAGCACCCCGAGGTTGTGGGTTCAAACCCACGCTGCTCCTTGTGACCCTGGGCAAGTCACTTAATCCCCCCATTGCCCCAGGTACATTAGATAAGATTGTGAGCCCGCAGGGACAGACAGGGAAAAATACTTGAGGACCTGAATAAATTCATATAAACCATTTTGAGCTCCCTGGGGAGAACAGTACAGAAAATTGAATGAATAAATAATGTAAAAGGTTTCAGCCTCTGATAACCAGAGCTGGTATTGTGACATCACAATGCTTCATTCCACCAATAAGAGTCAACCTCATCAGTGACGTCACAATGGCTTGATTGTCCTGTACTTGGCTCACTTTTACTACATTTTGATTTCTAGAGTGGTGAAGTGGTTAAAGCTACAGCCTCAGCACCCTGAGGTTGTGGGTTCAAACCCTCACTGCTCCTTGTGACCCTGGGCAAGTCACTTAATCCCCCCCCCCCCATTGCCCCAGGTACATTAGATAGATTGGGAGCCCACTGGAACAGACAGGGAAAAATGCTTGAGTACCTGAATAAATTCATGTAAACCATTCTGAGCTCCTCTGGGAGAACGGTATAGAAAATTGAATAAATAATGAATAGTATTAATAACATTGCTTATTACAGGAGATACAGCCTGTTCCCTCTAGCACTAGCAGCAGGCTAAGGTGTGTATTATCATGTTCCCTCCTCATACATTGTTTAAGAGCGCTTTCTAAATTCCACTGCAATCCTAGTCATCTGTTAATGGGTGAAAGTGCAGCAGAGAGAGAAGTGCCAGAAATGTATTTGTTCCTCACTGCAGCAAAAAAAAAAAAAAAAGCAAACATGACGCTAGGAATTATTAGGAGAGAGATTGCAAATAAGGCCAAGAATATTCTAATGCCTCTGTATTGCTCCATGGTGTGTCCTCACCTTGAGTATTGTGCATAGGTCTGGCCACCGTATCTCAAAAAAAAAAAAAAGATGCAGCAGGATTAGAAAAGGTTCAAAGAAAATCAGCCAAACTGATAAAGGGGATGGAACTCTTCTCGTAGGAGGCAAGACTAAAGACGCTGGGGCTCTCGGCTTCAAAAAGAGACGGCAGCGGAAGGGGGTACGATTGAGGTCTACAAAATCCTGAGTGGTGTAGAACAGGTGGTGTCAGGTCAAAAGCGCACCGGGATAAAGGCGCGCGCAGACAATTGAGCCCAGCGCGGAGGCGCGCGCCGAAGAAATTACTGTTTTTATGGCTCCGACGGGGGGGGGGCGTGGGGGGGAACCCCCCCCCACTTTACTTAATAGAGATCGCGCCGCGTTGTGGGGGGCTGTAACCTCCCACATTTTACTGAAAACTTCACTTTTGGCGCGCACCTCCGTCTTGCGCTCAGTTGTCGGCGCGCGCCTTTGTCTTTCGCAGGGTTGTCTATGAACCGATTGCAGCGGTTAGTGTAGCTGGATTTAAGAAAGGTTTGGAGAAGTTCCTGGAGGAAAAGTCCATAGTGTTCAATTGAAATAGACGAGGGGAAATCCACTGCTCTCCCTGGATTGGTAGTATGGAATCTTGCTACTATTTGGGTTTCTGCCAGGTACTTGTGACTTGGATTGGCCACTGTTGGAAACAGAAAACTGGGCTAGAAGGACCATAGGTCTGATGACCCAATATAGCTGTTCTTATGTTCTTAAGACTAGACTGTAAGCTCGACAGAGAAGGTCTCTCTCTGTATGTATATGTACAGTGCTGAGTACAGTTTGGAGCACTGTATAAATGTTAGTATTCAAAGTAATATTTCACAGTATACTCTGGACCTAGGACCAGAGCTGCCTCATAGTCCTGTTTCACAAGACATTAACAAAGATCTTCAAGACTGCTGAAATTTCAGCTCAGAGATAAAAGAAACCAGTTAACTGCTGGCCTCTCTCTCTTTATTCCCTTCCAAAATTAGGCTGATGTTAGACCCAAAAATTCATGCACTTAATTTAAATTGAGTAAGTTTGATGAAATAGGATCTCAAGCGCTCGCGGTGACAAGTTAACAGAACTAGTCTTGTGACTATTTCGCGAGCTATCATCGGTCCTAATATCTTTTTCATTCACTTTAAAGTATATGGATTTGTTTAATACAATTATTTAAGTTAATTTATTCCTTATTTTAATTTCATAATGTACCATGATAATACTTAGCTCGGGTGTGTATTTTCATACCCGGCCCTCTGACCACAATAACCGTCACTTCAAAACCACAGGTGGAACGCACGATTCCCTTCCAAAATTAGACTGATGTGATTCCATGCTACCAATAAAACTGATAGGAGGCAAATCGACAGAAGCTGCCAAGTGATTTGCTGATTTTAACTGATGTCTCCTCCAATAAGAAAACATCTTTCTCTAAAAGATAAGAACATAAGAATTGCCATAGTGGATTAGATCAGTGTCTCGCTAACTTTTCCGGCCAGCGGCACACTAAATCCAGCGCCCTGGCCGCAAGGCACCCGGAAGTTGACGTGATGACCTCATGCACATGCGTGATGTCATCGCGTCAATGTCCGTGCATGCGCGGAGGCCTCTCTGGCTATAACCCCCCACTGTAACAGGGATCTGGGAGGTGCGGGGAGAAAAGGAGAGATGCCAGCCAGGAGGAAAGTCACCTGCGCCGGCTGACTTCCTACGGGACGGGCCTTTCGCCGCAAGAGGCCTGTAGGCAGGCAGCCGGCATGGACGACTCTCCTCCTTGCCAGTGTGTTGCGGCACACCAGAAATCTCAGGAGCACACTGGTGTGCCAGGGCACACAGTTCGCGATACACTGAATTAGATAAAAGGTCCATCAAGTCCAGTATCCTGTTTCTAGATTTAAAGCCTCCTTTTTTATTTTTATTCCTTCATTCAATTTTCTATACCTTTCTCCCAAGGGAGCATTTTCCCTGTCTGTCCTGATGGACTCACAATCTATCTAATGTACCTGGGGCAATGGCTGATAAAAGAATCTTAAGTGCCCTAAGTGAATCTTCAGCCTTGCACCCCCCTCAATTAATTTTAGACCCCCTAGAACAGCCCTTTCCCCCCATGATTTTGGAGAACCCAAAATCACGATCATCTCAGCACAACGGTCCTGTAAAAATGCACCTCCTGGACATCATACTTTAAAATATTCAACTAGCAAGTCACTTACACGGGTAAATGGATTATCTGAAAATTATCCATTTTTCCTGCAGGTGAAAGTGTGCACCGATAGTTGAGTTTGTGCAGCCAAGAGGATCTATGATGGTCTATTTATTTATTTATGTACTATGGTATAATTTATTTGATAAAATTGACTACCTTACAAGTAAATTTAGGTGCTGTGCAATAATAAATCTATAAAATCAGAAAAGAACTCCATCAGATAAAGGAAAGCACCCATTCATTCAAGAGCAACACCAAGATGTATCATTCAAAGCATATCAACCAGCTGTAGCTTCTTGGAGTATCCAAAGTCTCTAGAAATATGCCAGTCACAGACCAGACTCCCAAACCTTGAAAAACTGAAATGAAAATATGTGTTTCTAGATTCCTTTTAAATAATAAAAAAAAACCCAGCAGGGTAGAGACAATGGAAGGCCATTCCACAAAAAAATGCCTTCTTTTTGGTAGATTTGTAGTATGCTTCTGACGGGCATAGTAGAATTAGTCGATGGGCATTTATGGCATAGAGAAATCTAGTTGGTGTATAAAGGAGAGTTAATTGAGCTAAGTGAGTTGATTATGATTATTGAATTTTACATCCCCTACCTTGTGTTTTTTCCCTGACTATTCTATTTTTAATATTTTGTAGTTCAATCCCCTTTTTTCCCCTTTTTCTTGTCTGTAAAGTTTGTTAATAGTCCTGTTTGTTTTTAAGCTTATGTTAAGTATTGTATTATTCCTTATTACTGTAATTTTACTGTTTATCATTTATGTTCATCGCTTTGAATTGTGATTAAGCGATTAATCAAAAACACTAATAAACTTGAAACTTGATCAGGTGTAGGGAAGGCCTTAAAACTAAGGAGAAAGATTTTAAAATGGATTCTTTGAGCAATGGACAACCAATGTCGTTAAGATTTATGAAAAACACTATCCGCTGTTACCACAACCAGGCACATTAGATAGAGTATGAGCCCACCGGGACAGATAGGGGAAAATGTTTGAGTGCCTGAATGTAAACCACGTGAGGCTATAAGTGGTATACAGCATACTGTAAATACTAAGATAAATTAAATAAACTTGGAATATAAAACTTTTGCTAATAAAAATATAATGAAAACCAAGAGAAATAGGTAGCCAGCCCAGTGCCTCAAAGGCACTGCCCTACAGAGGGCCTGGGCTTGACCTCTGCTCCCTGGGTCTGTCAGGGTAGGCATTGCAAAAGAGTTACAGCCTCGGCAGACTCAGGTCCACTTCAGAAGGTTCCAGAGGGGGGTCCTGGTTTGTCTTCCTTGGCTAAGAACTGTAGCTGTGCTGAGCTGAAAGCCAAGAGGACAGAAAAATCATAGTCCCTAGAAGCCAATTCCAAGGAAGCCCAAAGGAGCAGGAGAAAGCTGTGAGGTTAAAGAAAGGTTAAAAAATACATGAATCAAAGCTTCCCTTTCCTTCTTCAACACGATGCAGCCTGAGTTAGGACTCTGCCTTCCGATAATTATCACATCACACTGTCTCAAAGAAGTGCTCAGATTTAGAAAAGACAAGTTATACATTGGAACTCCAAATCCAAGAAAGAGAATTGAAGAAAAAGGAAGAAACCAATTGCTTTCCCCTGTTTCTATGAGCTGCAAACTTCTCTTTTTCACCAGTGGACGTCCAGCAGCCGAGAGTTCTGGGAGGTTAGGGTCAGGGTCAGGGTCGTGTTGCAGGTAGGGTCAGATTTACCTTTTGAACCCTGTTAAGCAAAATAATTCTCCTGGATTCACAGACCGACTAATCACTCCGTACATCCCAACGAGGACACTCCGCTCCAGTCAACAAAATCTTTTAACCATTCCCTCTCCGGAAACACCCCCACATTTTCTCAGTAATGGCTCCCACTTTCTGGAACGCCCTTCCACGAAACCTCAGTGACTAAATTTAAAACCAGTCTTAAAACTTTTTCTGTTCAATTATGCCTATGATATTATATCTTAAGGCACAACAATTTTAACTCGATTTAAGAAGTATTTTAGTTCCTAATGTGATTTTCCCTCCTTCTTTCCTATCACGATATTGTCGTTCCATCCACTTCCCTATTGTATTTTATGTCTGTCTATGTAATGTATCCCCCTATTTTTATATTTCCTTCCCCCACCACACACACATTTTTATTGTATACCGCTAAGTATTATAATAAGTGGTATATCAAAACTTAAATAACCTTGAAACTTGTGGAAAGGAGATATAACTTTACAAGAATGTGGGAGTGATGTGGGTGGGTGTGAATGGGAGAGGTATGTATCTTCCTTTGAGCCTTCACCATGGGACCCCTCCGAGCAACATTGTCTTCCTTTAAGAGCAAGTTGGCTGAGTCTCTGCCCCTGCTCAGGTTAAGTGGTGCTCAGGAGAAAGTGCTGGTGGGATGGAAAAGGAAGCAAAATCCTTTTCAGCCACTACCCGAGGGAAATCCAAGCTAGGTGGAGTAAAAGAGGTCTAAGGTAGAGAATGACATGGGGACAGATTTTTCCCTGTCCCCCGCGGGAGCTTATTTTCTTGTCCCATCCTGGAGAGTTCTTTTCCTTTTCCTGCTTCATTCCTGCAGTCTCCGTCCTCACCTGCACAAGCCTCAAACCCTTTAAAATCCTAAGTAGCAACATTCTAGAGCTCAGATTGTGATGTCATAATGCCTCATTCCACCAATGCCTAAGCTCCGTCCTCATCTGCACAAGCCTCAAACACTTTCAAATCATAAGTGATGTTCTGTCATCTTAAATATGTTTTTTTTAAGTCAATACATGTTTTTATGACATTGTACACCACCTAGAAGGCTGACTGGGCGGCATAAGAAATCTTAAATAAACTTGAAACTTACAGGAATGGGGCAGGGACAGCGACAAAACTCATGGGGACAGGGCAGGGAAATTGAGCTCCTAGGGGGACGGGGTAAAATTTGTCCCTGTGTCATTCTCTAGTCTATGGTCCAGGACCCTTTGGAGATCCATCAACCCTCAGCAAATGATTTTTGTTTTTGTTGTATTATATATAAACTCTGCTCTTTGAAATCAGCAACTTGAGTATTTGTGAAATGTTTGTTCAAACAAAGTCTCTAGTTGAGGGTTAATCATTTCAGCATTACTTTGTATCTCTTCATAAGCTGAGTAAGTGTAAACAAACAATAAATTGAACAAAATTAGTTGTCAAATTAATGCTTTCACGAGAGTAGCTGTAACTATTTTGCCCTTCATTTATAATTGACAGTGTTTGCTGGTCACCATAGAATCCCTGGTCAATGGATTTTGCACTCAGAATTGAAATGCGTTTTGCAAAGACCTGAAGCAATCTGAAGCATTTGGAAGATTATTTAACCGTTTGATGTCATGAAGATGGATGGATTTTATGGGTTTCAAAACCAGAGAACGTGCTGACCAGGCTAGCGGCAGCGAGGTACATGGTTAGAAATGATTGAACACTTCCAGCGCCCTCAGGCAGTTTCTCTTTCAGCTTGTTAATAAACTGCATTGTATCATGCGATGTAATTTGGTTGTGAGGGCGGAGGAAGGAACGGAGTGGGATTTAATGCAAAATTATCTATGGAAAAAAAAATCCCAGCAATGTGGATGGAAGGAACTCCAGTTCAGATTCTTTTGTTTGGCTCAGAGTCATGTGAGCAATGGACAGTAAATACATCTTGCATCCTGAGAGCAGCATATTTAGTGAAACATGGCTAATGGTTGGATGGGAGACTATTATGGAATGCCAGGTGACTAGCCAGGGGAAACCAGTGGTTCTACAAAGAGCACCTTATTCAAAAATAAAAACATAAGAATAGCCTTACTGGGTCAGACCAATGGTCCATCTACCCCGTTCTCACGGTGGCCAATCCAAATCACATGTGCCTGGCAAAAACCCAAAGAGTAGCAACATTCCAGCATTTCAAAGAATAGCCAGATTCTGGAACCCCAAAGAGAGCTGAGATTGTGATGTCATTCCACAGTGCCTCAGAGCCAGCCTTATCAGTGATGTTACAATGGCTTAATTGTCCTATACTGGGTCAGACCAATGGTCCATCAAGCCCGTTCTCACGGTGGCCAATCCAGGTCCCTAGTACCTAGCCAAAATCCAAAGAATAACAACATTCCAACATCTCAAAAATAATTCTGGAACCCCAATAAGAACAACATTCCAGAGCTGAGATTGTGATGTCATAATGCCTCATTCCACAGTGCCTCAGAGCCAACCTCATCAGTGATGCTACAATGGCTTAATTGTCCTATACTTGGCTCATGTAAGAACATAACAATAGCCATACTGGGTCAGACCAATGGTCCATTTACCCCAGTAGCCCGTTCTCATGGTGGCCAATCCAAGTCACATGTACCTGGCAAAAACCCAAAGAGTAGCAACATTCCATGTCTGTCTCAATAGCAGACTATGGACTTTTCCTCCAGTTCGGGTGTTACCCAAGTGTATACAAGAACACAACAAAGAAGAATGTATCTTTGCAGGGAACACAAGGAAAACCAGACAGTGGAGATGGCCAAGGACAGAGGGCTAACCACAGGTTCCAAAAACAGGAAGAACTTTTATCGGCTGACCCGATATGGCTGAGTTTCAGCAAAATACCTGCATCAGGGCTCATGCCTTTGTAAAAGCAAATTCCAATACAGCACTTGCGATCTAAAGTAGTCTCAACTGTTGCCTTTACAAGGGTAGTTATCAACACAGCATTCGCAAATGTATCTCAAAACTTGAGCCATAATGCTTGCAAGCATTGTAGTGAAACACGGCCATGTCGGGTCAGCTAATAAAAACTCTTCCTGTCTTTGGACCAGTGGTTATGCCTCTATTCTTGGCCTTCTCTGCTGTCTGTTTTGTTGTTGTTGTTTTTTTAACCCATGTGCCAGGAGGAAGACTGCAGGCCTGTCCTGGATTTTTTGACAATACAGATGCAAAGCGTGGACCATCCCAAAGAATGATTTTTCACCTCAAAGAGTGAGACTGAAGGCCAAAGAGTGAGGTTTGTACAGATACTATATTTGGGGTGTAAGTCTAGAAGGATTTGCGTCATATGTACTGCTTGGGAAAAAAAGCTGTATGAAACCATATTTGCTTTTCTTTTGAAAGGATATAGACAGAGAAGAGGCAATATGAGATCATTTTTGAAAGGAATTTGCCCAGATAATAAAGCAGCTACTTATCTAATATTCCAGGCTGAAAACTGTTCCTGGCTCAGTGGCTAAAGTATCTGCATAGGTTTGAGAGAACATTGCCAGAGGATGTGGTAAGAGCGGATAGAGTAGACCAGTGGATCCCAACCCTGTCCTGGAGGACCACCAAGCCAATTGGGTTTTCAGGATAGCCCTAATGAATTGCATGAGAGAGATTTGCATATAGTGGAAGTGAGAAGCATGCAAATCTACTCCATGCATATTCATTAGGGCTATCCTAAAAACCTGATTGGCTTGGTGTTCCTCCAGGACAGGGTGGGAACCACTGGTTTAGATGGTTTTAAGAAAGGTTTGGGACAATTTCCTGGAGAAAATGCCCATAGTCTGTTATTGAGGAAGACATGGGGGAAGCTACTGCTTGACCTGGATCAGTAGCATGGAATATTGCAATTCCTTGGGTTTTGGCCACTGTGAGAATAGCCAGTAAGGCTATTCTTATGTTCGTATTCACTTGTATGCATGGGGAAAGGGGTTATGGCACAGGGAGATAAAAGACACAGGAAGGGGTGCTCAGATTTCTCCCTGCTAGTGGGACCTTTTGGCTTCTCTAAAACTTGTCTCTTGTGAAAGCTGTAACACTGGACACTGAGGCTCTGATGAGTGACAGAGCCTTCAACTGTGACACACCTGTAATGAATTAGAGCAGGGGTGTCAAAGTCCCTCCTCGAGGGCCGCAATCCAGTCAGGTTTTCAGGATTTTCCCCAATGAATATGCATGAGATCTATTAGCATACAACGAAAGCAGTGCATGCAAATAGATCTCGTGCATATTCATTGGGGAAATCCTGAAAACCCGACTGGATTGTGGCCCTCGAGGAGAGACTTTGACACCCCTGAATTAGAGTGTGAAAGCAAGAGCACCTTAAAATGAGCTCAACAAACTCCTAGTGAGTGAGAGAAGTGGCTCAAAGAGTGTGAGATTGAGAAAGCCTTCAACTGAGCGTGACACAGGGATGTAGACAACTCTCCAATTTTGGGGGTGCCCAGGGGTGAACTGTGTGTGTGTGTGTTCAGGGGGGGAAGCATTGCTTTGCACCTATGCGACCAATGCCGACCTGATGCATTTGCAGTACTGATTACAGTGGGTAGAATCAAGAAGTACAACGAGCACAGAGAACTGGTGATGCAAACTCAAAACCAGGACTGGCTAAAATGTCTCCCTTCTGGCAGCTCTGTTCACGGGCTGCACTGCTGATTTGCCCACAGAACCTTTTTGAGAAAATCAGCATTACAAGGTTACACATGGATTGTATCCAGGACTGGAAGGAGATATTTTGTGCCTGGGATAAACAGAAGGAGGATATGCTAACACTTCAGTTTCTTTTCCCCCATCATCCTTCTCAGAGGTATCTTCAAAAATACGGCTGCCTAATTCTGACATTGCTTGATCTGGGATGAGGTGACAATTTTACATTTTGATAAGTTTACACTAGGTAGGACGGATTGAGACATCCGTAATTTACTTCCATTGCTATCAATGGAAGTAAACCCAGATGTCTTAATCTGTCCTCTTTACGTCCATTGCTTTCAATGGAAGTAAAACCCGGATGTCTCAATCCGTCCTCCTTTTTCCGGAGCCATATGGTAACCCTAGCACTAGGGATGGTGGGCATCATATCCGCAGGATACAGCAACCATCAACAAAGACTGAAGACAAAAATAACCCATAGGAGAACTGTGAGGTGCAACTGGTTCTGTGCTGTGTTCAGGAAGTGGTCAAATCTTGGGCCAGGCGACTGGCTAGGTTAAGGGTTGATGCCCCCGCTCTGTGCTCCTTGGCTTCTTTCAAAGCAGAGAAAAAAATCGAGCTGCATGTTACAGGGCTCCACTCCTTTGGCTGGTTACTGTAGAAACAGAATTAGCCTTGGGAAGTAACCCACTCCCAGGGCTCATTAAAGTAATTACAGCTTCACACCAGCTGCTCATGCAGTATGCAAGACCCTTTTTGACTAACTCCTGAGGGGAGGAAGAAGCAGTCCCTGGGGTAGTAGGGGGAAGTTCAAAGGGGGCAGCTCTCCTCTGTGTTCCAAACATCCCTGGAAGCAGGATATTGAATCGACTCAGAGAATCCATCCTGCCACTTAAACCTACAGACAGACAGTAGACGCGGCATGTCTGTCTGTGCAATACCACTGACCCCAGTTGATCTCTGGTTGTCTCCTCACTTCATCAAAATTAGGGATCCTCTGTACGTATTCATTATTGCTTTTGTCGACATCAGCTCCACTACCCTTTAGTGAAGAAAACCAAAATTCCTTTTTTTACCTTTATTGGTGGGCTTTTTTATTTTTCTTATCGCATTGGTCTCAGTCACTGGTACTGCTTCCTCTCTTTTCTCTTAACTCTCTTGTCCTTTCAGCATTTCTTCTTCTCCATGTTCACCATCCATCTTCCTTCTGTGTCCCTATCCATCTGGTCCATCTTCGTCTCTGCTCCTATCCTCCTGCCATATTGAGTATCTTCCCTCTCTGTCCATCTCTTCCCCTCTCCAACATCATGCTTCCCAACATCATGTGTCCCTATTCCTTCTCACATGTCCAGTATTGCCCCACTGTATCTTTACCCCCTTCTCTATGTCCAGCATTGTCCTTGTCCCTATCTCTCTTTCTCCCCTTCCTCTGTCTGGAACAGCATCTTTCCATCTCTCTTCCTTACCTCCTGCCCTCCTGTCCCCTCTCTTTCTTCCATCCTTCTCTCAATCCTCAGGTCCAGCATCTCTCCCCTTCTCTCAAGGCCAGCATCTCACTATCTCCATTCCTTCCCACCTCCCTCTCTCCCACTAAATCTCTCCTTCCTGCTGCCCTTCCTGGGGGTCCAGCAAGTATCTGTCTCTCCTGTCCCCCTCCCTTCCACATGTATCCAGAAACTCTCCCTCTTCATCCTTCTCCCACAGGTCCCAGTATCTCTCCCTCTCCCCATCAAATCCCCCCTTTCCTACCCCAACCCCTCTAGGTGACAGTACTTTGAACTTGCCATAACTCAAAGGCAGTGGCAATGTTGACGACAGCCTGCCGTTGGCTGTTCTGAGCCTTCCCTTTGTGTGTGTCCCACCAGCTGAAAACAGGAAGTGGAGAGAAGGGAAGAGAATGAGAGATGCTAGATCACAGGAGGTATCTAAATGTCTCTATCATATCTCCCCTCTTCATACACCTTTTGATGAAAACCACCGACCATTTTAGTAGCCTTCCTCTGGACTGACTTCGTCCTTTTTATATCTTTTTGAAGGTGCGGCCTCCAAAATTGTACACAGTATTCTAAATGAGGTCTCACCAGAATCTTATACCTCCTTTTTCCTACTGGCCATACCTCTCCCTTTGCACCCAAGCATCCTTCTTGCAGTAAAGGGAAAAGAGACAGGGCAAGAGGAAGCAGTAGGCAGGAAGGCACGCTCAGATTTCATCTTACTGGTTGGACCACTTGGTTTACTTCACTGCTTGAATTTTCATTGTCCTTAATTCCCAATGGTGAGCCCACTTTTCCCAGTAAACTCCCCTACCTAATATTATACATAAAGATATTAAACTGAACTGACCACAAGTCTGACCCCTAAGGCACTCCGGTAATCATCCTTTCTTTCTTCTGGATGACCTGCATTTACCATCACTGTTGTCTGTTAATCAGGGCATGAAAAAAAAAAAAGGGTATTTTCCTCTTAGAGTTGTTGTTTCATGAATATTTCTTCATTGATAGTCGTGTAAACACTTTAGAAGGAGTTGCAAGAGGGTTAAGATGGGAAGAAGTCTAGTGATCAAAGCAGAAGAGGGGACAACGGGCATTGGGGAGTGAAGATTGGGACGGAGGCATAACAACGCCTACCGACTTTTAGCATATGGCATCATTAAGCATTGGTATGGTTCCGTCCTAATCTCCACTCCCCAGATTAATGGCTCGGATGAAGTGGCACATTACATTACATTAAATTAAATTAGTGACTTCTATTCCGCCTGTACCTTGCAGTTCTAAGCGGATTACACTATAAGATAGCTGGACATTTCCAGGAAGTTACAATTTACAGTATAAGATTGCTGGACATTTCCAGGAAGTTGTCATTTAGGTGATGCTTACACAGTAGATGCAGGTGACGCTTATACAGTGGATGCAGGGGAATTACAAATTAGGGGAGTTGAATAGTAAGGCAAAGGGGATAGCTAGGATCATTAGAAGGGAAGAAGAGGTTTAGGGTTGGTTTCTTGAAAGGGTCATAGTGCTGATAATAGTAGAAGGGAGGAGGTTAGCTGGTAGTTTGCGTGGATGGGGCTTCACGCCTTGAAGACTACATTGGGACGCTGGTTGAAAAGCAGGATTGAGTTATAATCTCTGACTGAAACGGATATACACTTCTCCCTCCGTATTTGCGGGGGATACGTTAAAAGACGGCTCGTGAATACCAAAAAAAGTGAATAACTTTTTCATATCGTATTCACGGGTTTTTGGTATAGCCCCCGCAAATACAGTGCACTCACGAATAAAACTTATCGTCGTTATTTGTGATTGCTTATAAAAACAAGCTTGGTATTGCCGTTTTTGCATTGTACTATACACCGTTCGCCCGACCACGTTGAACTAAAAAACTAACCACGCTGAACTTTCTCAGCACTGCAGGATGACGTCATTTGGGAGGCAAAGCCATCAAGGCAAAACCCACGAATAACCGAAGTCGCGAGTGCCAAAGTCTCGAATATGGAGGGAGAAGTGTAGGTTGGAATTGCTGAAAATGTCTGCAAGATATCTCTTTCTCTTTCGCGCTAACAAATGAGCAGAACTACTATTTTTTGATTTTAATGTAAGAAACGTAATTCCTGGAGATGGCCAGTCTCTTATTAATTTGGAAATCGCATTGAACTCCTATTGGGGTACATTAGAGATTCATAAATGCTTATGTAATGTAATATAATATGGGTTTTCTTATTCTTTTGACAGAATTCTTATTCTAACAATGAAGCTTTCACAATTAAAATGAATAACATCTACGAGGGGCTGCTGAAAGGTCCTAGGCCCAACCAAGAAGAGAATGATGTGGGTATGGTTCAATCAATTATCTGAAACCATGTCAAAACATAGAATTTCATTTCTGTAGCTTGGCACTTAACGAAATAAGATAACAGTCTTTTCAGTTACAGTGGCAAAATAACACTCGGAATTTAGGAAGTTGGTGGGTAGGGCTGGAAACTTTTCAGCACCTCCTTGTATGTAATAAAAGTGAGCCAAGTATAGGACAATCAAGCCATTGTGACATCACTGATGAGGTTGGCTATTATTGGTGGAATGAGGCATTATGACATCACAATCTCAGCTCTGGAATATCAGCCCAACCACGAAGAGAATGACGTGACTGTGGTTCACTCCATGATCTGAAACCATGACAAAATATAGAATTTTGTTTCTGCAAAGAGGCACTTAACGAAATAAGGTTGCAAAATAATTCTCAGAATTTAGGGAGCTAGTTGGTTGGGCTGAGAACTTGGTCTTATGTTCTTAAGTAGCCATCTGTGCTAGGAAGGGCCGAGTTCATTCTGCCTGCACATTTTGCCCCTATTGCCTCACTTCCCTCTCTTGAGTATTCACCGTCTCCATTCTCAGTCATATTTAGGGACTTTCTCACCTTCCTTTGCGTCCTACTGAGAATTAGCTGGACCTTTGGGGTTCTCCTTTATCCCCGATATCAACTCAGTGGACTGATCTGGTCCTGATTTTTCCTCTTTGTGTGCATAATTGGCAGCCCTGAATGCATTAAGTCCATCTTACGTTCTTGTTGTTTGTTTCTATTTATGGATCTTTGTTCCTAAGAAAATCAGAACCGCAAATACCCGTACATACATAATTTGGGGGTAAACCCAGAAATAGATCAGCCTTTTCAGTGGGCTTGGGTGGAGATGGCAACCCTATGTTCCAGAGAATACAGTTTGTCTTAATAATCACACTTCCTTATTTGTTAGCTGCTGGCACTGATAATAATACAAAATCTCCATCCTGAATGTTCCTCTCCTACAAGTTGAATCACAGCTGGGATCCTGCTCCTTCAATACACTTCTTAATTACTGAGATCCTGGAGTAGGTGGAGGGCTCTGTGTGGGCTTTCAATCACTGCTCATGCCGCACACAGATTCACAGAGTCCACAGAGCTGATCCATAAATAACCTAACTGGTTCATCTTGGAAACAGGCCTACCAGATACCTCGGGGTCATTGTCAGGACAAGATGGCAGAGTTCTGGCTTTGTCCTTGTAGATATGGACCAAGTCCATTTCTTCCTAAAAAAAAAAGGATTCTCAGGCCCATAGGCTAAGAGTTTCAAGGAGACGTGAACAGCTTTGATTCGTTGCTTGGTAACCAAATAGACACCCTTGCATATGGAGGCCTGAACCATGTATAATCTCCCAGATCCGGGATCTTTAGGGACACTTCTTTTCTGGGGTGTGATGTGGATCATGAATTTGGTATACCGGTTTTCTGTGGCACAACCAAAGCGCAGGTGCTTTCTTTGTAGCTGGTGGGTTTACGGTCTAAGTATTTTGTATTGGATATGTCTAGAAAATGACTGGATTTTGCACTAGAAACCTTAAGCCTATTGTCTCGACCTCCCAAAACTTTATAACCTGATTGTCTGCTTTTAGTTTGTTTCTAAACGGCTTATTCCTCAGTCCCATTGCTTTACTTCTGGTACAGAAGCCATGGGCTAGCAGGTTTGAAAATCCAATTCAGTGTGACATGAACAGGGGATAATTATATTCCAGTGTAGAGAATGGCATGGTAATGGAAAAAAGTCCCACCCCAACAATATTTTCACCATCACCACCCCATCCCCATGCAGCTGTTCCTCACCCCACCCCATCCCCACTAATTTAAACATTTTCCCCCTAATATTCAAAGCTATTTAACCAGCCAGAAAGGGCTGCCAACCATTTAACCAGCTAACTGAATGTTTAGTGCAAGATAACTGGTTATCTCCGCAGAATAAATTTTAGCAAAGCCTTTGACAGTGTTCCACACAAGCATCTAATAAATAAAGTGATTGCCCTCGGGATGGGCCCCAAAGTGACAGACTGAGTGAGGAATTGGTTGAGTGGAAGGCAACAGAGGGATTGCTCTGAGGAAAGGGATGTTATCAATGGCGTGCCTCGAGGTTCTGTTCTTGGGCCTGCTCTTTTTAACATTTTTATAAACGATATTGCTGCTGGGCTGTCAGGTAAGATTTGCCGCTTTGCAGATGATACCAACATCTGCACTAGAGTAGACACTCCTGATGGTGTGAAAAACACGAAGAAGGATCCAGCAAAGCTTGAAGAATGGTCTGAAATTTGACAGCGAAGATTTAATGTAAATAAATATAAGGAAATTCATTTGGGCTGCAGAAAACCTGAGGGAATGGTAGGGGGTGAAGAACTTTTGCACACGAAACAGGAGTGGAACTTGAGTGTGATACTATGTGATGATTTTAAGGTAGCCAAACAGGTTGAAAAGTTGACGTCAAAAGCTAGAAGGATGCTAGAGTGCATAGGGAGAGGTATGGCCAGTAGGAGGTATTGATACCCCTATATAAGACACTGATAGGACCTCATTTAGAATATTATATACAATTCTGGAGACCGCACCTTCAAAAAAGATATAAAAAGGATGGAGTCGGTCCAGAGGAAGGCAACTAAAATGGTTGATACTCTATGTCATAAGGTGTATGAGAACAGACTTAAAGATCTCAATACGTAGACTTTGGAGGAAAGGAGGGGGAGGGGAGATATGATCGAGATGTTTAAATACCTACATGGCATAAATGCACATGAGGCAAGTCTCTTTCATTTGAAAGGAAGCTCCGAAATGAGAGGGCATAGGATGAAGTTAAGAGGTGATACGTTCAGGAGTAATCTAAGGAAATACGTTTTTATAGAAAGGGAGGTAGATGCGTAAAGAATTGAGGCTTAGTAGTGACCTGAGCGAGCGAAGCTTTAGAAAAGAGGACGAAACGACAGTGGAGATGTGCAAGCGAAACGACAAGGCGGAATCCAAGGCGACGCCTAGGATTTTAATCGATGTTGAATATGACAAAGGACCACCCTTCAAACTGAAAGTATGACCTGGGAGACTCAGCGCGCGCTTAATTGGAGAAAAGATCACGGTAGAAGTTTTACAAGAACTGATTTTTAATCTGTTCATGGTTAACCAATCGAAAATCCTTGCGGTTTTTACCAGGGTAAGAAGCATTAGGCATCTACATTGACCCTCAGAAGATTATTTTTCCCTCTCCGTGGACTTCTATCCATCTACACTTCTCCCTCCGTATTCACTGTGATAGGGGATTAACAGATCCGCAAATAAAGAAAAAGTGTGAATAACTTTTTCATATGTTATTTGCGGTTTCTATTAAAAATCATCGTGAATATGGTGAAACTGCGAATAACATGGTGGGAGACCTGGCCTGTTCCTGAAGGAGAGGCAAAACACGGTGAAGAAAGTGCTAGGAATCGGCGATTTTCTCTGTAAACGCTTGGAATCAGCGATTTCTCTATGCAAGCTGATGTAATTTGGGGGGAGGATCCAGCAAGCTAAAACCTGCGAATAATCGAAACCGCGAATACGGAGGGAGAAGTGTACAGAAACAGCATATATGGGGGCGCGGTTAGTTGGGGGAGGGGGAGAAGATAGGCATTATTCTTCCATACCAAAAGCAATGTCTGCAGATAAGGTTTCAAAGTGCAAATGGACACCGACTTTACCTTTGAAATCTGATCCAGAGTTTGAGAGCCAAAGCAGTTTGATTTACAGCATCTTCTTTCTTGTTTTTAAAAAATAATAATAATTTTGTTCACATGTCTAAAACAGAAACATCAGGAAATAGCAATGAACATGGAAAGGAAATCCATAATCAATAAACAGAGACCATATTCAATGCGAAACGAAAACGGATCTTTTCCGATTTAAACCACCTTCTGTAGCAGCAAAGAAGGATTCTGGTGTGGGAATAGACTCAGGATAGGCTCAGACCAGTCAAGATCCTTGCAAATGGGTGGGAGTCTTTCAGGAATTTAGCCTCTGTAAATGGTTTGGTTTTTTTTCATTAACTCAACCATCTCCTCATCTTGGCTAGAAACATCAGACGATGTTTTCTGCCTGGTGCACCCTCTGAAACATAACATTCTGGTTTACCACTGGGGAGTCGGTGTGAAAGCTTTCGTGCAGCTGTGGGTGCTATATTTACATCTCAGTTCTGGGCATCTCTTGGCTGTTTCTCTCCTCCGCCTCCATCTTCGTGACTTGTTATGCGCAGCGTCCCTGGGATTCTCCCTACCATCTGCGGGCTGATCTTGCCCCTGCCAGCTGGAACAGAACAAATGAGTCACATCCACAGAGATGTTAGTTGCAAGGATGACTCACGTCCAGACTGGAGGAAGAGAAGAGAGGGGGGAACAGCTCAGACAGACACCCTGAATGCCAAACCAGGGGGGAATGGCTGTGGGTTTCCCTCTCCTAGACTTTCATTTGCAATCAGGCACTTTCCTAATTCTTCACTTTTTTTTTTTCTCCAAATCTAATCCCTGTACCTAGGAATGGACCAAGTGCCAGATTTCTCTTTCCTCCTTGGAGATGCTGTGGAAGTATTTTACCTTTAATGAGCACACACAGATAAGAGGTGGTCCCTGTTCTGGGAATTATTATTTTTTTTTTTATAATCAGTCAAAAACACACAAGGAATACAAATAGGTAAGAACATAAGCGATGCCTCCACTGGGTCAGACCTGAGGTCCATCGTGCCCAGCAGTCCGCTCACATGGCGACCCAACAGGTCCAGGACCTGTGCAGTAATCCTCTGTCTATACTTCTCTATCCCTTTTTCCAGCAGGAAATTGTCCAATCCTTTCTTGAACCCCAGTACCGTACTCTGTGGCCATCTCTGAGAAAAGGTGAGGAACAGTAACAGTTTAGACTAGAGGGTGAAGAACTTTTGTTCATGAAGGAGAAGCGGGACTTGGATGGGATTATGTGATAATCTTAAGGTTGGCCAAACGGCGACATTGATAGCTAGAAGGATACTACAGTGCATAGGGAGAGGTGTGGCCAGTAGGAAAACCAAGTCTCCAACCTGTTGACAACAACCCCAGACTACAAGATGTTCAGAAAGGAAATAAAAAAACTATACTCTTCAAGAAATCCCTTAATAAAGCTTAATACCATGATAAAGCTTAACCCCCCTCTTACCATCCCCTCCCTAATCCCAGATCCTACTTTTCCCTCTCTTGGAAACCTTCTCTGATCTAACGTTGTAACCCTTCTTCCATAACTCTTTTTGTAATCTGCTTTGAACCGAAAGGTAATGGCGGAATAGAAATCTGTAATGTAATGTATTGATGCCCCTGTATAAGACTCTGATGGAACCTCATTTAGAATATTCTGTACAATTCTGGAGACTGCAGATTCAAAAAGATATAGATAGGATGAAGTTGGTCCGGAGGAAGGCTACTAAAATGGTTGATGGTCTTCATCGTACGGCATATAGGGACAGACTCAAAGATCTCAATTTGGGAAGGGGTAAAACACGGACCTGACGGACCTCGCGGATCTAAACCCATACGGCCTTAAAAATCTGAGGTCCGTGTCGGTCCGGTGTCCGTGCCGCTTATAGTTTCTGTTGCTGACAGACCTTGATGAGATTTTAGCGCTGACAGATCCGTCTCAGCATAGGGAGGGAAAAGTGTTAGGATCCGTCAGCGCTAAAAATCTCTTCGAGGTCTGTCAGAGCCAGAGACTAGTGCTGGAGTCTGAAGACTTCTTTTCCATAACGCACGTCCAAAACCTATGTCCCCGCTCTCTTGGCTTCTGCTCTGCCGCTCCAGCACTAGTCTCTGGCTCTGACAGACCTCGAAGAGATTTTAGCGCTGACGGATCCTAACACTTTTCCCTCCCTATGCTGAGACGGATCCGTCAGCGCTAAAATCTCATCAAGGTCTGTCAGCGACAGAAACTACAAGCGGCACGGACACCGGACCGACACGGAGCTCAGATTTTTAAGGCCGTACAGGTTTAGATCTGCGAGGTCCGCGTTTTACCCCTTCCCTCTCAATTTGTATACTTTGGAGGAAAGGTGGGAAAGGGGAGATAGGATAGCGATGTTTAAGTGTCTACATGGCATAAATGCACATAAGGCGAGTCTCTCATTTGAATGGAAGCTCTGGAATGAGAGGACATAGGATGAAGAGGTGATAAGCTCAAGACTAATCTAAGGAAATGCTTTTTGACAGAATGGCTGGTAGATGCATGGAATAGTCTCCCGGTAGAGGTGGTGGAGACAAAGACTGCCTGAATTCAAGAAAGCATGAGATAGGCACATGGGATCTCTTAGGCAGAAGAGGAGATAGTGGATGCCGTGGATGGGCAGATTGGATGGGCCATTTGGCCTTTATCTGCCATCATATTTCTATGTTTCTTTGTATCCCACTGCATTCCTGTTTTCTGAAGCGCGTGAAGCTTAAGTCTAGGTTTAAAATGTTGTAAAACCAGGACTGGACTGAATTGCTCTGAAAATACAAATGGAGCCATTTGGAACCCCTCAGAAGACTCACATCTTTTTCCTTTTTAACTCAGATACAATAGGTATTTCCCTGTTTATGGAGAGAATGCAATCGAAGTTTGTATCTGGAGCAAGAGAGGGTTACTGCCCTAATTCTATAAATGGTGCTGAACACTGCACGTGGCAATTTGGGCACGCATTCAGTTTCCATGTGTAATTTGACTGAATAATAATTAGCGCCGATCATTGGTGCCAATTGGCTTTAATTAAAATTTACACGGGCATTTTTAGGTGCCGGGATCTGCACCTAAGTTATAAGTGCAGTTCCAAAAAGGGGGCATGGCCACAGGAGGGTCATGGGCGGATCAGGGGTGTTCCTGCAATTTATGTGTGCTGTTATGGAATAAGGAATATCCGTGCCTAAATTAGCCAGGGTTTAGCTGGTGCAAATCCTTGCACCTAAAGTTAGGTGCAGATCCTAGCTCAAGTGCTATTCTATAAATGGTGCCTAACCTTTAGCACCATTCACAGAATAGCACATAGTCCTGGCAGGGGCATTTTTTTTGTCAGCGCCGATTTTTCTGCACCATTTATGGAACTGGGTCCTAAGTGACTTACTTGAGGTCATAAGGAGCCACAATAGGATTTGAACTAGAGAATGACACGGGGACAAATTTGTCCCCTTCCCCGCAGGAACTCAATTTTTCCTTCCCGTTCCCACAAGTTTTGTCGCTGCTCCTGTCCCTCTGTCTTAACCATATAAGCCTCAAACACTTATGATTTTAAAGTGTTTGAGGCTTGTGCAGATGAGGACGGAGCTTAGGCATTGGTGGAATGAGGCATTATGACATCACAATCTGAGCTCTAGAATGTTGCTACTTAGGATTTGAAAGTGTTTGAGGCTTGTGCAGATGAGGACGGAGCTTAGGCATTGGTGGAATGAGGCATTATGACATCACAATCTGAGCTCTAGAATGTTGCTACTTAGGATTTGAAAGTGTTTGAGGCTTGTGCAGATGAGGACGGAGCTTAGGCATTGGTGGAATGAGGCATTATGACATCACAATCTGAGCTCTAGAATGTTGCTACTTAGGATTTGAAAGTGTTTGAGGCTTGTGCAGATGAGGACAGAGCTTGCAAGAATGGGGCAGGGACAGGAAAAGAGCTTGTGGGGATGGGATGGGACAATGAGTTTCCACGGGGACGGGGAAAAATTTATCCTCATGTCATTCTCTACTTGGAAAAACAGTATAGAAAATTGAATAAATAAATAGTGTGAAAAGTTTCAGCCTCTGATAACCAGAACTGGTATTGTGACATCATAATGCCCTGTGCTGCTCCTTGTGACCCTGGGCAAGTCACTTAATCCTCTATTGCCCCAGGTACATTAGACAGATTGTGAGCCCGCCGGGACAGATAGGGAAAATGCTTGAAATACCTGTATGTAAACCGCTCTGAGTGTGGCTGTTTAACTGCAAGTCCCTTCCTCTGATCTCAGCTGATGAGAGAGAACTGTGCTGCAGCCGATGCTCAAAGCCAGACATTAAGCAAACACCCCTCAGCACTGTTCTTCTGCACCTTTAAATCTGAGCTTTTCAAATATGGTTTGCACTTTTTTAAATGCTCATATTTTAGCGCCTCATAACAGGTGCCGATGTGTACTTCCACTTTCGGTTTCGCTCGGATTTGCACACCTTTGTTTCTCGTTATCAGCATTTAAAACTTACACGGACTTCTTTCCACTTAAAACCCAAGAGGAAGAAACCCAGAATTTGATGTGACAAATTGACAATAAATCTTCTCTTGAAAACCTTTAATGCTGCCCTTGAGCTGGTAGTTAAGATTTAGGCTTTAAAGGCCATTATTGGCTTCGGGGCATTGCAGCGCTTCCCTATGAGCAGTGGGAAAGAATACCACTGACCTCATTTGCATCCATTTAAATACAGTTTCAATGTAATTTGTGGCCATCTTTGGCTCACATTTTAAGCCCCCCCCTGAGCGTTCACCGCTGTATAACATCTGCACAAATCTAGCATGTTAACACCAGTGGTAGTTTTGAACATGGGATCTCTGAGAGAGAGAAAGAGATAATGGTTACTGTGGATGGGGCAGACTACATGGCCCATTTGGCCTTTATCTGCCGTCATGTTTCTATGACCCCCCCTCCCCCCAGTGGGGAGCTCCTGTGTGTAGCTGGGTAGCAGAATTGCTATGGGCAGAATTCCTCTGGGGCACAGCAAAAGGGCAGGATAACGCTTTTGTTACAGAAGAGAATGAAGAGAAGGCTTCGCTCCCAGCATGAGGCCACAGGAGGAGGAGGAGGAGAGATGGGGAAGAGACCCCTCCTGCAAGTGCTCATTGGCTGCTGGCTCTCTGGTGTTCTTGGCATGAATGAGTGGGGGGTCTTTGAAGTACAGCAGTGGAATGCAAAGGGCGGGAAAGCCACAGAGTGTCCATTCATTGTCTGAAGCAGGCAGAGCTGTGCCAGAGGAGAGACCTCATTCCGCGCCTCCCCCCCCACCTCTTTCCAGACCCGCCAAATGCTGAGCTTTTTCATAACTATCTGGGATGTCCTTCTCAGCCGTGTAAAAGATGCCACCCCCTCTGTTTTCCTCAACAGTAACCTTTGAAAACCCGCTTCTATTCCCTATGGAAATTTTACCTCCCATCCTTCCTATGAGATTTGATACAAGCAAAAAGATTTGGGAACACGATTTTACATATCAGAAACGTAAATTTATTTTGGCTGTATTATCTTATTTGGATCACCCCCCCCCAAAAAAAAAAACTTATCTTTGCTTGTGTCAGTCTTTTCCCCACATTGAATATGAATGCTAAAGGTGAGCAAAATGAGAACGACTGCCCTGGTATTCCAGGGGGGGGGGGGGGGAGGGTGAATGAGTTCTGTGAGGGCAAAAGGACTTACAGATGTTGCAGATTGAGTGAAGTGGACACAGCCCAATGATTCTCAACTCAGTCCTCAGAACACACCCACAATGAATATGCATGAGATACAGCTGCTTTGCATAGAATGGATGTAGTGTGTACAAATTGAACTCATGCATATTCGTTGCGGTTACCTGTAAACCTGACTGGCTCGCCGTGTCCTGAGGCCTGGGATGAGAACCCCCTGCTCTAGACGGCGCTGGGTCAGAATCGCAGAGAAGCAACGCTGACCTAGGGGGTCCACGTGGCCAGTTTGTGTCAAAGCCGTGCACTCACGCAAGCCCAACACAAAATGTTAGCTCCCCGGTGAAGTAACCAAATGCAAATAAGCCCTGCAAAAAAAAAAAAGTGTGTTAATATAGGACAGTGCATGACAAAAATGAAAATCTCGCTGCTCACTTTATAATCACTAATTCTTAATATGTGTTGGTTTGTTTGGGGTTTTTTCCCTCTCATTTTGTTCTTATGTGAGTCAAGTATAGGATAATCAAGCATTGTGAGATCATTGATGAAGTTGGCTCTTAGACATTGGCGGAATGAGGCATTATGATGTCACAATATGAGCTCTGGAATATTACTACTCTATGGGTTTCTGCCAGGTACTTGGGATCTGGGTTGACCACTGTTGGAAACAGGATACCTGGGCTCGATGGACCTTAGGTCTGTCCCAGTTTGGCAGCTATGTTCTTATGTGAGTCAAGTATAGGATAATCAAGCCATTTTGATATCAGTGCTCTGGACTGTGGCTACTCTTTGGGTTTCCGCCAGGTACTTGGGTTGGCCACTGTTGGAAACAGAATTCTGGGTTTGATGGATCTTCAGTCTGTCCCAGTATGACAATTTTTATGTTCTTATGCAGACAGGGAGGCAATAAAGTGGGCTCACAGAGAAAGAAGGACGCAGATGGCGCTACCTGGATTGTTGAGAAGCCCAGAATTGCTCCAGGCTCAATTGTAAAGGGAATCCTTGTATTTCTAGATAGTAATGTCCCTGATGGTTCCTCTAGAACATAAGAACATAAGAAGTTGCCTCCGCTGAGGCAGACCAGAGGTCCATCCTGCCCAGCGGTCCGCTCCCGTGGCGGCCCATCAGGCCCACTGCTTGAACAGTGGTCCCAGACTAATTTTGTAACTTACCTCTAATCCTAGCCCTAAACCTACCTCCACTCCTATCTGTACCCCTCAATCCCTCAACTGTAGTCTTGGACTTCAGATGACCTTTGACTTCATGGCAGAGCTGAGCTGAGCGCACTCAGGTAGTGGTCAAATAGGAAATACTGTAAAAAGCAGTGGCTTTTTCCATTTCCATCTCTGCAAACAGGCAACTGACCAGAGAGAAAGTGCTTTTGTCAATGAATTGCGCAGCTTCTATCTTTTTGCTTCCTGTGTGTACCAGTTTTACTTCATATTTACAGGAAAGGATGACAGAGAATGGAAAACATTTCCAGTATAGGTCTTGGTTTCTTCCTCATTCTGCTTGATAAGAAGAAGTGGTTGAGCGTCTTCCAGAATTTCAGTTCCTGCCAGTGGCAAGATAGGCTAGAGCAATGCCTGATTGAATGAGTTGTCCTCCCATCACTTAACTCCACTGTAATGTCCTCTGCTCCTGGGAAGACCTGTCTTCAACGATGGCCAGGAAAAAACTGAAGTAATATTCAGAGTGACATAGTAAATGATGGCAAATAAAGGCCTGAATGGTCCATCCAGTCTGCCCGGCCATACACTTTCAATGATTCAATTTAAATTGTCCTTTTTTGTAGATACAGTGAAACCTTGGTTTACGAGCATAATTCGTTCCAGAAGCATGCTTGTTATCCAAAGCACTGGTAAATCAAAGCAAATTTCCCTATAAGAAATAATGGAAACTCAGACAATTCGTTCCATAACCCAAAAACTTTACTACAAAATACTATACGTACTTCTATTGCAAGACCTCATTCATTTAGAACAGTCACTACACTCCTGCAGCGTCAGAGAGAAGACCCATTGGCTCAGTTGTGATGATGTGACGCGTGTATACTGTACGTACTCGTATTGCAAAACTTTGCTTGTTTCGAACAGTCACTACACTCTTGCAGTGGCAAAGAGAGAAGAACCATCAGCTCAGTTGTGATGTGTGTATACTGTATGTACTCGTATTGCAAGACCTCGCTTATTTAGAACAGTCACTACACTCCCGCAGCGTCAGAGAGAGAAGAACCATCGGTTCAGTTGTGATGATGTGACGAGTGTATACTGTACGTACTCGTACTGCAAGACTTTGCTCATTTAGAACAGTCACTACACTCCCGCAGCGTCAGAGAGAGAAGAACCATCGGCTCAGTTGTATGTACTGATATTGCAAGACTTTGCTTGTTTCGAACAGTCACTAAACTCTTGCAGTGGCAGAGAGAGAAGAACCATCAGCTCAGTTGTGATGTGTGTATACTGTATGTACTCGTATTGCAAGACCTCGCTTATTTAGAACAGTCACTACACTCCCGCAGTCAGAGAGAGAAGAACCATCGGCTCAGTCATGATGTGCGTATACTGTATGTACTTGTGTTGCAAGACCTTGCTTGTATATCAAGTTAAAATTTAATAAAATATTTTGCTTGTCTTGCAAAATGCTTGCAAACCAAGTTACTTGCAATCCAAGGTTTTACTGTATTTCTGGCCCAGAAACCCAGAGCTCTGCCCGGTACTGTGCTTAGGAGTCTCCATCAAAGCTCACTCCAGCCCATCTAAACCATCCCAGTTGTCAAAGCCCTTCCCAGCTGAATGGCCATCTACAGGACACAGACCGTGCAAGTCTGGCCAAGTTCTTCAACAGATACCATTATTTTCTGATTCGAGATCCTCTGTGCTCATCCCATGCTATTTTTTTTTTTTTTTTTAAACTCTGTCACCGTTTTCCTCTCCACCACCTCTCTCGGAAGCGCATTCCAGGCATCAACCACCCTCTCCATAACATTACTCTTGAGTCTACCATTTTCCTTTCAGTCTACAGAAGTGGCTAAATTTATCAACTTGATTGTACGAGTAGCTTGTACCCAATAGCATAAATGGGTACTCTCCATTCCCATCACCAGTTCCATCGAAGTAAGGTTACAAGAGAGTCATTGGGGATCATAGGTATTTCGAGTGAATTTCATACACAAATATGCACACATCCTGGCCAAGTGATGGATTCCCCCTTTTCCATATAGTGGACATGATTGGTTCCGATATGAGCTTCTGCTTACCTACATACGCTGACATGAATCACCAAAACGTTCGCTTTTCACCTAGCAATGGATGGTTTTCTGCTCTCATGTAAAGTTCGATCTATACTGGTCCCATGGTACAATTCAGTGGAGGTGAAAACATAATTTTAGAAGTTTTCTGATTGTTGTTTTCAAATTAAGGCCATCTTTTACTAAGCCAAGGTAGAGATCTCTACTGCCGTTTGGACTGCTAAATGTTCCGATGCTGCTCTGGCGCTTATAGGAATTATATGAGCACTACAGGCCATGGTAGAAACCTCTACCATGGCTTAGTAAAAGGTGGGGGAGGAGGAGGGCTAAATGGTTATTAGTGTGCTAGATGATCTTCAAACTGAGACATGATTATAACAATTTTCTAAAAGGCCCCTAAGAAACATGTCTGTAGCTCTTTTGGGGGTCATGATAAAGCTTGAGTGATCCAAATTTACCTTGAGGCTTACTGATTTATTATGTTTCATTGGTAATTTCTTGTGTTTTTTTTTTATATGTTGCAGGTTGTTAATTTCATGGAGTGCTTGGTGAAAGAAGTTTGTAAACAGCTTTGATTTGGTTTCACCTAGAAAGGTAGCATATTTAATGGGCGATATTCAAAATCATTTAAGCACGCAGGAAAAGCTCCTGCCCACTTAAATCACTTGTGGGCGCTAACCGCCGACTATTCGCAGTTAGCGCCTGCGCCCAAAGCCAACTAACTTGTGGGTATTCTAAAGGCGGAGTTAACACTCATGGGGTTAAGTGCCAATCTTCAGCCCTTGACCACATAAGTTTACCACTTTTACGGGGCTGCATAAATCAGTTCAGCTTCCGCGGTCAGGGGTTGAAGATTGGCCCTTAACTGCATAAGCTTTAGCGGCTCACCAAGAGCTGGATATTAATTGCTGGTGTCTGGACATGGTCTAGCATTGAATATCTAGGAAGACAGCTGGCGGCGGACATAAAAACACCGACTACTGCCGGCTGAATTTCATCCGGATGGTCTTTATCTGCCGTCTGTTTCTATGTCACAAATAAATACACACACAGTGGTTAAAGCTACAGGCTCAGCACCCTGAGGTTGTGGGTTCAAATCTACATTGCTCCTTGTGACCCTGGGCGAGTCACTTAATCCCCCCCATTGCCCGAGGTATTAGATTGATTGTGAGCCCACCGGGACAGACAGGGAAAAATGTTTGAGTACCTGAATAAATTCATGTAAACCGTTCTGAGCTCCCTTGGGAGAACGGTATAGAAAATTGAATAAATAAATAGTGTGAAACATTTCAGCCTCTGATAACCAGCTGCTATTGTGATGTCATAATGCCTCATTCCACCAATGCCTAACAGCCAATCTCATCAGTGATGTCATAATGGCTTGATTGTCCTTTACTTGGCTCACTTTTACTACATTTTGATTTCTAGAGTGGCGCAGTGGTTAAAGCTACAGCCTCAGCACCCTGAGGTTGTGGGTTCAAATCCACGCTGCTCCTTGTGACCCTGGGCAAGTCACTTAATCCCCCCCCATCGCCCCAGGTCCATTAGATTGATTGTGAGCCCGCCGGGACAGTCAGGGAAAAATGCTTGAGGACCTGAATAAATTCATGTAAACCGTTCTAAGCTTCCCTGGGAGAATGGTATAGAAAACGGAATAAATAAAAATTTCTCAGATAAGCAAACCGTTTCTCCTCAGCTTTTGGGAGGGATGAAGGATTGTATACAGTGATGACATATTTCAAATGTTTGCATATGTTTTGAGACACCGAGCTTCCTTCTACTACAGTCCGAAATCAGAAATACATTTTAAATATAGTTTTCTATTTAGGATATCAAAACCATCGAGCAGCCAGTGCCTGTCCTCTAGTTCCTTCCTGGCAAATAACATTGTCGGCTTATTATGGCTTGTGGAAATCGTTGCAGTTTGACCTTTGGACCGGGAAGGAAGGTGTCCGGTTACTGGCCTTTGATAAAAGAGGAAGCTTACTTGGAGGTTGACTTATCGGGCAACAGGCAGGGACCGTTGTTATTCCTTTCTGACGCGGCAGCGAGTTAGGCTGAACAAACAGGAAACACACAAGGAATGAGGTCTCGGATGGGGTTAAATGAAACAGAGACAATAAGATACAAATTGTTCTGCTAATTACACAGGCAATGACTCATGAAATGTACAGTGGAAAGGGAGGCCACCTCGGCCAGGTCAGCCCAAAGAAACTGATCTAGTCCAGGTTTTGCATGCATGCCTGCATTAATTTATACAGTATATATATATTCTCTTGATCCATCTATTTTTCAGTAGATTATGGTTAAACGCACATAATACGTGCATGAAACGTGTGCATGCCACAAACATCAACATGGAATGTGGGAAGATGCAGGTCCTACTTTGCTTTGGGAAATTAGAACTACAGCTCCCTACATGCAATGGGGCAAAACCAGGCAGAGCTTAGGCCAGTGCTTTAATAATAATAATAATAATAATAATAACTTTATTCTTGTATACCGCCATACCCAGGGAGTTCTAGGCGGTTCACAGCGATTTATCAAATTATCAACATATCAGAGTTTACAGATAACAACAATAAAGAACAATTGACATAGAATGATGTCGTTAAGGTTAACTGGAGAAGGGAAGAAAAGGTTGAGGGTAGGGGGGAGGGATATTACTCTAAGAAGGAGAGAGAGGGGATTTCAGTGCATAGTAGAGAGGGGAGATTCAGTGCATTGTAGAGGATGGGGTGTCAGGGGTTGTGTCCGTGGAAAAGGTGAGTTTTGAGTAGCTTTCTGAAGTTGAGGTAGGTGGGGGCCTCGAGCACCATCTGGGCTAGCCATGGGTTCAGTTTAGCCGCTTGAAAGGCGAAGGTTTTGTCGAATAACCTTTTGAGGTGACAGAGTTTTACAGGGGGGAAGGCGAACAGATGAATTCTGCGGGAGTTCTTAGTGTTGCAACTCAGGTAGAAGTGAGGGTTGAGGTAGGTTGGGGATAAACCGAGTACTGTTTTGTAGCAGAAGCAGGCAAACTTGAATATGACTCTGGATTCAAACAGTAGCCAATGAAGTTTGAGATAGAAAGGGGTGATGTGTTCCCATTTATTCAGGCCAAATATAAGGCAGACGGCGGTGTTCTGAATTAGTTTTAGTCTCCTGATGGTTTTTTTTGTGGCGCCCAGGTAGATAATATTGCAGTAGTCCAGGATGCTGAGAATGGAGGATTGTACCAGCAGTCGGAAAGAGGAGTCGTGAAAGTGTTTTTTTATGGTGCGGAGTTTCCAGAGTACTGAGATGCTTTTCCTGACTGTAAGATCAGTGTGTTTCTCTAGGGATAGATGTTGGGATAATGGGAGGAGGAATCCATAAGGATCTATCATCCTTCTGTGATTATAGAGCCTACAGTGGAGCAATTGAACAAAGGGACTGGTGCGTTGTACACAGTAACAGTAGTATATGAATCTTAAATTTCACCCTATGGGCTACACTAGATAGCCAGTGATACTCCTTCAATAATGATGAAACTTACTAGCTTGGACTAAAGAGGACTGTGAGGAATTGCAAAGAGACTTGAACAAACTAGGGGAATGGGCGACAAAATGGCAAATGAAGTTCAACGTTGAGAAATGTAAAGTATTGCATGTGGGAAGCAGAAACCCGAGGTACAACTATACGACGGGAGGGATGTTTTTGAATGAGAGTAACCAAGAAAGGGACTTGGGAGTAATGGTGGACATGACAATGAAGCCGACAGCACAGTGCGCAGCAGCCGCTAAGAAAGCAAATAGAATGCTAGGCATAATCAAGAAGGGTATTACAACCAGGACGAAAGAAGTTATCCTGCCGCTGTATCGGGCGATGGTGCGCCTACACCTGGAATACTGCGTCCAGTTTTGGTCTCCGTACCTTAAGAAGGATATGGCATTACTCGAGAGAGTTCAGAGAAGAGCGACACGTCTGATAAAAGGGATGGAAAACCTTTCATACGCTGAGAGATGGAGAAACTGGGTCTCTTTTCCCTGGAGAAGAGGAGACTTAGAGGGGATATGATAGAGACTTATAAGATCATGAAGGGCATAGAGAGAGTAGAGAGGGACAGATTCTTCAAACTTTCAAAAAATAAAAGAACAAGAGGGCATTTGGAAAAGTTGAAAGGGGACAAATTCAATACAAATGCCAGGAAGTTCTTCTTTACCCAACGTGTGGTGGACACCTGGAATGTGCTTCCAGAGGACATAATAGGGCAGAGTACGGTACTGGGGTTTAAGAAAGGATTGGACAATTTCCTGCTGAAAAAGGGGATAGAAGGGTATAAATATAGGATTATTGCACAGGTCCTGGACCTGTTGGGCCGCCGCGTGAGCGGACTGCTGGGCAAGATGGATCTCAGGCCTGTCCCAGCAGACCCAGTTCTTATGTTATGTAATCCTAACTGTGATGTTCTAGTTTGTCTGTATATAGGACTTTCCACATTTTTCAGCTTTTCTCTTTTGCTTCCTAGAGCAGGAGTTCTCAGACCAGTCCTTGTGACACACTTACCCAGTCAGGTTTTCAGGATATCCACAATGAATATGGCTGAGAGAGATTTGCATTCAGTGTAGGGTTGCCAGATTTTCCAATCGGAAAATCTGGAACTTAATTATTTATTACGATACATCAAAGCCTGATTATATAACTTATCAATTACATTATATTCCACCATACATTCAATACCCAGACGGAGCCCGCCAGTTCATTCATTCAACTCAATAAAATCTCTAAAGTGCATAGCGATGTCCTTAACTTAGCAGCAGTATTTTTTGTTGTTGGTCTCAATATTATAGATCCTTAAATGCCATAAGCAATAGGCACGTTTGACACGTTACTCTGTGTTTCACCGCATAAGGCTTCTTCAGGAGCTGTTCTGGTAGCGGCTCCACTCCTTAAAACAAGTATAACATTCTATTAACATCCTTAACAACATATTAATTATAACCTTATATCGTATCTCCTAAAACATTTATAAATACCTAGTTGTTCATTATACCTGTCTGCTTATCACCAGGCAACTAAAGCGACTGAGCTTTCCAAGTCACGGTTACCCAGCAAGACTCCAAGAAAGTTCATTTCCGTTGTTCTCCACACTTCCTGTTTCCCTTTTAAATGATATCCCTGCTTCCATTTAAATACTTTCTACACCAGGTGCCGTTCAATCCTCTTTATTCAAACCTTTAGGTTCCACTGTTTCCCATAAATATATCAATCTTTGTTCCATCTTTATCAGTATTTCAGATATATTACCCCCCCTCTCTTCCTGTTGAGTTGAATGGTCATCAATGTTACAAATTTCAAATCCCGAATGTCAATGAGCCACCAAAGGTAAATCAATTTTTCCTAAACCTAAATTACTTAAATGTTTGAGCAATGCAATGCTTAATTTTTCGTTTACTTTGTCCCAAATATCACTTATTACATGGGTAGACAACATAAATCACTTGACTAGTGTTAAAGTCAGTTCCATCTCGTAAATAGAACAATTTTCCACTATTAGGGATTTGAATGCTGTCTGCTTCCATCACAAATGAACAATATACACATTTTTTAACATTTGAAATGACCCACTGTATCTCCTACTTTCCTCCTATCATTTGTACTAGCTAGAATGTCTCGCAAATTGCATCCACGCGTAAATGACATTTTGTTTTATTGTCATTAAATTTAATTCTCTAATCAAATGGTTAGAGTCCTCAATAAAGGAAGGAATATTGGGTACTAGCTCTTACAAATGAAAATCTAAATACTGAGATAAAGGCTGAAATAAGGAACCCATACTAGACACTACTGGACGACTTGGTGGACATTGTAAAACTCTGTGAATGTTTGGGGTAAAGTAAGTGACAGCTACTTTAGGATCCTCAATCCTAAGATACCGATAATTTGATTCTCCTTAGCATGGTTTAAACATTGACTTTAATCCAGTAATCACCAGTGGGATCCCTTAGCTTCTGGTAGTACTCGCAATCATTCAATTGACGCAAAGCGTCTATATGGTAATGCTTTATCAGCCCTAGTGATCATAAGGTCTGAATCCAATTTTAATTCATTAAGCGCCCTAATTTGCTTTTTTTTAAAAAATAGATTATGAAATTCTGAGTTAGATGCACTTTTAATTTGGTCTAACCCCTGCAAAACAAGCCGTTAGGAACATAAAAATTGCCGCTGCTGGGTCAGACCAGTGGTCCATCCTGCCCAGCAGTCCGCTCAACGCGGCGGCCCAATAGACCAGGGCTCTAAATGAGTCCAGCCTCACCTGCGTACGTCCCAGTTTAGCCGGAACTTGTCCAGCTTAGTCTTGAAACCCTGGAGGGTGTTTTCCCCTACAACAGCCTCCGGAAGAGCGTTCCAGCTCTCCACCACTCTCTGGGTGAAGAAGAACTTCCTTACGTTTGTACGGAATCTATCCCCTTACAACTTTAGAGAGTGCCCTCTCGTTCTCCCTTCCTTGGAGAGTGTGAACAGTCTGTCTTTATCTACTAAGTCTATTCCTGGTGGCATCCAATTGGATTTCACCCTATATTTATCAGAAAAAGTATCAACTTTACATAGTTGAATATCATCTGATATATTCCCTTGCACCTCAGAATCAGAGAAATAAACCCGAAGACGAAATTTTCTAAAAAAAATCTATAAAGGGCAGTTCTTAACATAAAGGCATCATACAGGACATGAGGTACAAAGGATAAACCATAGTGAAGCACCGATTGTTCTATTCATGTAAGCATTCTATCAGATAGATTGATAATATTTACTAGGGTTTGATCTGCCTCCGAGTTTTGACTCCCCTTTGTTACTCCTTGTGTTTTAATTCCTGGTTTGGATGGGAGATGTAAAAAATCCCCTGCGTTAGGAATATTGCCAGACTCAAACATTATGTACATCCTCACTCGATGATGCGCTTGATGAGTTAATATATGAAACAATTTTTCCAGTTTTTGTATGCAAATGGATCTCATGCATATTCATTGGGGAAATCCTAAAAACCCGTCTGGATTCCAGCCCTCGTTGCCCACCCCTGGTGTAGAATGGGTTCATAGACAAAATCGCGCGAGACAACGGCGCGCAGACAACTGAGCGCAAGGTTGAGGGCGCACCAAAGAAAAGCACTATTTTAAAGGGTTCCGACGGGGGGTGTTGGTGGGGAACCCCCCCTATTTTACTTAACAGACATCGCGCTGGCATTGTGGGGGGTTTGGGGGGTTGTAACCCCCCTCATTATATTTGAAACCAAACCTTTTGCCTGTTTTTTAGGGAAAAAGTTACGTTTTAAGTATAATGTGGGGGGTTACAACCCCCCAAACCCCCCACAAAGCCAGCGCAATGTCTGTTAAGTAAAGTGGGGGGTTTCCCCCCCACATCCCCCATCGGAGCCCTTTAAAATAGTGCTTTTCTTCGGCGCGCCGTCAACCTTGCGCTCGGTTGTCAGCGCGCCGTTGTCTCGCGCGATTTAGTCCCGTCACCTGTAGAATGTACAGTGCTGCGTGCGCCTGGTAGCGCTAAAGAAACCATAAATTGTTGTCGTCGTCAATTGTGAGAGAAGGGAGGGAAAAGAGAATGATATGACAAAGAAAAGTGCAAACACCTGCATTCATCTCCTTGCTGCAGAACCTGTCTGCATCATCTTCTGCTCAAGGTGACCCTGAGAGCTAAAGAGAAGGAAGGCCAGTGAGGAGATACAGAAGAAGCTGTCTCCTGGTCCTCGTCCAGAGTTGCCCTCGATGAGAAGGTGCCCGGGCGCTTCTCTTTCTGCTTGTGGGCGCTTTGTATATGTGCAGAGGAAGGAACACCAGGGATCCTTTGCTTTTCAAGAGCGTCATCTGAGTTTTCCCCCTGATTAGGGGGGGGGGGGTGCCTGAGCTGCCCTGTGGTGGGGCAGTGTGTGAGCCTATATTCAGAAAACACCTAAAAACTTACCTATTCTTGAAATACCTAGGTATCGAACCGGAACATCAATCTCCCTCGTAACATCACCACACACCTGAACTTGCAACTGTTAACCCCAAACCCCTAATCACTAAACATGAACACTATATGAACTTACGGAATATTTCTACTTCTGGACAAACAACTTGGCATTTCCTGGCCTTGTAACACACAATATGACGCTAACATTACTAAAGTTATCAGAAGTACAATGCTACACTCTGTAAGTCGTTGTACGAGATATACACTGCTATACTCTCTAATTCGCTGTATGTAAAACTTCTCTTGATTGTATTTACAGTTTTGTTTATTGTAAACCGCCTAGAAGTCGCAAGATTAGAGGCGGTATATAAAAATAAAGTTATTATTATTATTATTATTATTATATGGGCCGAGGATAGAGAACAAGCGCTACGCTGCTCCCTCGGCTTTCACCTGAGATAACACCAGGTTTTATTGGTAGTGATTCTGTGCCAGTTGGCTTCCCTGAGATACCTAGACATGACTTCGGTAATGAGCTGTGAGAATTGTCTTTCCAATTAAAGGGACTCCAGGCCCCAGAAGAGGAGCATCTGAAGGCAATAAACAAGTTCACACACAGTGTGAGCCTGCGGGTGCCAAAAGCCAAATCAGATTCCTGACTCACGGATGCTACATCCATTGCCAGGACCCCCCCCCCTCCTCCCACCGTGCTAATATCATTTCCTGAATCCCGGGTCTCCAGTCCTACGTATTATCATGAAGACAGAGAACAGCTGGAACTGGTCCCTTAGACTGGGGGAGAAAATGACAGTGAAATACCGAGAAACTCTGAATTTGTTTCCTGGTAGCCTCCTCACCCCAGGACAGCCAGTTACAGCTCGGAGGGGAAATTTTGCCTGTTCATTTCTTTCCCTTTGAAATAAAATATACAGTGCTGGGTATGTCTAGCAGAGCTATAAAAATGATAAGTAAGTGACATGTTTCCCTGAAAATAAGACACTGTCTTATATTAATTTTGGGCCCAAAAAGGCACTAGGTCTTATTTTCGGGAAGGTCTTTTTTTTTTTTTTTTTCCATGTACAATGATCATCTCTCCCTTCCTCTCCTCCACTCCAATTCTTCCTATTTCCTTCCTCTCCCCCACATGTGCAGCATCTTTCCTCCCCTCACCCTTCCCCTTGTGCAGCATCTTTCTATCCCTCCCTCCTTCCCATCCCTTGTGCAGCAGAACCCTTGCAGCTTATATCACTTCCTTCCTCCCATCCCCCCGTGGAACATTTTTTAATCCCTCCCATCCCACCGCCCCCGCGCACCCCCCTCCCCCTGCTAACCCTTTCATCTCTCCCACCCATCCGAACCCCTACCGCGAGACCAAAATACAGTACCTTATAACAAACCGTATCGTCGGCAGCACAGGCCCTATCGCGGCTTTCTCACGCCCGGGTGTTCCTCCGCTGCATTGGGGCCTGTGCTGCCGACGAGGCACTTTGCTATAAGGTGCTGTATTTCGGTCTCGCAATCAGGATTCGGATGGATAGGAGAGATGGAAGAGTCGCAGGGGGAGCGCTGCTGCCGCCGGTAACTAGGGCTTATTTTTGGGGGTAGGGCTTATTTTTGGGGAAACATGGTAGTAGTAGTAGTACAATGCAGAATATTAATAATTCAACCAACTGCCAACAAATTTAGGATATTCTTTATTTGCCTTTTAGAGATGAGGCAGTGGCATAGTAAGGGTGAGCGGTGCCCGGGGTGGTGGCATTCCTCCCCTACCATGTGCGCGCCCCCTTCCCTTTTTAACTGCTCCGGCGTGAGCATCTTTCTATCCCTCCATCCCTTCCCTGTGCAGCAGAACCCTTGTCCAGCTTCTATCCTTCCCTCCCTCCCTTCCTCTCATCCCTTGTGCAGCAGAACCCTTGCCCAGCTTCCATCCTTCCCTCCCTCTCTCCCATCCCTTGAGCACCCGCCCCCGCCGTGCAGCCAAACCCCTGCTGACCTTCCATCCTTCCCACCCATCTGAACCCTGCCAAACACAAGCCCTACATATCTCCCTCCAGAGCAGCGTTGGGCCAGCAGCATTCTATACAGGCTGCTTCACAGCATTCTCTTGTTGGGGCCTTCCGTGTGCCGCATTACTGATGACATCATCAGTGATGCAGTAAAGGGAATTCCCTGAAGAGAGAAGGCCGCAAAGCAGCCTGTTTAGAGTGCTGCTGACCTGACGCTGCTCTGGAGGGAGGTATGTAGGGCTCGTGGTCGGCAGGATTCGGATGGTCGGCGGGCTGGATATAGCCCATGGGCCGTAGTTTGTCCATGTCCATTCTAGCTATTTGATTTGCTCATCCGGGGCTAATCAGGCATGTTCAGTGACCCTTAACCAAACTGTGCCACTGAAAACGCTTGGTTAGCATCTGAGCCAAAATCCCTGGCACTTAGCTGGTTAAATGCTGATATTGTGCAAAAATCTGACTCATGAAACAAAGTCATATTTTTATATGGTTTTACCCAGTGGTGTGGTAAAGTGGGGGCTGTCTTGGCGGGGGCACTAGCACTTCTGTTCCTCCCCCACTCCTTCCCACTCCTCCCCCGTTGTGTGCGCACCTTCATTCCCCTCCCCCCACCATTGTGAGCAGCAGCTCCAAGCCGCTGCTCACGCCGGCCTCAGCGCTCCAGTTCATAGACAAATGTGCGCAGGACAGTTATACGCAGCTGTAGAATGCACAAGACAATTGCGCGCAAGCCAGCCACGTGTGTTTTTGTCTTGCACGCGATCATCTCGCACTTATTTATCGTGCACGGAATTGTCTTGCACGCATTTTTATTGCATGTCATTGTGTTGCACGTATTTGTCTAGCGCCCATTTTTCCTGTGCCCAAATGTCTGCACGCATTTGACTTGCCACCCAGCGCTCCCCTCCGACATTACTTCAAGGTCCCATGACTAGGAAGTGACATCAGAGGGAGAGCCAATGCTGGCAGTATGCTAAACAGGTATAGGGGAAGGGGCATGTGTTCAGCGGGGGGAGGCAGATAAGAGGGCGAGGGGGGGGTGCCACCGCTCCGGCCGCCTCCCAACCTTCGCTATGCCAGTAGTTTTACCATAACTGCTTAAGATCACTCTTAACTTGACATATTTTGTCTGGCTGCTTATAACCTGACTATTCAGCGCTGGAGCCCAGACAGATCTAGTGTTGAATAACACGGATGAAAACTGGAAAAAGCACAAGCAATATCAAAGCAGGTGCCATAAGGCGGTAAGAGGGGACTACGAGGAAAAAATAGCCAAGAGGCAAAAAAACTTCAAGCCGTTCTTTCGATATATTATGGGGAAACAACCCGCGACAGAAGCGGTGGAGCCGTTGGATGACCATGGAATAAAGGGAGTGCTAAAGGAGGACAACGCCATCGCCGACAAACTGAACACGTTTTTTGCGTCTGTATTTACTGAATAGGATATACACAACATACCGGAAGCCGACTGGCTATAAGCAGGAAACGAAGACAGGAAACTGACAGGGTACATGGTCCACAGTCAGTCTAGAAGAGGTATGCTGGCGGATCGATAGGCTTAAAAATGATAAATCCCCGGGACTGGATGGCATCCATACAAGGGTAATCAAGGGACTGAAAGGGGCTATAGCTTAACTGCTTCAACTAATAGCCAATCTGTCTATCATATCAGGAAGGATTCTGGAAGATTGGAAAGTGGTGAATGTTACACTGATCTTCAAGAAAGGCTCGAGGGGAGATCCGGGAAACTACAGACCGGTAAGTCTGACCTCGGTACCGGGAAAGATGGTAGAGGCGCTGATAAAGGTCGATTAGTCAATGAAGCTGGTCGCGTAATGTGCGGCGGCGACAAAAAAGGCGAACAGAATGCTAGGAATGATTAAGAAGGGGATCACGAACCAAGCAGAGGTTATCATGCCACTGTACCGGGCCATGGTACACCACCACCTGGAATACTGTGTCCAACACTGGTCACCATACATGAAAGACACAGTACTACTCGAAAGGGTCCAGAGAAGAGCGACTAAAATGGTTAAGGTGTTGGAGGAGTTGCCGTACAGTGAGAGATTAGAGAAACTGAGCCTCTTCTCCCTTGAAAAGAGGAGACTGAGAGGGGACATGATCGAAACATTCAAGATAATGAAGGAAATAGACTTAGTAGATAAAGACAGGTTGTTCACCCTCGCCAAGGTAGAGAGATCGAGAGGGCACTCTCTAAAGTTAAAAGGGGATAGATTCCGTACAAACGTAAGGAAGTTCTTCTTCACCCAGAGAGTGGTAGAAAACTGGAACGCTCTTCCGGAGGCTCTTATAGGGGAAAATACCCTCCAGGGATTCAAGACAAAGTTAGACAAGTTCCTGCTGAGCCAGAACATACGCAGGTAAGGCTAGTCTCAGTTAGGGCACTGGTCTTTGACCTAAGGGCCGCCGCAGGAGCGGACTGCTGGGCACGATGGACCACTGGCCTGACCCAGCAGCGACAATTCTTATGGTCTTATTTATTCATTGGGATTTATTAACTGCTTTTTCATGAAGAGATTCACCCAAAATAATTTACAATGCATTGAACAGGAGTCAGTATTTTCTCTCTCTCTCTCTCTTGGCAGACTCACAAACTAACTGTGATACCTAGAGCAATGGAGGGTTAAGAGACTTGGCCAGGGTCACAGGGCACAGGCTAGGATTTAGGTCACGAGCACAGGCCACTAGCCCCTTCTAAAGGTAAGATCAAAAACTAATTAGGCCTCCTTTTTTGAAACTGCGATAGCCGTTTCTAGCGCAGGGAGCCGCGCTGAATGGCCCGCACTGCTCTCGACACTCACCGAGTTTCTATGAGTGTCGGGAGCTGCGCGCACCATTCAGCGCAGCTCCCTGAGCTAGAAACTGCTATTGCAGTTTCATAAAAGAGGGGGGTAAGAGAGGAAAAATACAGCTTAACCCTTTCAGGACCATAAGGATCGTAGGCCAATTTTTGTGGTTTTGACGACATTTTTATGGTAAAAAGGGCTTGCAGATGCCAAAAAATTGATTTTTTTTGTGAAATATTATTTTTATTTAAAAAAAATCACACTTCTGGCTTATGGACAGTGTAGCAAGTGAATCTTCTCGTCAATCTGGCAACGACGCTAATGAATGAATGTCGGAACCAGTTTGTTTACATAAAGGCAGTATCATATGGAATCCGTACATATCAAATTTAGAACTGTAGACTATCCCAAAATCAAAATTTATAGGATTTTAAAGTTATGGGACAAATATGTCCCTTGGTCCTGAAAGGGTTAAAAGAAAGGCCACAGTATCAAAAACAGAGCATTAGATAATCAAGAGAAGCTTAAAACAAATCAAGTAATTAAGCTACAATATCTGGGCTTAAAGCTAGCAATTGTCACCGGCTAATATCTCTCTTATTTGATAACAAAACAATAAAATAATTCCATGGAGTGTCTGAACGATTTGTTGCGCCAAAGTCATTAGTACAGGTGGAAGCCAGGTTGGATGCTGCACTGCTGTTTGACATCATGAATCGTTTGTGGCAGCAAGGGTATCACTTTGTAGTCCGGGTGGGGGGGGGGGGCAGAAGAGATCCCCTACTGAATGCGCTGGAGCTGAATGGGAAACAGTTTGGCAAGTAGATGAAGAGAGATTTGTTTCAGCAGACTTATGCTGCCAGATTCCTGTCTTTTCTTTGCTTGTTGTTTCAATCATAAATTAGGATTTGCTGCCCTCCAGTGGTGGATGAATGAAAAGTTATAGATTATTAAAATTTGATTTTAAGATTTTATATGGGTTATGTCCTAGTTATTTGACAGATTTGATAATTGTATGCAAATCAACAAGAGATTTACATTTTTCAGGAGACTTGCAGTTAGTGATACCATCCGTTAAAGATTATTCTCCTCTAAAAAGAAAATGCAGAGCTATGGAATGTTTTACCCATTGAAATTAGAAATCTATCCAACATTAGAAAGACAATAAAGATGTGGTTATTTCAGTACGACCTTGATTGATGTTAATGATATTGTAAATGAATATAACCTGCTGATGGTTATTTCAGATGTACCTAGATTAAGGTTCCAAGTTTATTATTTTTTTATATACTGTCTATCAAATATTGGCTAAACAGTTTACAATAAGTTTTATAAACTATAACTTAAAATAAACATAAAATCAAAAGTATTGTATACAAAATAAAGAAAAAAGGTTTTTTTGGTTTTTTTTTTACAAACAGATCTTACATAAAAAGTAGGCAAATAACACCAGGGAGTTAAATTACATTGAGAGAAAAATAAAAGAGTGTGTGTATGTGTGTGTGTGGGGGGGGGGGGTGTCGCTTCTTAGGAAGCATTTGTGGTACTCTGCCAATATGTTCATGTATATCAGAGAAGAAGAGAGGTTTCAAAGTGTTAACGATGTCTTTAAAAAGAAATGTTGATGGCATGCTTATTATAAGATAATAGTATGTTATATATTTTAACTTGGAACTTTGCGGTTAAGCAGGTTATAAAATGTGGAATTAAATTAAATTACTCCTTTCTATTTATTTTTCACATTTATAACCCACCTTAAACTATACTGCATAAGGGACAGGACAAATTAATCCTGGATTTACCTCCACTACTTTTCTCTAAGGGACTGTAGAAATAAAGGTTAGCAAAAGTTGTAAGGGTACAATTTTTTTTATTGAATTAACTCAATACACCTTTGATTAATTTTAAAGAGGTCTGCTATCTTTATCAGGTCAGTGGGAGGTTGATTTCTTAAGATAGGCAACAGCTTCAGAGGCAGCCAAATTACCCAGTTCCAGGAGGGAGACCTTTTGGCTAGAACTGGCCTTCAACTTTTGTTCTCTTAGGTTTCTGCAAATGACGTCATGCTTGTTGAAGGTGTCTGGGTCTAGCCGTGTTCTACCTACCCAGAAGCAGCGAGACCCAGACAACTGCAACAATCATGGCCTTAAAAACTTACTATCCCAAATCAGTGTCAGATTTGTAATCCCTGTTTCAACCCATTTAAATCAGTATTACAGGTCCTATAATGCAGGGTTAGGCATTACTAGTTCTCAAGAGCCCCAGGCAGGTCAGATTTTAGGATATCCACAATGATGATGCAGCTAATAAATCTGCTCACCAAGGAGGCAGTGCATGCAAATCCATCTCATGCATATGCATGGAGTGGAAAAGGTGGCCTAGTGGTTAGAGCTGCTGCTTCAGCACCTCGAGGTTGCGGGGTCGATCCCAGCTTGCTACTTGTGACTCTGGGCAAGTCCCTTACTCCCCCACCCCCTCCTTTTATGAAGCCGCGATAGGCTTATCACCAGCTGTGGTAGTATTAGTTGCAAAGTTCATAGGAATTCTATGAGCCTTGGAGTTAATACTGCCATGGCCGGCGATAAAAAAAACCTAATGCAGCTTTGTAAAAGGAGCCCTTAATTCTCCCAGATACGAGCCTTGTACTCCATTGTTAGATTACGAACCTGCTGGGACACATAGGGAAAATACTTAACCAATAAATTATAAACTGCTTTGGATGAATCTCTTTATGAAAAGGTGGTTAATAAATCTAAAATTATAAATATTAATTGTGGATATCCTGAACATCTGACCTGCCTGGGGCTCTTAAGGACCAGAATTGCCAACCCTCTGCGATAATGCATCAGAATGAAGTTGTTGGAAATTTAGGATTAGTCAAATTTAGCGGGAGGGAGGGGGGTGCTATCCCCCTCTTCAGTTCCCCACCAACCCAAGCTAGTAGGGTTAGCAGCTAACTTACTGTTCCAATTCCTAAGGCAGTGCTTCTCAGCCCTCTCCTGGAGGCACACCTAGCCAGTTGGATTTTCAGGATTACCACAATGAATATGAATGAGAGAGATTTGCATATCACTGAAGACCATATGCATGCAGATCTGTCTTTAAGCACACTCTAAGAAAGCCACAGCACGATGGCTGAAACATTGGTTCTACCTACCCAGATGTGGTGAAGCTCAGACAATTGCAACAATCCTGTCTCAAGTATAGTCACTTTGGTAATCCTGAAAACTCAGATTGACTAGGTATGCCTTCAGAAGCAGTTAAATAAGCACGGAACTAGACTTGTTTTGCCTGAATGTTGCCAGGTCTGAGTTTCACACTGTAGTTAAGGAAAAAATTTAGATACTCTTTTCTCTTATCAATGAGCCATCTCGCATCCCTGATTAAGTCTCTTGTTCCTTGCCTTTTCCTGAATCCTGCTCGAACTTCAGGCAGTTATTGTTGGAGTTTGCCTGAATGATCCTACCATGTGGCATCAAAGCAATTGAGCAATAATTTCAACAGTCAATACTAATACCAAAGACAGGCGATTCAGATCAACACAGATCTTTTCCAGTCAGTGGGCCATGATGTTTTCCAAATTTTATGGCAGAGCTTTGAAAGTATTGTAACAACTACATCCAATTGCTATAATGCTTCAATTGGAATGCCATCAATGCCAGGTGATTTGCTCTTTATAAAAATTACAATGTTGCTTCAACTTCTTTCATTGCCAATGGTTCCCAGTAGTAAGCTAGAATTGAAATGACTGTCGATCCACTTGATCCTTATGGTATACATGAGTCAGTGTATTCTTTCCACCTTTTCTTGATCTTCTCAATATTGTCCTTGAACATCTGATAGCATTCCAATTTGAGGATGGAATTTTCTCTTTAACTCTTACAGGCAAACACAACATGAGCAGTAAGAATTTCTTAACCAGCATTCCCTTAATGGGTAAAGAAGGTACGTACGAAAGAGACGAGAAAAGAAAAACAGGACAAAGAAAACATCACTTGTAGCAAAATTTACCACTAATCGAAACCTTTAATTCCTGCAGATTCTAGCATTCAAAAATAACAAGTGAGATAAAAAGTACTGGAATCCACCCGACTGAGGGTAATTACTGGTTTCTGAGAGTGAGATAGGCGTCTGGAGACCATATTCTGCCACATTCAGGAGATAATTTGTTTCTTAAAGTCGTACTCAGTCTGATGAACTACGTTCCAAAAAACCTTGAGGCAAACTCAAAGTCCACCTGCAAGATGATGGATTCTTTGCTGGTCTCCTATAATTTTAAATTATCACATGTTTTACAACACATAAGCAGGTACAAAGAAAATTCTTTTAGAAGGTACGAACTAGTGAGAAATCAGGGAAGGAAGGACATAGTTTCCCAAATAATTAGAGCCTGGCCATAAAAGTGTTAGCTCTGGTCACATGCTCCCCTTTCCAAGTGTCTTCTTATCTAAATACAAGATTAAAAGATTTCTTTAGGAAGGAGTTTGGTACAACCTGTCTATACAGTGAAGCAGCGTAAGAATCAGATGGAAAAGAAGGAACGGACTTTCACAGTGGTGTGACGTTTCAGTGCATTCTGGGTATATTCGTTAACATTGATATGCCAAGCCTCAGATTTTTGCCTGTATGCCCTCTCAAAGACACAAGTTACTGTGCGCAGGCTCAAACGGCCTCAGTAGACCCTTTCCGGGGCCAGACTTGGTTCAGTTCATCCTGTGGACTGGGATTTTCGCCATTGGCTGCCTGGCTAATAGTCCTCACCCAGCGTTGCTTCAGTTCCTCAGAATCGGCCAAAAATGTGTGAACCTGCGTGGACTGGACAAGCTGGAAGAGATGGCGTGAATCATGGGACACGAGCTCATTCACCTGGTAGCCCAGCAATGGGATGGACGTGTGCGCTTTTACATCCTGTAGTAGATGGAGGAGAGAACGGAAAGAAGGAAAAGAAAGACAGCGGGTAAAGTAAGTAATGAGAGTTAATGGAGAGAGGAAGAGAACAGACATATGTAAACGGAGAGACAACACACAAGTGAGATAACGCAAAGGAGAAAGTAAGATGTAAATGAAGTGAGACAGAGAGAAAGATATGAAAACCGTTTTATTTAATGAAGCTTTCGCAACTGATTTTATTACATAAGCAAAATACTTACAGTAAAATATAGTAAGTATTTTAAAGAGTTTACTGTAACCCACTGAGAATATGTAGATTTGGAGGATATGAATGTTTTTCAATAAATAAATAAATAAGAAAAAGAAAGAACGTGACCAGATTAATATTGACTAGGTATGATGGACGTTTTTTTAAATTATCTTGAGCAAAAATGGATTTATAAAATTAATTCTGTAGTGCCCGGGGGTTTGAATTTAGCTTCAGAATGGGCTTCTCTCTTTTGATCTGGATGTCTGTTAATAATGACATCAAAGGTCAGCTGATCTTGACACATTGTAAATGAATGGTCGGGTGACGACGGAGTGATTGTGGTAAGTGCTAGGATAATAAAATAATATATTAATATATATATATATATATATATATATATATATATATATATATATATATATATATATAAAAATATATTTTTATATATATATATATATATGTATATATATATATATATAAAAATATATTTTTTTATATATATATATTAATATATTTATATATCTATATAAATATATATATCTATATATATATCTAATTATTTAATTTATATATTTATTTATTTATTTAATTTAAATATTTAATCTAATATGTTGAAACGATCCTTGATAAAGCGTTGAATACGTGAAACATGTCGGATCTGAGTTTCCCCGATCATAAAAACTGAGATAAGTCATAAACCTTTAGTACAAATGTAAAAGCATTTGACTAGTAGCACTTTTTAAGCACTTTGAGACTATTGCACTTAAAAACTGCATTGCTTATCGCTATGATAAACACTTGAGCAATGAGTGGTATTTAAGAGGTCTGAAGCTTCAGTAAAGTTATGAAATTTATAGCTATTAAGAGTGTTGAATCATATCACAACAGATATTTATCACTTGGAATAAGAGGCATTTATCAGTTTAATATTCATTCACACTTTGCAGCTCTTTCATGAGCATTGCATAGCTGCTCTCATACCTGGGGCGCTGCAAACATGTAGAGAACGTAGGGGTCATCCTTGGGGACCACACACCAGCTCCGTACCCCACCTTTCCCACTCTTGTCAAGCAACTGCAGGAAGCCACATATCAGACTCTGGCTGCTAACCTCAGACGAATCTCTCTGTTGCAAATGCACATAAGATTAGGTCAAACACTCCTGTACCAGCGGCTGATACTACACAGTCCAACCAACTTAATTATTTCAAGGCAGACTAATTTGGTCATGGACTGACACCACTGCATGCCTGGACTTACAGTTTAACAAAGAGAAATCATGTCAAACAAATCTGATTAATTTAAAATGTAATTTAATTGACAATATTGATTGCCTGCACCATCCATGCTTATGGGCAGGGTACATTAAACATAATAGCACAGCTTAACACCACAGTCACAAATTAACACGTGTGCAACCGACATCTTGCTGGAATGCTAACCCACTAACCTGCAAGCCTGATCATGCTTCACCAATAGGAGGAGAGAACAGTTGCTGAAATAATAATGCATTCCAAAGTTTCCTAAAAGTTACCTTATTTGCTTAGTTTCACAAATATCCGGGAAGTTCTTCCACTCAGTAGGATCTGCTATTGAAAACGAGTGCCTCTGAATCCCAGCAAGATGTACAAGTCATCCCTAGGATGCTTTTGAATAAAACTATCCCTCCGGGTCCTCTTAGCACTGCGCACTGTAAAACTGCACAGACTATCTACTCTCCACTCTGGCCCCAATGCACAACGCTCCGACGCCACGCTAAAAAATACCATGGCGGGAGCGATTTTTTGTTTTCCGGGTGATGCTTTTCACGAATGGCATGCAAATTATATGCATGCTGTTCGTGTGGAGCAGCCCCAGTCAAAGGGAGAAGAACTGTGCCTGGGGCCTGCTCAGAAGAGCAATTGCTAGGCAAAACTCCTCTCCCCGTCCGTCCTGTCAAAACAAAAAGTTTTCTTCTGGCCACTGCTACTGCTCTCCCTACCAGCTGAGCTGATCACGGGCAGGGGATTCCCCGATCAGCTGAGCCAACAGGACTTCCCAAAGCCACTGGCTTCGGGGCTTCCCCTGCCGCTCAGGTGCCATTTCGAAGAAGCGGGGCTGCTGGCAGGAGGGAGTAGGCATCTCTCTTGCCCAACTTTTCAACAAAAAGGTACAAGGGGGATCGGGGTGAGGCCTGGACCTGTGACAGAAAGGAGTGGGCATCCCTCCTGCTCAACTTTTCAAGAAAAAGGTAAGGGGGGTGGGCTCTGGCAGCAGGAGGGAGTGGGCATCCCCTCTGCCAATCTGCAATTTAAAGTATGGGGTTGGTAATTTTCAGGGGTGTCTTGGAGGGCTCGGCAGGTGGGGGAAAGGGGGATCAATGGATGGATTTTAAAAAAATAATAATTTAAATTGGGTATCAGGGCCTTTACTGACAGGGTCTGCTGCCATGGCCTTACTTTCTAGTCAGTGCCTGAGCCAATCAGTGCTCAGGTATTGACAGGAAAGTAAGACTAAGGACAGCTTAGACCTTGCCGGTAAAGTTTGTATGGGAAACAACATTCCCTGCTGTGCATTACATGGAGTGTTCATTAGAATACAAATGAGCTCCTTGTAACGCATTAGCATAGGATTCTCGGTGGCTGCTACTGACGATAGAAAGCAAGAAAAGAAGGGGCAGATGCTGGGCTGATAGATTTTCCTAGCAGTTCCAAGGTCCTGAGCTGAAAGCAGCAGTACTCACTTGCAGAATTCCCTTCTTTTTGTCATCCTTGCTCAACACCTGTCCAGTCAGAAAGATGTAACAGTCTACGCAGACCCGGTTCAGCCGGTCCCTGTCATACTTCAGGTTTGCTTTGTAATCCGAGCATTTCCCACACACAACCTGCTTTCAAGATGGACAGAACAAGGTGGAAGTAACAGGACAGAGATTAGACATGTTACGTCAGAATTTCTCTCTTTTCTCTTACAGGGCACTCAGATATTTGATGATTTTCTTGGGCCTCGTTTGATTAAATAATTAAAGATTTAGAAGATCATTTTCACTTGCCCACATAGGTACAAGGTCTGGATCTATTTATAAAAGGATGTCACGTGGATACAAAAGAACCCAAACACCTTGCATCTGGGCAGAAAATACATTTGCAGATCTGAAAATGAAATCAGTGTGTATTTTTCCAGGGAAGGTGCAACCATTGGGCAAACTAGGCGATTCCCTAGGGTGGCAACTTCTGGGGGTAGCAAAGAGAAGCTGCAGTCACAGCCACAGAAAGGACTATTAGTAAGTACTTTTACACTTTTTAAACATTTTTTTTTTCCACAGGATACATTTAGAAGGGGTGGAATTAGGGCGATCATAATTGTTGGGTTTAATGATCAAAATCTTGGGAGAGGGAGGAGCTTACGAGCCTAAAGGCTGAAGGTTTACCTAGAGCGCCTGCCATCTTCTCTACTCCCCACCTCCATCTGCTCCTTCCCCGTCCCCTCCCTTCCCCCACGTACCTCTTTAACCCAACCCTAACCTGCTGCTTGCGCCAGCGCTGGCTCTTCCTCCGACGTCACGTCCTAGGTGTGGGTCCAGGAAGTGAAGCCAAAGAGCCGGCACTGGCGGGGCAGCAGGGTGAGGTTGCGTTAAAGAGGTACGTGGGAAGGGAGGGGGCACGCATGAGGTAGTGGGGAAGGACGGGTGTCAGCGCCTGCACCAAGATGGCGCTCCGCCCCTCCCCCTTTCTATGTCACTTCTCTTGCATCAGTCCTGGCAGTTTCCCTCCACTGATCTATCCTCACCACTGGGATAGCTCATTTTTATCCATGTGGTATATTATTTACCCATTCTGAGAGATGCCTACGATTGATTTATCCCATGCTTTTTTAATTTATCTTCACTTTTTTTAAAAAAGTTTTAAATATTTCCCAATCCTTTCCCTTTGTTTTTATCCTGTTTTTTTATTTTTTTAAATAATTTTTAAAATAATTTTTCCCCTTCTATCCTTTTTGTCTTACCCTTCCCCCTCCCAAGTTAGTCTGTTTTTGTACGGTTTTTGTTTATTTTAGATTTTAATGTACAATTCTTTAAAATAAGCTGCATGGCAACTCCCATCATTATAAACAAAAGTTTGTTATTTTTTTGCCAAAATTTGACTTTTTGCCCTCATAGATGTTCCAAATAAAATGGTATCATACGATAGTGCCACTGAATTTTCTAATAAATTATTAACCTGATCCCAAATCGATCTCCAGAATTTTAGTATCAAAGGACAATAGTATAGTAAATGATCTAACGTCCCGACTTCCAGATGACAATGCCAACATCTATTAGATTTAGAACTAGCTACTCTATGCAAACGAACTGGGGTCCAAAATACTCTATGTAATAAGCAAAACCATGTTTGTCTCACATATGCAGACATTGTACATCTCATCCTCCAAGACCAAATTCGTGGTGGGAATCCCTATGTTATATCTTTAAAATGGAAAAGTTTATGGCCATTCAGAAGGGTTATTATAAAAAAAATTATTGAAGTTTGGGAACCATTAACTAAATATTGTAAAGATTGATTTATTTGTATAATTTGGGGAAAACATGCACATCTAGGGAGAGGGGAGGGGATATGTTTTGGCATTTGTTAAGAAATATAGAAGGGTTGATTACAAGTATTTTATGAGATGTTTGTGTATTGAAAATGGGTGGGAAAAAATAAGTTTTGTCTTTATTCTATTAAGTATATTGTGTTGTACTTATATTAAATTTATGTAAATGCATCGTCTTTTGTGCACAATTAAAGTTTTAAAAATGAATAAAGAATATAAAAAATAAAAATAAAAAAAGATTTTAATGTACAACACTTTGAAATTTTAATAAACTATGAAACTATACTGAGTATGTCCTCCCCAAAAGCAGTAGCATTGTGCTATGAGGGCAGCCACCTTCGTTTCCCATAGCCCCAGACTCCCATCATGCAAGAAAGGTTTGGACAAGTTCCTGGAGGAAAATTCCACAGTCTATTATTGAGAAAGACACGGGGGAAGCCACTGTTTGCCCTGGATCGGAAGCATGGAATGTTGCTACTCTATGGGGTTCTAGAATGTTGCTACACCTTGGGTTTTGGCCAGGTACTAGTGACCCAGATTGGCCACCGTGGGAACGGGCTACTGGGCTTGATGGACATTTGGTCTGACCCAGTAAGGCTATTCTTATGTTCTTATAACAGGTGATGTCTCAGTATTAAGAACTGGAAGAAGCCTCCATGGGCACCAGGAACAAGAGGAAAAAAGCACAGCAAATGCCAATTGCTTTGGTGCAGTAATTGATAGAGAAATGGCTGAACTCATGGGAATGGGATGACAACCAGCGACTCCCGAGAAATGCCGAGATCTCATGGGAGATTCTTCTAGCCGTGCGTCAACGGGCGTGGCCAATCCAGCTTTGGTTTTCAGCGCAGCCCGGGGTTTTTCACCAGGCCTGCCCGAAGGAAAGTGCCAGTCTGAAAATGAAACCAAGAGTGCTAGGGTTAACTCACATACACTGGGACCTGGGTAGAAGTGGGTGATTGCTACTCAGTTATTCACAGGCTCCATGATGGTACCTAAATACCAAGGGAGACTTTGCAGAACCACGAGGGGTGAATTTAGCTCACACCAGGTAAAGGTGAGTTACACCGAAGTACAGTTGGCATTTTCTTTTCCCTGGAGGCAGTGGCGTAGTAAGGGGGAGATGGGGGGATGGATCACCCCAGGCGCTGGCACCTCCCCGCCACACCACGCTCGCACCATCCCTCTCCTCCCCCCACTCCGTACCTTGGTAAGTCTTTCCTAGCATGAGCAACTTCTCCTGCTTGTTGCTTGCACCAGCCTGGTTCCTCCCCCCCCCCCCCCCGAATCATGGGTCCAGGAAGTGACATCAGAGAGAAATCCAACGCTGGCACAAGGAGCATACTAGAGAAGCCACTTATACTGGCAAAGATTTAGAAGGACGGGGGGAGGGAGAGCGCGAGTGTGGAGCGGGGGGTGGGGGGGGAACCTCCTACCCTTATTACACCGCTGCCTGGAAGGATTACAATCTAGGTTTGTTTCTGAGGAAATGAAGTCTTAGGTGATTTGCCCAAGAGCATTCTGGCTTCCCCAGTTCTCAGCCCCCTACTCTAACCATTAGAGGTGCTAAACTCAACACAAACTACCCCTTCTCTGGAGAAGTGTAAGATACCTGTTCTCCATATACCCATAGGCTCTGCAGAAGCACCTGAGTACGACGGGGTGAGGGTATAGCTGTTGTAGAGCGGCAAGCTTTGGGATGGTACCCGAGTATGACAGGATGATAGGTGTTGCTACTTACATAACCGCAGGCTCTGCAGTGGTGCCTTCGTCGTGTGATCGGATGGAAGGACTCCATGCAGCGCATGCACAAGGTGACCAAGTTATCTCGGATCCACTGCGGGGCTCTTTTTCCCAGCTCCTCAGACTGTGCCTGTATAAAAGACAGAGGAGGTGAGGAAGGGACCAGATCCTCAGGAGAACTGGGCAATGCACACATGTGTGCGCGTATTTGTGACTACTTAAGTTAGTTCTAACACTGCACTTAGAGCCGATGCATATATGGGGCTAATGAACATTAAATATGCTAGCTTTTGGGATTACTAAACTCCCCTTCTCACCGTGGATTGAAGACAAAGTTTTATTTTATTTTTCTTTCCAGCTTCTGATTTATCTTTAATCTTATCTATTGTTTTGCCTTTTGTCTTTGTTTTGTTCTATTTCTATCATTTAAATTTCTCCAGAATTCTACTGTTCAACGGTTCCCCCTTCTGCTTCTATTCCTTTCTCTCCTCTCTTCTACCTTCCAAAGTATTTAGATCAATGCTGTCTTGTTAAAATGTTTATTTTATTTTTATTTTTCCTCTAACTCTACTTTTCACTTCTCTATTACCCTCCAGGTACTTTAGTTAGATTGTGAGCCTTCGGGACAGTAAGGGAATTTTTCAAGTACCTTTCTTATTTCTAATCTTAATGTATATTTTCTGTAAACCGCTTAGAACCTAACGGACGTAGCGGTATATAAGAAATAAATTACATTACATTACAATACTCTGATCTCCGATATATTTTACCTGAAATTCTGGAGTTCCAGTGTCTGAGCTGTGGGCAGCTGCTTTGAAGGTTTCACTCCGTTTCTCATTCTGTTCAATGGCGCCCCTGCAGGCCTAAAAGAGTCCAGACAGATTTTGAGAGAACGTGCTGGGAAGAAGAAAATGCTGGCAGAGATCTACATGGAATGAGATACACAGAGCAACAATAACCCCACAGGAGAAAAAAAAGAATTGCAAATAACAATGAAAATGAACTTCTCCCATCAATTGAAATGCAAATATAGTAAAACCTTGGTTTGCGAGCATAATTTGTTCCAGAAGCATGCTTGTAATCCAAAGCATTTCGTATATCAAAGCAAATTTTTCCCCACAGGAAATAATGGAACCTCAGATGATTTGTTCCACAATCCAAAAACTTTAATACAAAATACCCATACGTACTTGTATTGCAAGACCTCGCTTATTTAGAACAGTCACTACACTCCTGCAGCGTCAGCGAGAGAAGAACCATCGGCTCAGTCGTGATGTATTGCAAGGCATTGCTAGTATATCAAGTTAAAATTTAATAAAATGTTTTGTTTGTCTTGCAAAACACGTTAATAATAATAATAACAGTTTATATACCGCAGGACCGTGAAGTTCTATGCGGTTTACAATGATTAAAAATAGTACAAACTGAGTGGAACTGACAAGTTAATACTAGTGAATCGTGGCTCTAGGGATCAGTTAAGTGGGAAAGATTGAACAAATCAGTTGCCGAAGTAATTCAGGAACAGACATGTTTTTAGGTGTTTCCTAAATTCCCCGTATTAGCTAGCATAAGTAATTGTTCCAGGTCTTTACCCCATAATGCTGCATAATGTTACTTGGCAATCCAAGGTTTTACTGTACATGAGAAACACTGGGAAGGACCAAACATTCCCTATGTTAATAAATACAGTAAAATGGAGAAACTGGGAAAGCCACCAGTGTTTATGCTGCACAGTAGAGAATGACACGGTGACAAAATTCATCACCGTTCCTGTCCCCGCGGATATCCGCGGGAAATCATCTTCATGTTATTCTTTAAGGAGAGAGGGAAGAATCAGAGTTTGATTGGCCACAACCACTGACCCTCAAGCTTTGCTCTGAAGAATGCTGGTGTAGAAGGACTGAGGTTGAAACAGACACTACAGAATGACAGTCTCTGGTATCCAGAGCAGATATTGTGATGTCATAATGCCTCATTCCACCAGTGCCTAAGAACCAATCACATCAGTGATGTCACAATGGCTTCATTATCATTGGCTCACATAAGAATCAGAGTATGAATGGCCACAACCACTGACCCAAAAGCTTTGCTTTGAAGAATGCTGGAGTAGAACAACCTGAGGTTGAAATAGACACTAAAAAATGACATGGGATTATTTCCCGCGGTTATCCGCGGGGATGGGGACGGTGATGAATTTTGTCACCGTATTATTCTCTACTGCACAGGTCACACGCCACACATGCAAAATGAACCAATTAATAACACTATAAATAGTGATTCTACAGTTCTTGCTCTATTTGGCGCTATTTAATTGGCCAGAAACGGTGCTGACACGTTTCACAGGGCCAGACTCTGCAAACAGCGCTGCTATCGGTAGCCGACTGCAAAAGCGCCGACGATCGTGCGTCCATCACGAGGCAGCGCAGCTTGCAGATTTGCAACTTGCGTGAAAGGTAGGCGCTGGAAATGCAGGCCAGGGTTTTGAAGGTCTACATTTGTGGCATCTCCCTTTTAAATGGATTGCATCTACGGAGGTGCCTAACTGGTATTTCTGGCATTGGCCGTTCATAGCCGCGATTACGGCGCAGGTAGGCACCTACATTTAAAAAAAAAAAAAAAAAATTTTAATTGGATGTTAAGTAGTTTTTATGGAAGCGGGTTCCTTAAGTTGGGGCAGCAGTACAACGCCTACCTCCGCCTAACTTAAAGCGCCGTTTGCAGAATCTAATCTAATCTTCTATTTCTGCGTCGCTCATACCTGGGCAGGCTCAAGGCGATTTATAGAGAGGGGCGAGGAAGGAGAAGAGAAGAAGGTAGGTAGGATGGGAAGGAGAAGGGAGAGAGGGTGGAGGGGGAAGGAGAGGATACAGGAGATTAAGTGTCGAATAGATGAGTTTTCAGTTTCTTCTGGAATATGGCGTGGTTAGGTTCTGGCCCCATAGTGCTTAGCCAGTTAAATCTGAATATTCAGTGCCAGATAACAGGTTACCTCCGCTGAATATTCCCGATTAGAGACTAAAAGTTAACCGGCTATGTCGTACAATATCCGGCAATTTTCAGTGCCGACTGGCCAAGTTTAGCGGCCAAATCGGACCGCTTTAATAGCAGTCCTCTCTCTGGCTGCTAAAAACTTCACCAGCCAGCTCTTCTCCAAGGCTTCCTCATCCTTCCATTCTTAGAGAAGACACTGAATAAACGTACGTAATAAATCTATAGCATTGAGAGTAAATAAGGCATCACAAGCCTGCACCAGAAGCTTGGTCAGATTAAGTTCTGTGATACACACATTAAACTGTGTCGGGTTATATGCCCTAGAGGGTTGAGAGTGACTTTGAATAATTGAATGACTTCACAGCACGCACTAATGAATGTAACACTACGAGTTGGGGCCGGCACGATTTCGGAAGATGTTCAGGCCCGAGACACCGAACGCAGCGTCGATGAGGGTCCATTAGCGAAATCGCGCGCGCTGGCACTTGGCACACTTTTTAAAACCGGTGATAGGCCGGGACATAGGCCGGAAAAGCTCCGCCGCAAGATCGAAGCCGCGTGGCTGCCCGGTCGAACGGATGGAAGAAATTATTATTATTTAAAAAAAAAAAAAAAACCAAAAACAATAAAGAACGACGAAAATCAGTGATTAAGAGAAAAATAACCCCAAACCGCGGACTTTAGAAGGCACAAGTGAAAAATCTTCACGCAGAGAGTCGAAGACGGACTTCTCGGCTCCGCGGAAAAGTAAGAAATGAGGAGACGCGCCCTGGTCTGGGCGGGAAGGCACTCGCGCATGCGCGGTGGAGGCGACTCGAAACTTCAAAAATGCTTGCGAGGCATCCGCATCGGGGCTCCGTTGGATCACGTCACCCATTAGTGAGAATACCTGCCTGCTTGTCCTGGGATAATGAATGTAACACTATGAGTTGGACTTTAACATTTTATATCGGTATATCAAATTTTAAATAAACCTGAAACCTGATTTATTTATTCAGTTTTCTATACTGTTCTCCCAGAAAGGGCTCAGAATAGTTTACATGGAGTCTATTCAGGTACTCGAGCATTTTTCCCTGTCTGTCCCTGTGGTCTCACAATCTATCTAATGTTCCTGGGGCAAAGGGGGGATTGAGTGACTTGCCCAGAGTCACAAGGAGCAGCATGGGTTTGAACCCACAACCTCAGGGTGCAAGGGCTGTAGCTTTAACCACTGCGCCACACTCTCCCCCGGGTCATGTGCCTATAGAATCGCCATTTGAAGCATTATTAATTCATTAATTGCACAGACAGGGGCAGCCCATGGCCTTGAAGCAGGGAAATGTTGGCGCAGACACTGCTGGTTTTCCCAGTTCCTCCAGTTTATTTATTAACATAGGAACATTTGGTCCTCTACAGTTTTTCTCATTTATTTGTACTTTACTCGGCAGAAGTTCATTTGGATTGTTAAATGACAGTAACGGCAAAAGAACGCTCTCCCTCTTACAAAGTCTGCGTTGGCTACGTCAATAAACCCTTGATCTGGCCTTCGGAGGTGACCCTTCAAATAAGCACAGGACAATTGCGCTCTGACAAACGCGCCCCAACAATTGGGTGAACGGACGCATGCATGGACAATTGCGGCGGTGGATACTATTTTTTGAGGGTGGGTGGGTAGGATGGGGGGGAACCCCCCCCCAATACACTTTAAACATTCACTTGCTATCTAGTGTTAGTGTAAGGTTTATATCACGATTATGGGAACCCAAATCATGATATAAACCTTACCCTAACACGAAGGCTCTGATTTGCTGAGACTCCTCAGGCCCTGTCCCTTGGAAGGGGCTTGAGGCGCCTCAAGCCCCTCCCAAGGGACGGGGCCCGAGGAGTCTCAGCTAATCAGGGCCTTCCTGATTCACGGGCTGCAACTGTCCTGTGCGCACTCGTCCCTGCGCACAATTGTCGGCCCACATTTGTCGGAGCGTAATTGTCCTGCACTCATTTGTCGGTGTACCCCTTTCGAAGCACTCAGCTCTTCTGCGTATCGTTGCTATTCCATGACTATTACCTTTATCCAGGACTCTGCTTCTTCGGAAGACCTGACGAAGAAAAGAACAGAGGAATTAGATGCACCGACTGCGATTCCATGCAGCTATAGCAGCAGGGGACTGGCCCTGTCCTACCTGGCTTGTAGCTCTAGCGTTCGCTGCTTCCCAGAAATCAAAAAGGTGTGTGGGAATTCAGTATCTTTCAGTTCCTTGACCTGCAACACCCACGTAGAAAACAGCATTAATATTCTAGGCAGTGGCAGGGGAAAAGTAGGAGCAACAAACTGGAGATGCAACGAGAAGGGGCTGCTCTCAGAGAGTCCAATAAACTTGCCAGATATCAGTCCATCTGGGTGAAATCCTAAGCATCCAACACAGCAAAAGATCCCACTATTCAAAGCATAAGGTATAGATTGGGGAGGAAAAGGATCTCGGAAACCTGCTTGGTGATACGGAACAGACCTCAGCCAAGTCTGACAAGGTTCCACGTTTCATTCAGTAGAAATCGCGTGCAGTACAGCCTGAAATTATGCAGCAGCTTGTATGAACCCTTGATAAAGCCATTAATTTTGGCTAAACGGGTCCCATCGGATGTGGGCTGCCTGCAACACTGAAGATAAGTACAGTAAAACCTTGGATTGCAAGTAACTTGGTTTGCAAGTGTTTTGTAAGACAAGCAAAACATTTTATTAAAATTTTAACTTGATATACTAGCAATGTCTTGCAATACAAGCACATACAATATACACACATCACAACTGAGCCGATGGTTCTTCTCTCTCTGACGCTGCAAGAGTGTAGTGACTGTTCTAAACAAGCAAAGTCTTGCAATACGAGTACATACAGTATACACGTGTCACATCATCACAACTGAGCCGATGGTTCTTCTCTCTCTGACACTGCAGGAGTATAGTGACTGTTCTAAATGAGCAAAGTCTTGCAATACAAGTATGTATAGTATTTTGTATTCAAGTTTATGGGTTGTGGAACAAATCGTCTGAGTTTCCATTATTTCTTATGGGGAAATTCGCTTTGATATATGAATGCTTTGGATTACAAGCATGCTTCTAAAATGAATTATGCTCACAAACCAAGGTTTTACTGTAATTCATAAAGAATAGCTTACATATGCACATTTTTAAAGAAAAAAATATAAAAAGGTTTTTTAAAGGAAAAAGACAAAGTATATGAAGAGTAAAAATCAGAAAATAGGGAGGGGGAGGTTTCTCAGGATCAATGAATGAAACGTAGAACCTTGTCAGACTTGGCTGAGGTCTGTTCCAGTAGTCTCAAACTCAAACTCTTTGCAGGACCACATTTTGGATTTGTAGGTACTTGGAGGGCCTTAGAAAAAATAGTTTATGTCTTATTAAAGAAATGACAATTTTGCATGAGGTAAAACTCTTTGTAGTTTATAAATCTTTCCTTTTGGCTAAATCTTAATAATAAATATGGTCTATTCCGTATCACCAACCAGGGTTTCCGAGATCTTTTTCCTCCCCAATCTATACCTTATGCTTTGAATAGCGGGATCTTTTGTTGTTTTGGAGTATTTCCATTTCCATCTTTTAGTGAATATCAGTTTGAAATCCTGAGCATCTCACATTTTTCTGCAGATTATACGACAGGTCACAAGGGAGCAGTGAAGAAAGAAAGAATCAGACTGGATCCTCACCTTCATGCCATCCACCTCAATTTTCATTCGGACCTGGAACTCCGAGCCCACCTGGATAACTTTTGGCACACAGTACAGTAACATGTTGTTAAACTGAGGAGAAGGGAGAGAACATATGAGGTCAGAGAGGCAGAGTCCAGGGGACCCCGAGATGTAATTATAGTCCCCGAGAAGTAAAACCCAGTGAATGCTTTCAGGAGCTTTTTATTTTTAGTGCGTAATTACTCAATCTGATTAATAGTTTGTGGAGGCCCTGAGACGTTCAATATCCTAGAGTTGCAGATTGTGCCTACAGGAGGAGAATGGAAGAGTAAAGACCTCACTAGGTAGCTTTTGAACTAGTCTGTTATTGAGACAGACATGGGGGAAGCCTCTGCTTGCCCTGGATCGATAGCATGGAATGTTGCTACTCTTTGGGTTTTGGCCAGGTACTAGTGACCTAGATTGGCCACTGTGAAAACGGGCTACTAGGTTAGATGGACCATTGGTCTGACCCAGTAAGGCTATTCTTATAGGACAATTAAACCATTGTAGCATCACTGATGAGGTTGGCTCTGAGGCACTGTGGAATGAGGCATTATGACATCACAATCTCAGCTCTCTTTGGGGTTCCAGAGTCTTGCTATTCTTTGAGATGCTGGAATGTTGCTACTCCTTGGGTTTTGGCCAGGTACAGGATTCGCCATCGTGAGAACGGGCTACTGGGCTTGATGGACCATTGGTCCGACCCAGTAAGGCTATTCTTATGTTCTTAATTTCCATCCCCACCAATCAGTAACTGAATCTCCAATTCAAAGACTCCTGCCCCGGGGCAATAGGACTTCTGGTTTTAGCTTCAACATACTGTAAATAAATTGCTTATATTTTGCTTGCAATAAACAGTCAAAATTCAGAAAACAAGAGTCTTCTTTGGATTTTGGGCTAGTGCTGGATTCCCATCTGGAAACAAAGGCATGTTCACACATTAAAAGGGGGGGGGGGGAGGATTCATCAAAGGGGGAGAGTGTGGCGCAGTGGTTAAAGCTACAGCCTCAGCACCCTGAGGTTGTGGGTTCAAACCCACGCTGCTCCTTGTGACCCTGGGCAAGTCACTTAATCCCAACTCCTATAACTTTCTCACTTATATCCTATATAATAAAACGCTAGCCGCGCATGCGCACTCCTGCCTGCATGCTTCCATGATCCGTAGGTCCGTGGCAGGCAGGAGAGCGGATGCGTGGTTAGGGCCCACACTGGAGCGCTGTGGCCGACCCAGGATCGTGGGAGGATGCGCCGCGCAAAGTGCTGCACATGTACTGGAGGGGGAGGGACATACCGGTTCTGCACATACCGGCACAAACCTCCCTCCAGCGTTGGCAGCCGCAGCACGCTAAACAGGCTGCTTTGGGCTTTCTCCTGCAGTTGAGTCCCTCTGCCGCGTCACTGATGACGTCATCAATAATGCGACAGAGGGACTCAATGGCAGAAGAAAGCCACGAAGCAGCCTGTTTAGCGTGCTGTGGCTGCCAACGCTGGAGGGAGGTTTGATATTAAAGTCATCTTGCTGGGAGGGTCGCAGAGTCAGCGGGGGTTGGGCTGGGAGGGGAGAGAAGCGTCTGCCTCGGCTGCTTCAGGCAGCATCAGCGTTTACAATTCACTGCTGTTGCTGGCTTCAGGCCTTCCTCTCTGGCCGGTCCTGCCTACTTCCTGTTGTCATGAAGACAGGACCGGCCAGAGAGAAAGACCTGAAGCCAGCAACAGCAATGAATTGTGAATGCTGCTGCTGACCAATGAAGTAGTTAAATGAGGAAAGGGAGCAGAGGGGGAGAGAATGGCTTGGAGGGAAGGAGGAAGGTATGCCAGATCAAGGGAAAAGGAAGGAGGAGATGGAGAGAGGCCATATGGAACAGAGAGAGAGAGGGCAGACACTGGATGGAAAGAGAAGAGAGGGGCAAGACAGAGGGTGAACAGTAGATGGAAGGGGTAGAGAGAGGGAGACACACCGAATGGAAGTGTGGAGGACAGGGGAGCAGACGTTGGAAGGAAGTGGGGAGGAGAAAGAAAAAAGGCCACATGCAGGATTGAGGGAAGAGGATAGAGTTAGAAATAAAGATAGACAGACAGGGGGCCAGGGAAAGACACAGACAGAAAGAATTACAGCGTCCAAGGAGAGAGATACAAATTAAAAAAAAACAAAACAAAACAGACAGACAGACATCTACTCTAGCAACCGTTAATGTAACGGGCTAAAACACTAGTTCAAGCAATAATTTACTTATGCCACAATTTCATTGAAAGTTTCATGCACATCAATTATGAATGAGGGGAAAGCCTCAGAACCCCGTGCGTAATAATGTCAATTACTGCACTAGAAAGGGAAAAGATCTTCATCGGCTCTTGACCCCCCTCCTACCTACAGCAGACACAGTAAATGTTTCAAAATGGTGTCAGAAAAGTCAAAACTACTTAGCTCATAGGTAGAATGTTCAATGGTATTGAAAATGTGTTTTGTCTCTGCCAGTCCTAGCATACAAGTCACTTAATCCCCCCATTGCCCCAGGTACACTAGATAATAGATTGTGAGCCCACCGGGACAGAGAAGGAAAAATGCTTGAGTATCTGAATAAATTCATGTAAACCGTTCTGAGCTCCCCTGGGAAAGAGTTTGAGGGATAAAAATGGGGGCTGGGTGTAAACAAAGAATCTGTCATTCATAGCCCAGCAGAGACCAGATGTGGATGAACTGAAAACACAAAATGATCCTAAAAGTCCTGGAAGATATATTCAAGTACCAAAATAAACCAATAAGACCCGATTTAAGGGGCAATTTATAAACTGCTACCTAAGGCACAAGAGTCCATGGGTAGAGTTTGAGAGGGAAATGGATATGCTGTCGAGTGCTGTAAAATATGGCCAATATGAAGGAACTGATGTTACTGTTTGTATCATATGTGTTGTATGTTTCTTATTTTTTATACGATTGGTTGTTGTTGTGGTTTTTTTTTTTTTTGTAAAATCGCCTAGTTATAGGTAGTTAAGAAATATTTTACTAATATAACCTTTTTGCGTTGCTATTGTGAGCTCCATTTTGTATATATGACACACAGAATTCCACAAAAAATTATAATTTAACCTGTCATATGTTTTCCAATTGTATGTTATTTGTTGTATTGCTACTCCAGTTAAAATAAACAAAAGCTTGTTGTTATCTGAAAGGATTTGACTTCTTGCTCTCATAGTTGTTCCAAATAAAATATGCCAAGGCTACCGGATTTTCTAACATCCTATTAATTTGAGGCCAAATTGATTTCCAAAATGATAAAATAAATGGACAATAGAATGAAAGATGATCTAATGTCCCAGTTTCAAGATGACAATGCCAACATCTATTAGACTTAGAACTATCTATTCTTTGCAAACGAACAGGGGGTCCAAAAAGCTCTATGTAAAAGAAAGTCTGGGGACCATTAACAGATTTTTGTAATGAATGATTAACTTTTCCCATGTTAAGGTATTTGATTAGGGGGGAAAAGGGTGGGTTTTACTTGTTGTTATTATATAATACATGAGTATTTCAATAATTTCACAGTAAGGATGATTTTATGATTTATTGAATAGGGAGGGAGGGAGGGAGGGAGGGGGAGGGACTATTAGATTCAATAAGAATGATATAAATGTTAGATTTCTTTCATAATATTTAAAATATTATAGAATTTTAATTTGTAATGAAATGTTAAATTTGATGCTTATATGAGAGTTAATCAAGTGTGTATCTTTAAGTTTTAAATAAGTTTATTTGCTACACTTGTTGTAACATACGAAAATGAATAAAGAACTTAAAAAAAAAAAAAAAGAAATATTTTTAAATAAATAAATGGTGCACCTACTTTCCCTTGTCAACATTGCCCATTAGTACAAGGACTTTCCACTACATTTTCTGTGCACAGATCTTTGCTGGAAAGCAACATGCTTAGATTTTAAAATCTAATCCATGTGCACTGTTTTCTAACCCCACCCTACATACACCCCTAGGAGCACCTCCTTTCCTCCCTCCGACAAAAAGAATATGCACTATGGAAAAATCAGACTAGATTGAACAATGCAAATCGTCACACAAGCCATTTTACCAGGGTGAATTGCTATTTACCCAAGGAAATGGGTGGAAATTTACCCTTCCAAAGAATAACGGGAAAGATATTTAGTAGGAATTATCCAGGTAAGTGGCTCCCACAGTGCTGCTGAAAATCTAGACAGACCACCTAGGTAGTATCCGGGCAGTACCAGGTCAGTCTAAGGAATCTGGGTGGAGCAAGGGGTTACACAGTAGAGAATGACACGGGGACAAATTTTTCCTGTCGCCCCAGGAACTCATTTTCCTGTCCCAGCGAGTTCTTTACCTGCCTCATCCCTGCAAGCTCCGTCTTCATCTGCACAAGCCTCAAAACTCTTTAAAATCATAAGTGTTCGAGGCTTGTGCAGTTAAGGCAGAGCTTACAGGGATGGGGCAGGGACAGCGGCAAAACTAGCGGGGAAGGGGAAAAAAAAAAAAATCTGTCCCCATGTCATTCTCTATCACACAGAACAAAAAATAGAACCCTGTAAAGAGTGGAGGTGTAAGTACACAAAAATCTGAAACCCTCCCTCACCCCAAGAAGGCAAAATGATTAAGGGAAAGAGATGAGGTCTACTGATTGCTCAAACTAGCCAACTGTGTATTATATTTTAATTTTTAACGGGAGAACCCTCAGTCACATAGCAACCCCTGGAACGTCCAGGGACAAGCTGCCGCGGGTTTACACTCAAAAAGGTGTTAACTGCGAAACATCCCCGGGCTCTCTCCGTGTGAATAACTAATGTGCACAACAAAAAGTGCTATGTGTGAAAAACAATATATGAAAAAAACACGCATCAAATATAAATAGAGATAGAATTCATCTCTTTCCCCTAATCTGGGGGCCAAAAGGAAAATTAGTGTCCAAATCTAACCGAGCAAAAAAAACACAGCAGCAATATTCAGTTTGCAAACTGGGGTAACTATCTGGCTAAAGATGGGACAACAAAAAGGCTGCTTTACCTTTATCTGCATAATTACTGTTATAAGGGGACCTTCTGAATAGCCCAAACACCTAGGGGATATTTTCACTTGTTCCCTAGCCTTTTGAGCACAGGCTTTAAGTGCTGATAAGCAGCCTTATTGCCCCGATGCAGCACTGCGAAACGCTGCCAGGCCTTCGTCGGCTTTTGGTTGATGGGCTTAACAGACTTGCTGTTTTTGAACAAGAGTGTGGAATGCTGATGATACCTTGAACTGCAAGGGATAGTGAGAAGTGGTGTAGCTTAAGGCTATTGTGTATATTTTAGGCTAGTACTCATCCGATCCCAGTTCTAACACACTAGCGGGAAGTGATTTTATGTCACTCCCGAGTACCTCTGTTAGGCCCCCTCCAGCTTAAGAAAGCAAGTCTGGAATGTAGTGTTTAGCTCTGAGGAAGTTTTTTTTTTTTTTAAATATAAAAACATTTAAAAATTTTAAAATAATTTATTACTAAATTAAAAATTATAAAATTGATAGGGAGTTATAAAATTAACAAAGAAACATAGGGAGGAAGAGGTTTTTTGAGCCAATGTAGCTCATGATTACAGCCTGCTTGACAGCTAACGAGCAGTGGCAGGCTGGGAGTCTGAGGCTCTTTCCTCCTTTCCTTGTGAGCTGAATACATTATGATAGCATAACACTATATTGAAAGTTAATCCCTTTTAATTAGTGAACAAGCGAATATATCCCCTAGGTGTTTGGAATATTGAATTGTTGGTTTCATTGGGGTTGTGTGATTGTGGAATGTTTGACCTTCTGAATATCTCCAGTACCCAGCTCAGTGCATGAGTGTGGCCCGGCATCAAATATCTAGGTATAAAAAGCCTCTGTAGCTGGTATTAAAAAACAAACCAACCCAACAACCCAAAAACAAACACTGACCACTATAGACTAAGTCCTGCCCCCAATATCAATAAGAAATGCAAGAATTCTGCAGTTCTCCCTTCTTTAACTTCTGTCTCACATTCTCTAATTACCTTTTTTTTTTAATCTTTCTTTCTTTCATCCTTCCTTCATCTTTTGTTTGCTTATCTCTAGGACCCTTTTTTCTTTCGGTCTCTCAGTCTCACTCTTTCCAACATCTCTCTCTCATACTTTTTTCACCACTCTCTCGTTCAATTTCTGTCTCCCTCTGTATTTCCACTTCTCTTTCTGTCATTCCCCCAGGACTTGCAAAAAAAAAAAAATTTCTTCATACCAGGAAGAGGTATCTCTCCTTCGTGGTGTTGTAGCGAAATGAGATTTTCTGGATGGGGCCCTCTTTAAGAAGCTCATTTGAAGGGTCGACAAAATCATCTTCGGCGATCCCGAGCCTGTCGTATACCTCCCAGAGCTTGTGGACACGTTCCTAGAGGGGGGAAGAATCAGAGGCACATATTCAACTTAAGGGCGCCCAAATGACATTTTGGAAAGGGAACCCTAGAGCTGGGGGATCTACCCAGAAGTTCTGGGAGTGGACCCTCTTGTTCCTTGGGCTCCCCTGTATTGCAACAGATTTTATGCCACTGAGAAGAAAACAGGATACGGTGGAAAAAAAGAGAAATGCTAAGGAAAAGGAGAAAAATACAGAAAAAATAAGACATAGGAATACAGAATGAGAAAATATATCATTAGCAAAGAGCAAAGTAACAGGTCAGAGAGACAGGGCGATACCCGCTTGCCTAATTACAGGATTATCTCCACCCATCCACTATACCGATGACTTTTAAATTACATTTTGGTGACAGCCTGGTAACTCAGAACATTGCTGCATACCAAGGGGGTAGTATCCAGGTCCAGCTTCTGCCTCCTTTGCCAGCCAAGGGCGAGGAAGCTGTGGGGATGGATTTATAGCTGTGTCCTCTTCCCCCCCAAAATATAGGGGCTCCTTTTACAAAGCTGCGAAAAAAGGTAAATGCTCCGATGCTCATATGAATTCTGTGAGCGTCGGACCATTTACCTTGCTGGTCCACGATAGAAACCTCTACCGTGGCTTTGTAAAAGCCAGTGATAATTTCCTTTTAGGAAAGTTAACCTTTCTGTACTTTTAATGCTGTACAAAAACTTTTCCTTTCCCATTTAAATAATTACCTCTTTTCCTCTTTATAAGGGAGAAGCAGTTTGAGAGAAAAGGCTGTCTGCAATGGAGCCAGGACTCACCATTTGTGCAATAGCGGCGTTTGAATGTTTGGCTGCTGAGAAAATCATGTCCAAAGCCTCTGAAAGGAAGAGAAGACAAGCAAATAAGGAATGATCCTGAACAGCGAGACTCTCAGATTAGGACAGGTCAGCTCTTTATTTTCTAATAATAATAATAATAACTTTATTTTTATATACCGCAATACCACACGGTGTCAGGTCAAAAGCGCGCCGGGACAAAGGCGTGCCCAGACAATTGAGCGCAGCGCGAGCTGCCGCGCCGCTCTAAATTACTGTTTTTAGTGCATCCAACACTCTCTATACCCTTAGCACTCTCTAATATTCTTCTATTTACCTAATGCTATCTAAAACCACATAATTCACCCCATTCTTATCTCCTAAAGACTTCTACTTCCAATTGGTAACTCTTTAACCAAGGCTTTTTTTTTTTTTTTAATTACCTTAAAAATTTTATATCATCGCTTATTCTATTCTTTCAAATTTTGAATGTAATTCTTGTTTTTAGTTTGAAAGTAATCCGCCTTGAACCGCAAGGTAATGGCGGAATAGAAATCACTAATGTAATGTAATGTAATGATATGTATTATTGTTTTAATAATTAAGTTGAGGATGGGAGAAAATGATTGTTTAACGTATCAATTGTATAGTTAATAGTGCGTTTCATGTAGTATTCATGATTAACCAAATGTATTGCACTATCAAAGTTTGAAAATCAATAAAGATTAAAAAAAAAAAAAACTTGCCGAGTGCCAAAGTTGCCTTCCCTTCTATCAAGCAGCACCACAGGTTTTTAGTGTGGATAAAACCTGCAATGACTACATCAAAGTATACATGCTTAGCTACGAATGGCATTCCAAACACTCAAAACATTCAATAGCTTTTGAGACAGTCGGTATAAAGGCATCGCCACAGACCCAGTGCAGCGTGAGGCCTTGTTGCAAGGAGTTGAACAGCATCTCAGGCTTTATCCTGACTATCTCAAGAAGACATTGCATGCTTGAGTGTTTGGAACGCCATTGGTAGATGACTATACCGAAGTGTACGTGTTTATCTACGAGGTCTGTTCAAAAAGTTTCAGGACAGTTTGAATTACGCACCAACGGGACGTTCTTTTGAGACGGCTAGGCAGCGTTGAGTAGCTTGAAACCTCGTGAGTAACCTCTCTTTTTTTCCCCCGCTTGTTGATATCTGTTTTCATCTCCAAGTTGCAGCAGTTTTTGTGAAAGTGCGTTTTCGCGATCGGCTATTTTTCCATCATGTGCGACCTCAATGAGCAGCACTACAGCGTAACGTTCTGTTTTAAACTGGGCAAGACCGCTACGGAAACTTGTGAAATGTTGAAAGTGGCTTATGGGGAACATGTCATGAGTCGTAGAAGGTGTTTTGAATGCGTCAGAATGCGTGAATTTTGCGCAAAAAAACCACGATGACAGTTCTTCCCCAGCCACCTTACTCTCCTGACTTGACCCCCTGCTGGCTTCTTCTTGTTTCCTAAACTTTAATTCACGCTGAAAGGAAAAGTGATTCAACACCATTGAAGACATAAAGCAAAATTTGATGCAGCAACTTTTGGCAATTCCTGAAGATGCGTTTTAAGGACTGTTTCCGGAAGTGGAAACGACGTTGGTAAAAGTGTATATGTAGGGAAAGGGAGTACTTTGAAGGGGACCCAATGAAATAAGTTGCAAGACTGTTCAATCAACTTTTTGAACAGATTTCGTATTAGCCAAGTATGTTAAATTTCTGTTTTAAGGAACTCCAGGATAGGCTTTAAAAATGTTTAAAAAAATTATTTTCTGATCAAGCACAATCAAATTCATGGGAAAAACTTGCACAATTTTCCTGGACAGCCCTAACATGTCATGCACATAAATCTTTAAAATACTAGTACGTATGCTTGCATTTGAACACATACCCAGGTAGGAGCTAGTAAGGTGCAAAAGCACTATTCTGCAGATACCTGTTCATCTTATATAGCATGTGTTTGCAAGGGGGTGTATACAAAGGCAGAGCATGGGTTGGACATAGGCAGGTACATACTTATGCACAGAACTTGGAAGTGGAGGCTAAGCCTAATGGTTAATGCAGCGGACTGAGATCCTGGGGAACTGGGTTCAATTCCTACTGCAGCTCCCTGTGACCCTGAGCAAGTCACTTAATCCAGGTACACAATCCACAAGGGACAGAGAAGTACCTGCATATAATGTGTATAGCCCTGCATATGCCCGAGTAGTGGTACAGAAATGATTCTATGATACTGTAAGTAACATAGCAGATGTCAGCAAAGAAAGACCCAAACGGTCCATCCAGTCTACCCAACTATCGTATTCAATGTCAAGTCATAATTAAATCAATAATGAATGTGGTAGAAAATACATATATTCGATCCTGATCTTTCTTTGATCTTTTCAGGATATAAAGCATAGAAGTCCGTCTACACTGTCCTCGAGTCCCAATTCCTGGATTTGCCATTGAAACATAGAAATAGAATATGACGGCAGAAAAGTGCCATCGGCCCAACAAGTCTGCCCACTCTAAGAACCCTCCCCCCTAAGCACTTCCTCGAAGTGAACCCACATGCTTGTCCCATTTTTTCTTAAAATCGAGCACGTTGCTGGCTTCAATTACCTGAAGTGGAAGATTATTCCAATGATCAACCACCCTTTCGGTGAAGAAATACTTCCTAGTGTCACCATGAAATCTCCCACCCTTGATTTTTAACGGATACCCTCTTGTTGCCGTAGATCCTGTAAGGAAAAAGATGTCTTCTTCTACCTCAATAAGGCCAGTAACATATTTGAATGTCTCTATCATGTCTCCCCTCTCTCTGCGTTCCTCGAAAGAGTATAGCTGCAACTTATCTAGACGTTCTTCATATGGGAGATCCTTGAGTCCTGAGACCATCCTAGTCCTAGACCATCCTAGTCCTGAGACCATCGAAGTCCACCCCAATCCATCCAAATCTGTCTTACCATATATGGGACACAGACTGTAGAAGTCCATCCGGCACTGTCCTTACACTTCAACTACCGGAGGCGCCATCGAAGCCCACTCCAGCCCATCACGATCTGCCTTGCCATATCCGGGACAGAGACCATAGAAGTCTGCCCAGCACTGGCCTACATATAAAACACAAGACATCCTTCCAAAAACATTGTAAGGCAACACAATGGGAGGTCCACTAACTTGGAGCATGAGGACGTTACTGGCCAGACTTTATGGTAGATATCTTGTAAACAGGATGGTTGAATAGGCTGGAGTGAGCTTGGACAGGCTGGAGTGAGCTTGGACAGCAACTTCAGCAGTTGGAACCTAGGACATTACCAGGTGGACTTTGGCCCAGAAATATCAAAGAAGAGACAAGTTAATTAATCATGGTATTTCTAATGAGAATAACCAATGGATGGACCGTTCAGGTCTTTATCTGCCATCATTTACTCTGTTAGAAGACCAAAACATGTGACCCAAGGTCCCCTCTACCTGCCCACATTTCAAACAGCCCCCCTCAAGCTGCCGTCTCCACCCCCCTGCAATACTGAAATCGCTTCTGGTAGAAGTAAACCCGTCACACCTAACTTTTGGTGTCTGCATTTACACCTACTGACACTTGATGTAAATGCTGTCACTGCTGGGCAGACGTCTACGGTCTCTGTCCTGAAAAATGGCAAGAACAAATCATGATCGAGTAGGCACATCGTAACTCATGCTACGAGTCTATCTTGTTGGGCAGACTCGATGGACACCTCCAGGTCTTTATGATCCATCATCTCATTTTCAAAGCGCTCAGACTTTACAAAGTTCCATAGGTTACGTCGAGTTCCATAACTACGTAAGTCTAAGTGCTTTGAAAATATGCCTCCGTGTTAACCTAATTTTTGGTAGCTGGGCATGCAAATGGCCTACCTCCTGGGAATGCCCCCAGTTCACCCATGCTCCTCTCAAAGCCAGGCCCTTTTTTGAGTTGCACTCTACAAAATGTAAGCACAGATATAGAAAAGAGGCAGACGGGCGGAAAAATCCAAATTGTTGCCAATGACCATCAATTATGGATGGTTGATGCCTCATTACTTTGTGCTAGATACTACAAAAAGGCAGAATAGTCAAAGGTTCCATTACTTTGTGCTTACATCGGCTCTAGCCATCCAAATTTGGGTGCTCTGTGTGACCTATACAGAATCCAGAAGGGTATGCGCCAATACTGGGTAATGCAAGTATTTTATGATGGAACCTAAAGTGCCTACCGAATGACCACAAGAAACCTAAATGGAGGCACCCAGTTTTAGAATTGCCCTCATAATTTTTGAAAGGTCGCCTAAAATCAGGCGCTAATTTGTTGGATACTAAGTGTGAGTTCTAGATCGGGAATTATGCAAATAACTGCCGTCACAGTATACGAGTGAAATCTGCATTGTAGGGCCTAACTTTAGTCGTGAGTCATGTCAAAGGCTGGTATAAATACTCATAGTAACATAGTAAATGACGGCAGATAAAGACCTGAATGGCCAATCCAGTCTGCCCAACCATACATGCTCCATAAATTAATTTAATTTAAATGGTCCTTTTTCCTAGATATTTCTGGGCCAGAAACCCAGAGCCCTGCCCGGTAGTGTGCTTAGGTTCCATCAACTGGAGTCTCCGTCAAAGCTCACTCCAGACTATATTAACCATCCCAGCCAAAGAAGCCTTCCCCAGCCTGTCCTCAACTGAATGTCCATATATGGTACACAGACCGTGCAAGCCTGCCCAGCAGTGGCCTACCTAGAGTATGTGACACCCGGGGCCCATTGTTTTTTGACACCCCTGCCATCATTTTGACACTCCTCCAATGTAAAAAAAATTTTTTAGTAATGTTCCACCAGGTGCAGGCCATGAGGGTGTTCCCGGCCTGGGAGTCATGGTCCGGGAACATCCCTTCTCACGGCCCAGTGCCAAGGTTCTGGGTAGTCCCCATGGCCCAGCATGTTCCCAGCCCTTTTCCTTCTGTGAAGATGAACAAACTGCCGGCCTCGGCAGCGGTTCAGCTATGTCGCCTGTGGCTCCTTTTCCTGCTTTCTGTGTCTGCCTCTGCCGCAATCCACCCGGGCGGAAACAGGAAGTTATGTCATTGGCAAACGCGGAAAGCAGGAAGGGGAGCCGCGGGTGACGTAGCTGAATCACTGCCGAGGCTCGCAGTTTTTTCAGCTTCATGGAAGGAAAAGGGCCATCGGACCAGACAAGCGAAAAGGCTGGGAACATGCTGGGCCATGGGGACTACCCAGAGCTTTGGACCATGACTCCAAGGCCAGGAACACCTCCTTCATGGCTTGCACCTGGGGCAGAAATCCCCCCTACCTCCCCCCCCCCGCGGTACGCCACTACTGCCCAGTACTGGCCTTAGTTCCTTCAATATAGACCCATTATTTTCTGATTAGAGATCCTCTGTGTTCATACCACGCTTCTTTGAACTCTGTCACCGTTTTCTTCACCACCTCCCTCGGGAGCGCATTCCACGCATCAACCACCATCTCAGTAAAACAGGGGTCTCAAAGTCCCTCCTTGAGGGCCACAATCCAGTCGGGTTTTCAGGATTTCCCCAATGAATATGCATGAGATCTATGTGCATGCATTGCTTTCAATGCATATTCATTGGGGAAATCCTGAAAACCCAACTGGATTGTGGCCCTCAAGGAGGGACTTTGAGACCCCTGCCGTAAAGAATTATTTCCTAACATTACTCTTGAATCTACCACCCCTCAACCTCAAATTATGCCCTCTGGTTTTTACCATTTTCCTTTCTCTGGAATAGATTTTGTTCTACGTTAACATCTTTCAAGTATTTGAATGTCTGAATCATATCTCCCCCGTCCCTCCTTTCCTCTAGGGCAGGGGTGGGCAACTCCGGTCCTCGAGAGCCGGAAACCAGTCGGGTTTTCAGGATTTCCCCAATGAATATGCATTGAAAGCAGTGCATGCAAATAGATCTCGTGCATATTCACTAGGGAAACCCGACTGGATTCCAGCCCTCAAGGACCGGAGTTGCCCACCTCTGCTCTAGGGTATACATATTCAAGGCTTCCCTCCTCATGTGTCTTCTGGCACAAAGCTCCTATCATTTTTGTCGCCTTCCTCTGGACTTACATGTCTTATAACCTTAGCGTATAAGTGCTGGGCACCCCCAACTTGCCCGGGTCTCTCCCACTTCCACACTGCCCAGCAGTTGTGCACTAAGGGTCCGATTCTATAAATAGCACCTTTTAAAAAAAAAATTAAAAAAGTGCCATCTGTATGTAAATCACTTAGGGGCCATTTACAGAATCAAAGCCAGTGGTGCCTATGTAAAAACTTAGGCCCCTGAAATGTAGGCCAGGGTTTTAAAGGCCTATATTTTTAGAGAATAGAGCTTAAATCACGCTCTGCCCATAGAAATGCCCACTTAAACGCCATGCGATAGGTGCCTATCACCCAATTAAACAATTATTGAGGCTTTTAAGGGTATTTTGCCAATACAATTAGGCGCCTAACTTTAGGTGACCTTTATAGAATCAGCCCGTAAAGGAACTACACACAACGGTCATAGAATATTGACTCAGGGCAGTTACGTGCGTAACTAGTAATTACAGCTAATTAACTAAATTATAGCCAACTGGTTAATGCCAATTAGCAATTTAATAATTAAGTTATACAGTTAATTGCCATTATTTTATAACCCGTGTCATCTAAGCATGAAAATGTGCATACAAGGTAACAGAATTAGGAGAATGGCACAGGAGATGGGTTGCTATTAATGCCAAATCAAGAGAAGCTGCAGATTTTTAGCCATGATTAATCAGTGGATGCTGGAATGCTAAGAGACAGCAAGGGGCAGATTCAGGCAGATCGAAGTAGCATAGAATCGGAGTGACTGTTGCTGGCTGGGGGGGGGGAAGGAATGGTGTAAAAATTATGATGCTTCCAGCCCCTTCCTCACTGGCAAACAGAATAGTCTATGCTCTTGGTTAACGAATTTGAAGTTTAGGGATTTGCTTGCTCCTTTCTCTTCTCTGCTCACTGACGTTATCAGCCCATTCCCAAAAACTCTAGACCAGGTTAAGGTTCTGAACTTGAGCCCCGTTCCCTTGGCCTTTGATGCCAGATTTGCCCCTTCATACTTTCTGCGTCTGCTCTGTCCGGCGACTCTGGAGGTAATTTTTTCACGTAATCCTTCAGAAGGAGCTCGTAACGTGGGATCCGTTGTACGGGTTCCAGCATGTGGTGCTGCAGGCTCAGGTTAGCAGACACCTCCCTTTTCTGACAGGAACAAAAGGAAAGAGAAAACGAAAAGGCTTTTAGGGTAGAAATCTACTCCACTGAACTAGCTGGTTTCTACGACAGCATGTATCCAATGGCTTTAGAGGCAGGAAAGAACGGGGTAAGCAATCACTGGAACAGCTAGAAAAAACCCCAGAATTGGTTGGAGATTTCAGGACTACTAAAGCAGTAAGGGGAAGAGTGGGTAGTTTCTTAATGATCGATTCCCATTGGCTTCCAATAAGCTATCGCATCACCTTTAAGGTGCTACTTTTAGTATTTAAAACATTAATCTTCAATGAACCCCAATATATAACCAGAATGCTAATCCCTCATAATACCTCTCGATCTCTTCGGTCGACCTCCCAGAACCTCTTAGCTATCCCATCTCTAAAAATAGTAGGCACAAGAAGACATGATATGTTTTCCGTAATGGGTCCTCAATTGTGGAACTCATTACCTCAATATATTAAAGACGAAAAGGACCTTATTTCTTTTAAAAAAAATCCTTAAAAACTTATCTTTTTAAAGATGCTTTTAATATCTAAATTTTAGACATGATATAATGTTTCAGGCTTTTAAATTCCTCCCCTCCCTTTTGTTTTATCCTTCTTTGTTTATTCCCTCTAAGAAAGAATTGTAACTTTTCCCTCCTTTCCTCCCTGCTCCATGTTTGTTTTAATTGTAAGATTAATGTTACTTCGTAAGTTTTTTTTTTTTTTTGTAACCTATTTTCTATTTATACAATTGTACATCGCTTAGCAAATTGATCAAGCGATTAATCAAATACCAATAAACTTGAAATTTGAAACTTGTATGCAAGGCTGTATGGACCTTCTAATGGCCGAAAGAATGGGATAAAGCAGGACTTCCTAAAAGAAACAGAGAAAAAGACAGCAGGTAAAGGCCATGTGGTCCATCCAGTCTGCCCATCCATATTATCTGCTATCTTCTCCCCCCATATGAGATCCCATATGCCTGTCCCATACTTTCTTGAATTCAGACACAGTCCTCATAGCTCTATCCCACTCCATCGGGAGTTCGTTCCATGCATCTACCGCCCTCTCCATAAAGAAGGACGTTTTTCCTCAAGTTACTTGCGAGTTTAGCCCCCTTCAACTTAATCTTATGCTGTCCCATTCCAGAGCTTCCTTTCAGTTGCAAGAGACCTCCCTCCTGTGATTTATGCCTCCGAGATATTTTAAAAGGGTTTTAGGAAAAGTACAAGAAATATCCACGAGACAAATTTGCATATATTTGGTTTGCACTTTTATCTCATGTACAGTACTCCCCCCCAAATTTGCAGGGGTTCCGTTCCAGGAACACCTGTGAATTAAAAAAAAACAAACACAAATATGTTTTTTAAGCTGATCGAAGGCAGGAGAGGGCAGCTGGGGGCGCCGGCAGATGCTTAAATTCTACTTACGAAGCTGGGCACATTTTCCGACCGCCTCTTCCTGGTACTAAAGTCATGGTTACACCAATCAGGAGCTGTTTTGTCACGCTATCTGGCATATCAAAGCAGCTCCCGATTGGTGCAACCATGACTTTAGTACTAGGAAGAGGCGATCAGAAAATACCGCAAATTACTGAGTCCGCGATTTGCAAACCGCGAATTCGCAGGGGTTTACTGTATATTCATTGTGGATATCCTGGAAATCCACCTGGCTGTGGGGGGGGGGGGGGGGGGTCACTAGAATCAGTTTAGAAAGACTTGGAGTAAAAAGTAACTAGGTCCCGTTAACTCTTCTGCTTCACCTGAATGTCCATAATGATGTCCTGGAATGGCTGACACTTCTCCGTCCAAGTGGCAATAAGTCCCATGGCCTTGTCAAAGTTCTTAATGTACTCTCCATACATCTTCAGGAAGGGAGCAAGCTTCTGTATTACATCCCCAATTCTCGGGTTATGCGTCCTGAAACCAGAGAAAAAAAGAATATGTAGCCAATTCTAGGCCACTTCTAGGCTTCTAACTGAATGACTGGGGTGGGGTAGGGGAGTTGTTCGACACGGGAATGGGAGAGTGCTGTAGATTAATCTGGAAAGCGAACAGGATGTTAGGCATGATAAAGAAGGGTATTACGAGTAGATCAGCAGACGTCATAATGCCGCTTTACAGAGCAATGGTAAGACCACACCTGGAGTACTGTGTCCAACACTGGTCTCCTTGCCTAAAGAAGGATATAACCCTGCAGGAGAGGGTGCAGAGGCGAGCCACAAAGCTAGTAAAAGGTATGGGAAATTTGAGCTACAAAGAACGCCTCAGAAAACTAAGCTTGTTCACCCTTGAGAAGAGAACACTGAGTGGGGATATGATAGAGACTTTTTAAAATACTAAAAGGTTTCGACAAAATAGAGCAAGAAGCATCATTTTTGACGTTGTCAAATGTGACTAGGACGAGAGGTCATAGACTGAAATTGAGGGGCGACAGGCCCAGGACAAATGTCAAAAAGTTCTGTTTTACACAGCGAGTGGTGGACGCTTGGAATGCTCTCCCGGAGGAGGTAGTGACGGAAACCTCCATTATGGGATTCAAATGCAAGTTGGATGCACACCTCCTTGCAAATCACATTGAGGGATACGGGAAAATAAGATTCTCATCAGGGAACACCTAGATTGGCCTCCGCGTGTGCGGGTCACCGGACTGGATGGACCAAAGGTCTGATTCGGTGAAGGCATTTCTTATGTTCTTATTTTAAAAATATATAAACTGCTTTAAATCAACGCGGAGTACACAATTAACATACATAATCTAACAAACTACATATACATCAAACAAAATAACCTCTACGTGGCAGAATTATTGAGATAGAAATTCTCACCTATTCTTGCAAAATCCCTTCATTCCCAAAACAGCAATGAGATGTCAAATTACAGCAATATACAATCAATCCATATCATATAAATGCACTGACAAACAGGTAAGTTCTCGGTACTTTCCTGAAACATATCTGAACAATACATATTACATACATGTGTTAACAAACAATTGAGTTTTCAATTGTTTCCTAAAACATGCACGATCTTTAACCCTTTCAGGACCATAAGGATCGTAGGCCAATTTTTGTGGTTTTGACGACATTTTTATGGTAAAAAGGGCTTGCAGATGCCAAAAAATTGATTTTTTTTGTGAAATATCATTATTTTTATTTAAAAAAATCACACTTCTGGCTTATGGACAGTGTGGCAAGAGAATCTTCTCGTCAATCTGGCAACGACGCTAATGAATGAATGTCGGAACCAGTTTGTTTACATAAAGGCAGTATCATATGGAATCCGTACATATCAAATTTAGAACTGTAGACTATCCCAAAATCAAAATTTATAGGATTTTAAAGTTATGGGACAAATATGTCCCTTGGTCCTGAAAGGGTTAAATGGCCTCATAACTCCAGGGAGAGAGTTCTCAATGTGTTAATAGTATTCTCCAGGAAAACTCCTGAAATAATGCATTTAGGTTGTCGGGGCCTGGACTGGAGCAGGGCAGAATGGTCCAGATAAGCAGGAGACAGGAATTTAAATGAATAATCTCTATGTGCTCATAGATCAATGATTCACAGGGCGTCATGCGGTAAATCAGTTTTACCAGCGGTGCGTGTCATATTCTAATCGCAGCACACAGGCTTCAAGTAGCTTGCTTTGTCAAAAAACTCTGATAATATATTTCTTATATAGATGATCAAAATGCACACTTTAACTTCATAAATAATGACAAGGGTTGTCCCCGGCTTTGACCCGAGCTGTGTTTTTTAATTTTTTAATTTATTTTCAAAATGCCCGAATCCTCCGATGTTAACGTCTTTTCAAAAACTTTCCCTAAGCTTGCCATATAGATATTAAACAGCAATTGCCTGTTAAGCACAATTGTTGTTTATTTGAAAAAATTTAAATAAAGAATTAAAAAAAAAAAAAAAAAAAGATATTAAACAGCAACGCGGACAATGCTGAGCCCTGTGGTATACCCTTTCTTTACCATCATCCTTTCAGACACACTTTGATCTCCTTTTACACAAATTGATCTTCCTATCAAATAGGATTTCTTTTGAACCATTCAAACACAACATCCCCAATTCCTAAGCTCTCTAATTTCGATAATAATGCCTGCAAATTCACGGTGTCAAAGGTTCTGGACACATCTAGGGAGATCATACAATAACGCCGTTTTCCATCTACACCCTCCTTTAAAGCGTCAACAACAACCAACTGCATCGTTTAATTTTATTTGAGGTTTGGGAGGTTCATACATTTCCTAGACAAACTCGTCTCTTTTTGAAAATTTGAGACCCCTATATTCAAAATCTTTCCTCTAGAGCACGAAGTACTTAATGTTTTACATTGAAGCTTTGGAAACATTCATTGCATTCCAACACCTGGTAATTTGTGTCGCCTTCCATTCCGGGGGAGGGGAGGGAATAGGGGGGATGATAGTAATTTGTATGGAAATACTTGAATTGTATATTTGCTTAATTCCTTCATTACAATGTTATAATTGGAAATAAAAAGAATGGGGGGGGAAGGAAACAGGGGGCTGTATAGAGGAATGAAATAGGTCATATAGAAATATATTTTGGAGGAATGATAGAAATATGTATAGAAAAATTATAATTGTGAATCTAATTGTAATGAATATCTTTTTGTATTATATTATTGTACACAGTCAGATCTCGGTTTACGAGTAACCCGGTTTGCAAGTGTTTTGCAAGACGAGCAAAACACTCAGCAAACTTTTGACTCGTAAACCGAGCATTGACTTGATTTGCGAGCCCCCACCCGACCCGACCGCGAGAACCAACAGTGGCCGGTGGTCTCGGATGGAGCGTCTGGGAGCGGCAGATCTAACAGTTTCCAGTCGGGCTCTGTGAGGCGGCGGTGGTGTTTGCTTAGCCAGCACCACTTGCAGTGAGAGGCAGCGAACAGCAGCAGAGGAGGAGAATTGGAGGAGCCGCGTGGATGGGTCTGTGGCAGAGGCAGCGGTGGAGGCGTCCCTAATGGTAATTAAGTTTTTGGGGATGTGGAATGAATTGTTCAAGTTTACACTAACTCTTATGGGAAAAGTTGCTTTGATATACGAGTGTTTTGGTTTAAGAGCATGCTTCTGGAACGAATTATGCTCGTAAACCAAGGTACTACTGTATTTATTTAATTCCTTCAATAAAATATTATAAATGAAAGCATCAAGAACAGAGAGCAACAATAACTCGACACGATGCTGAACTGGAATGGATCTAAGCGATGTACCGCTAATCCTAATTCATCCCGACTGAACACTTGGTTTCCCACTCGCTTCTTTCTGGTTTTCATATATTGCTATTTAAGCACAGTCCCTCCTCCAGCACAAATGCACACCTATCTAAATGCAGCCACCTATTTAAGGACACACATACATACGTTCACGCTGTTATCCAGCCTTACCAATCATCCATGCGTCGTTGCAGCTCAGGCAGGAAGAACTGGCAGTGAAACTGGTAGATAGAAGAGATGTTGGAGAAGATAAGTTTGATGACATCTTCAGGGAAGGACCTCATGCTTCGAGCTTCTGCCAACAGTTCTGTGCAGAACACCTGAAAGTAATCCATGCCAGAAACCTTTTTTTTAGAAAGGAAATAGTGCTGGGTCTGTTACCTTCTGAACAGTCAGCCACACAGCAGCTGATCCCTAATACTGTCAGTCATAGCTTGCTCTAGCCTGGGTGTTGGTTGGTCCTGCTGCCTAGAGGTGGGGACCTTTTAACATATGTTATTTGCCTGTTCTTGTGTACAATTGCTTTGAAAATCAGTGTGGGAAAGAGTTTTTAAATTTCATGTTCCACTAACTTACAGACTGGTTGTTCTGCAGTCTTGGCTGCAATGTTAAATAAAGCAGAGGCTAAGTTATTTGATGTATTAATGGGTTTAGCGATTCAGCAAATTTTAACTTGCTGAAGAATAGTTCTGAACTTTCGGATTGTGCCTGGTGGAATGCCGTTTGTTTGGTGCGAAAGTATGAAGACGTGGCTAATGTAAAGTGTCAAGTTTAATAAAATTTTTGATTAATCGCTTAATCATATTTCTAAGCGATGAACATTTTAAAATTACAATATTTGGGGAACAATATAATACTTAGTAATATATTACGTCCAAGCGGACTAATAGACAAACTTAAACCATAAACACAAAGAAAAAGGAAATCAAAATCATTAAAGGAAAGTAAGACAATCAGGGGTTTGTTGGATTCCTATTGTCAGACTGATGTATACATGTATAAAACCTGGCTCTTGTTGGCGCCTTGGTGGATGTGGGGATGTTTCTGTTATTTGTGATTTTAAATAGTTAATAAATAATATTGAATTAAAAAAAAAAAAAAAAAAAAAAAAAAGAGAGTGGACTACCATGGCTGCCAAACCATTTCTTTGAGGAGGGAGGAAATTTTCCTCATTAAATCTATTTCAATCGCTACCATAGCTTGCCCTGGTTTTGTCAGATCTGTGTGTGTCTTTGCACTGCAGTCAGCTGGACACTACTGACCTGATCCAGCAGGTGGAGACGTTTCACGTAGGCCTTCTCTGTCTCCAGCAGCTCAGTAGCAATTTTTTTTTCTTCTGGGTCCTAATGGCAGGGAAAAAAAAAAACAAAAAACAGTTTCAAATCCCCCAGCACTAGTCACCACTTCAGCAACTGGGTACCCCGAGGTGAATGGTAGAACTAGAGAATGACACGATGACTGTTTCCCATGGCTAGCCACGGCTAACCCGCTGGAACGGAGGGAAAAATTGACTGGTTGCTGCGGGTATGGGGACAAGGCTTTTCACCGCCCCGTGGAGCAGTGAATGGCCTTGTCCCTACGTAAAGGATCTGCTGCCAGTCACCTCCCTTCCTACCCCTCCCAGTCAGCAGCCCCCCTCCCTCCCTATCATGGGTCCAACAGCCCCCCAAACTCCATTGCGATCATGGTTACTGTCGGTCTCTTTGCACCTCCCGGGGTGGGCCTACCAGCTTCTTAGAAGCATTCGTAGGATGAAGAGGCAGTGTCGTCACAGAAGGGACACAGTGCTGAAGTTCACTGAACCTTCTTCCTGCCGAGTCCCTCCTTCCGATGTAACTTCTGGTGATTAGATGGCTTGCGGGGATGGGAACTGAGCTCGCGGGGCAGGGACAGGGCTGAGCTCACAGGGATACGGACAAATTTTTTCCCCACGTCAATCGCTAGTAGGAACTTATTCTAAATCAGAACCTAGGAGGCCTACATTTCAGAGAATACTAGTATAACCCATTACCGACATGTCTAACATTTAGGCACCTGCTTTAGAGCTGAAATAAGTGCAAATATCTAAATATGGTAATGATACATCACATTTACAGCATTTTGTAAGTTATGCATGTACTTGGGAGTCCTGCTTATGTCCCACCCCTGTGCACACCCCTCCCTGCAAATACAAGAGGTGCAAGATAAGCACTATTCTGTAAATACGTGCCTAGGTAGAATAAGTAGGGTTACCATACAGCTCCAGAAAAAGGAGCACAGATTGAGGCATCCAGATTTTGCTTCCATTGAAAGCAATGGGGAAACCCCCCCCCCAAGATCTAGCTTCTCTGCCCTCTTTCTTCCTCTTCCCTCCAACCCCTCACAGGTCTCTGCACCTCTCTTCCCTCCCTCCCCTTCCCCCTCCTCCAACCCATAGTCAAGGTTCTCTCCCCTCTCCAGGCCCCAAACCCTTTAATTTGCCTCCCAACCCCATGATTCCACCCCCTCCCCCCATGGGCCCACCACAAAGGGGTCTCAAGACACTGAAGCCACTGAAAAAATATGAACTTCTAGCAAAAAATAAGAAAAAGAAGCAGAGCAATTCAAAAGGCTTCTGCACGGATCGCTTGCAGAAATTGAAACTGTAGGGGGCTCCAACTTACTCTTTAAGGTAAGAGGCGCACAACTCAGAAAGTGTCTGGATTTCTGCAACTCCCAGATTGCGGGAAGGAACTGAACATCTGGCATATAGAATCTGGAAGGGACGTGACAGAATTAGTGTTTAAAGATGGGCACGTAGCACTGACTCCCACACCTAAGTTCGGACGCCAGACTTACAGCTGCTGAATCTTGGTTTAAAGGTTGGTGCCCAAGGTAAGGCATGCTGAGGCCATATTCTATAACTAAATGTGCAACTTTTGGGAACATCCCTGGCACACTCATGTCCCTCCCATGGCCTCGCCTCCTTTTGGGATACATGCTATGGGAGTTAGGGGCTCTGCCTTATAAAACAGCATGCATTCGGCCTCGTTTGGAGTTTGTGTGTGTTTGCTTGGGGGGGGGGGGTATTCTGCTACTTAAAATGTCAATTGTGTAGGGTGTCCAGCCAAAGGATTTCTGTATTAAGCCTCATCTGATGTCATGTTTTTTTCACTTGTTGCTTTCCCTGGTTGTTATGCTTATCTTTGCTTTATCCACTTCTGGTTGTTTGTCCCTTTGCAATTGCTAATAAAGATATAAAAAAAAGAAAAAAGCATGCAGCCAGATGTGTGCACAAATTTTATTGAGCACCAATTTAACATCAGTAATTTGTTTTTGGCATCCAGTTATTGATGGCAAAGAGCTCATTAGCCAATTCATTTGCACTCGCATTTCAATAGTGCGTACAGATTTAGACACCGGATGTAGAATCTGGGGGAAAGGGGGTAATTCTATACAGCACAGAGCAACAATTATGTGGCAATCATTTGTGCAAATCATGAGAATACTGGCATATATGCACACATACAGGCAAATGTTCCCAAATTTCCACCTAAGCACTATTCCCTAAAAACATGTACTGTATATCTTATACAGTATGGGGCTCATAATCAAAAAATAAATATATGTCTAAAAACCCACCTAAATCGGCACTTGGATGATGAAAAAGACAGGTCATCCAAGTACTGATATTCGACCAGGGTTTTAGACGTATCTAAATCCAGCTTAGGCCTTTTCCCTGCCTCTGTGCGCCCAGAGTGAAAAGGGGCATTTTTGGAGAAGTGGGTAAGAGGATGCTAAAAACCAATCGCTGATGTTAATTGGCACTCATTAAAATTCGTGCACACATCTGGCTGCCGTTCCAGTATTCAAGACTTGGCGTGATCTCCAGCACCTCCCACCAGCTAACATAATAAGATAAGTTTCAAGATAATTTAAAATTTATTATACTGCCCACTCAAACCTTCTAGGCGGTGCACATTCCGAGTAGGACTCGGGTCCATCAAGACCAGCATCTGATCTCCCAGAATGACCCGTCTAAGTCAGAAGTAACCAGCAAATTTCAAAAAGTAGATCTATTTTCCATAACTCACGTGCAGGGTTGAGCAATGCCTCTCCCAAGTATACCTGGATAATAATTGTTTATGGGCTTTTCTTCCAGGAAGTTATCCAGACCTCTAGAATACCTGATTACTCAAATGAGCTGGGCTGCCCGGTTGACCCAGGTGCTGAATTACCTGGTTTGTGCTCTCTCCAGTGTCCGAATTCTGCCCCACTTGAGCATTTCCTTCCAGCATCCTCCAGGAGAGGTTAGGAATCTGGTCTGGGAAGGAGTGCAGGTATCTCTTGCTGACTTGCTTCCCCAGTCTTTGCTTCTGCAGTGATGTCTGTTCCAAACCCTGCAGTTCAATCCTGCCTGGTATAACTTCCAGTTCCTGGGGATGCAACTGTGTCTCTGTCTTGGATGGGGGTGATAAGATCATAGGAAAGGGAGAAGAGGCTCTGGGAAGGGGACATGGAGCTCTCAATCTCCTCTCTTTCTCTTCTCCATCACCGACTGCGGCTGTTAGTGTCAGAATTAGGTGTTCTTGAATTGCCCGCGGCTTCCAAAGCAGCTTTGGCGGTTCCTGTAGAGGTGGCTTAATCAAGGCTTCGGAATGAACAACCTCTTGGAAAGCTGAAGGAGTAGCAGGGCTCCATTCATTTCTGTTGCTGGTTACCCTAAACACACAAGACAGTTATGTGAAACATTAGGGAATATGCCTCTTGCAACTTCAAAACCCCCCACTATGGGCTCAATATTAAAATCATTAGAATACTGAAATCACGCTGAGCAGCTCAGAAAGGGCACTTAACCAGGAGATGCCACAGAATATCCCCTCTGACCACAGTAACGCTGTCCGGGCAGGATGGTCCTGGGACAGAGTTGAAGTAGTGCAGGAAGTTATACGGGCACTGGTGATATTAGGAGCTGGTGCCCATATAGCTAACAGGGCCACTTAAAAAGCGGCCCTATCTTTGCTTGGTTAGCTATCCAGGGCACCAGGAGTGTTTATTTTGCAACTCACTTAAGTTTTTTCTTCTTATCTTTATCAGCCACCTCCTACCACCCAGCCCAGCCATTATAGTGATGGTCCTTGGCTAGGAGCCACAGAGCAGAGCTTCCTTTAGAGTCCAAAACAGTCACATCCTGGGGCCAGTAGTCAAAGGCACTTATCCAGTTAGCAGTGGCCGGCCAAAGGAATACTCAGTGGAACTAACTGGAAAGTGCCACTTTATATTTTCCCAAACCACCTTGGCACCAGTGCCGGATTTACCTATAAGCTAAATAAACCACAGCTTAAGGCCTTACAATTTGCAAGGGCCTCACAAAAGTTCACAATTTTGCACAAAAGTTCCTTATTACTTATATTAATACAAGTGATCCAAATTACTAATTTTGTCAGCATTACATTACCGTGTGCTGGAAAGGCCAGAGTGCAAGCGAAGGATTCTGGGATATTATATTAAAACAATCTGACCCTGGGAATGTTAGTGAACACAATAACTTACGAACAGGAGCCCTTTAGTCTAACAAAAAGACATTTTACTTAGAATGCCACTGCAAGCAGTCAAAATGACCCCTGAAAGACCAGTACTTCGTAAAATTAAACAAAAGACCTCTTGCCTAGTACTTGGGAGTATCCTGCAAAGTCCTGGACTTTCAAAAGATGTGATAAAGTCAGGTGCTCCTTGTCAATTGAGGACCACTATTCCAAATACCAAATTGTGACATGGAGAGACACTGGGAAATAGCAAGACCACTACTTAAGGCCAACAAAAGTCTTTTGGGTTTGGCGCTTGAACAAGCAAAAGGAATACAAACCAGATAGTAGAAGATATTATTTTTAGATCAAATTCAAATCTATGCAGACAGGCTTCAAACTCCCTGCCCCCTCTTCTCTCTTCCTCCTTCAGCCTTTCACACCTCTACAGCTAACATTTAGACACACAGGGCATTCATTCATACAAACCTGTCTGCTCTGCTCACACACACACATTCATTCAGGCACACACTTTGCTTTGCAGGTAATACATGTTCTATATTTGTAAAAAGCCTATTCTTATATACCTTTTCCAAACCATCCCTGGCTGCTGTCTTGTTAATTTACTTCCCACTGCCTCAGAGGCCTGAACCTTGGACCCAAAATAGACAAAACATACAAAATCACAAAACTCAGATTACAATACATAGTATATATCAATGTACACTAAAATTATTTTTAAAATTCCATTTACGTATTGTTTCTAGGGTAGCTTATTAACAAAGGGCCTCCAAACACTGCTTGGCACTATCTGGGTTGTGCCAATGTAGTCTGGGGCAGGGCTTGAATACAGCCAGAGGTTATCTGGTTAGCAGAGATAACTATCTGGTTAAAGTTAGGACAGAACAAAGGCAGTCCTCCGAGTCTAGCAATGGCCAAGGCTGGTGTCAGGTCAAAAGCGCGCCGGGACAAAGGCGCACCCAGACAATTGAGCGCAGCACGCGCCGCCCTAAATTACTGTTTTTAGTGCTCCAATGGGGGGCGTGGGGGGGAACCCCCCCACTTTACTTAATAGACATCGCGCCGCGTTGTGGGGGCGTTGTGTGGGGAGTTGTAACCCCCCACATTTTACTGAAAACTTCACTTTTTCCCTGTTTTTAGGGAAAAAGTTCAGTTTACAGTAAAATGTGGAGGGTTACAACCCCCCAAACTCCCCATAACGCCGGCACGATGTCTATTAAGTAAACTGGGGGGGTTCCCCAACAAAACCCCCCGTCGGAGCCCCTAAAAACTGTAATTTTTGCGGCGCGGCAGCACACGCTGCGCTCAATTGTTGGTGAGCGCTTTTGTCTTTATGTTTTTATTTAAATTTGTTTCTTTTTTATATAAGTTGTTAATAATTTTGTTCTACGTTTTTTAACTTCTTAATAATTAGATAGTCAGTCTCCCCTTAATTTGTTTTAACTGTACATCGCTTAGAATTTCTTATATAGGCGATTAATCAAATAAACGTGAACTTGAACTTGAACTTGTCTTTCGCGCCGTTGTCTATGAACCGCCAAGGCTTCCTTTCTCTCCAAGAGTTTATAAGTACGACCTTCACACCATCCCTAGCCCTGGCCAGTCCAGGCAGCAGAGGATCCGAGCCAGCAGCTGAGCGCAGGGCATCCTCATAGCGGTGCTCATCAGGGCCACTGAGCCACCAAGTGGCTTTTTATTACTTTTACTGATGTGGAAATAACAACCTCAGCAGCTGCAGTCGAGAAACGATAAGAGCCTGAAGTGCTTCAAGTGCAGAGACATAGGAATAAGCTTTCACTTTCACTTTTGGTCAGTGATTCCCTAGCTCAGGTCTGGTTTTCAGATGTCTTGCAAAAGTGTACAGGCAACCAAGTAGGGTTAAAGCTTACTTTAAAGGACATTATTTTCAGTTTCATTTGGGACTGCTGACCGAGTCCAGACCTGTAAATTCTGCAAGAGAAGTCACGGTCCAGCTCAATAGAGTGACCTCTGTATTAAGATTTTACATTGTTCTTCTTTTCATCCATCTATTCCTCTCCTTTACATATTTTCCTGTTTGAGTTGCCGTAGAAACAGCAGCTGTTTTCCTTCATTCTGTGAAACTGAGCGCTATCCAACCCCCAACCCGGCGCCAGCGGGTAAGAGACTTAGGCCCAAATTGTACAACCAGCGTCTAAAGTTAGGCACCTATTTTGGAGGCGCCCAACTAGATAGGCGCCTATCTAAATTGAAGAACAAGCTCAATTGAGCGTTTTAATCAGCACTGATTGAAGCCTAGGCGCCTATCAAACAAAAAAAAAAGCACGATTCTATTTCTGGAAAGTTCTCTTGAGGTGGTTACAGATAGAACCACTCTCTTATTGACTCTAGCCTTGGAAAGTGATAGAGAATATGTTTTACGCTTATATTTCCGTCATTTAAATGATATGTTTTTGGGCTCAAATGTTAGAATTTTTCCGGACCTAGCTTTGAAAACCCAGAGGCGCAGAAAAGAGTTCTTGGCTTTGCGGCCGAGAGCCCTTGCCCTTGGTGCTACTTTTTTACTTAAATTTCCAGCAAAATGCTTTATTTCCTATCAAAATAAAAAAATTTTCTTTTTTTGAGCCCAAACAGCTATTAGACTTTATAGGGCCAAAAGAAGGGTTGGTCTCCTAGTTTATGGGTGAATGACCTGTCTACCGGCTATGGGGGGAGGGGTTACCCGTTGCCGTTACTCTATATCAGTATTGTATAATTAATTGAATTTATTTTCTTTCTTGATTCTAAATTTGTGGACTGAATAGTTGATTGAATTTTCTAGTATAAATGTAAAAATTTTCTTGTATCTTTTAGTTGGTAATTCTGATCTCTTTTCAAGATTGTAATTCTTGATGTTGAAATGAAAAAGGTTAAAAAAAAAAAAAGCATGATTCTGTAACAAGGCGTTTCTAAAAATTTAGGTGGCCTTCAAAAAAATAGGCACTATGCATGTTAGGTGTGGGCGTGGCTTCGTGTTAGCCACCTTGTTGCTCTTAAGCGTGCTTCAGCGCTCAACTTTTAGTTGGGCCTAGAGCTGGCCTATTTCTTGAGCGCTCTCCAAAACAGGTTCCGCTCAGCACGATTCATTAAACAGCACCCGGTTTGACTTGAATCGCACTGAACAGTGCATAATTAGGCGCTTCTTATAGAATTTGCCCTTTAATAATAATTTTATTTTTTTATATACCGCAATATCAAAAACAGTTCAAAGCGGCTTGCAGAAGAAGAGACTGTGTACAGACGGCGATATTGCAGAAAACTTTTGAAATTACATTTGCATGTTAAGGTTCTTGGGCCCGTTTTGTTCAATATTTTTATAAATGACCTGGAAGAGGAAACAACAAGCAATATAATCAAGTTTGCAGATGACACAAAACTATGTCGGGCAGTTGGCTATCAAAGGGACTGCGAGGATCTCCAGAAGGATCTGAACCAGCTGGAGAAGTGGGCGGAAAAGTGGCAGATGAATTTTAACATAGACAATTGCAAGGTGATGCATCTGGGTAGGAAAAACAAGGAACATGAATATAGAATGTTAACATTAGGTAAATGCGAACAAGAAAGAGACTTAGGGGTACTGATAGACAAGACACTGAAGCTGTCGGCTCAATGCGCAGCGGCGGCAAAGAAAGCAAACAGGATGTTGGGTATGATCAAGAAGGGCATCACGAGTAGATCGGCGGACGTCATAATGCCGCTTTATAGAGCAATGGTCAGACCACACTTGGGAGTATTGTGTCCAACACTGGTCTCCATACCTTACGAAAGATATATAACCCTGCTGGAGAAGGTGCAGAGGCGAGCCACGAAACTAATCAAAGGTACGGAGAATTTGAGCTACAAAAAACGCTTCGGAAAACTGTTCACCCTTGAAAAGAGGAGACTGCGAGGAGATATGATAGAGACTTTTAAAATATTAAAAGGATTTGACAAAATAGACCAAGAAACAGCGTTATTCACTTTTTCAGATGTGACACGGACAAGAGGTCATGGACTGAAACTGAGGGGCAGCAGGTCCAGGACAAATGTCAGGAAGTTCTGTTTCGCACAGAGAGTGGTGGACGCTTGGAATGCTCTCCCGGAGGAGGTTGTGACGGAGACTACCGTTCTGGGATTCAAACGCAAATTGGATGCACACCTTCTTGCAAATCACATCGAGGGATACGGGAAATCAGGGTCTCCAACAGGCCTCCGCGTGTGCGGGTCGCCGGACTAGATGGACCTAGGGTCTGATCCGGTGAAGGCGTTTCTTATGTTCTTATGTTAGACAAGTTTGTCTGGAAGAGTTTTGGAAATACATCAAGATTGAAGTGGGGGGTCAGAGATATTTGTCAAAGGGATAGGTTTTGATTGACTTCCTAAAAGTTTGATAAGAAAGTGCATTTGAGATGAAGTTGGTTAAACATTTGTTCCATTTGCCTGCTTGGAATGATAATGGAGGGGAGCGGAGAAGCATAGTAGTTTGTAGAGTGGGCCGAGAACCAGAGAAACTGGTTTTGATTCCCACTGTGGCTCCTTGTGTCTCTGGGCAAGTCACTTAGCCCTCCATTGTGTCAGCTACAACAACTCAGCTTTGAGAGTCTATTAGGCACAGAGAAAAGTAACTGTATATCAGTGGTCTCAAACACACGGCCCGGGGGCCACATGCGGCCCGCCAGGTACTATTTTGAGGCCCTCAGCATGTCTATCATAATCACAAAAGTAAAACAGTTTCTTGATCATATGTCTCTTTAGCTATAAATGACAATATTATTATTAAGACTTAGCCAAAAGGAAAGAGTTTTACCTCATGCAAAATTGTCAATTCTTTAATAAGACATGAACTATTTTTCAGAGGTCCTCCAAGTACCTACAAATCCAAACTGTGGCCCTGCAAAGGGTTTGAGTTGGAGACCACTGCTGTAAACTATTTATGGTTGTTCCCTGAAAAAGCAGTACCTATGCACGCCCTATTAAATTTTGAATTTCTTGCAGCTGCGGTGACCACTTCTGTATTTTCATTTTGCAGCGCTGGTATTATTTCTCCTATTTCTGTTCCTCATGTAGGGTCAGTTACTTATTCCAAGCTTCCCCCTCTTAGTTCTGTGTCCACCCTCACACAGAAAGAGATCTAAGGCGATTAGAAGAACTACAGGCTGCAAACAAAGGCACGCAGACAAGAACAAAGTACCGAAAATGTTGAGGAGCTAGGCCTCGCCAAATTTTTATTTGGATTTTACTTGGTGCTTTTTTCAATAGTTGCTCGAGGCGAGTTGCATTTAGCGACACCAGGTATTTCCCTCTCCTCTTGGTGTGGTGGCCATGTTAGTCCACTTTCCAAGGTAATATTTAGAAATAACAAAGACCTGGGCTTCCTTACCCACTACAAAGACATCTAAAACTGCTTCGGCACCTAGCACCCAACCCTCTTCCTATGAAACTACCTCTGAAATGCTTTCCATGTTTTCCTTATATATACTAATATTTATCAACATTTGCTTATTTCTGATCTGAAGAAGGGTTACCTTTTTGAGTTAATCCAATAAAAAAGGTATTACCTTAGGGTTGTTTTTGCTTTTTTTTTCTTCCTATATATTACCTCAGAAAGCATAGAATCTAAATTTGTATCTGAGGCAATGGAGGTTTAGGGGGACTTGCTGAAAATCAGAAGCAACAAGCAGCAGGATTTGAATATGGCTTCCCTGGTTGTCAGCCTGGTGCTATAATCACTAGTGGCTCCTTTTACAAAGCTGTGCTAGACGCCAACGCCAGCATTGAGCTGGCGTTAGCTCTAGCCACATAGCGCAGGTTTAGCGTGCATTAAAAGCGTTATCGCAGCTTAGTAAAAGGAGCCCTAGGTCTACTCTTCCAGTCTACAAAGCTCCTCAGAACCCCTTGTGTTTACTAGAAGCAACGTATCAGCCCAGCACCGTGAGCTTCCTCAAGCAGTGCCCTACTAGTAATCTTACAGACCTCCTTTCATATCTCCTTTCAGCCTTCTTTTTGCGTGCTGAATATGCTTTAGGCTTTCCTCATCAGAGAATCATTCCTTCCTATCATTTAGAGAATCATTCCTTCCTATCATTTTGGTCATTCTTCTCTGTACGAGGGGGCCGCTAAAAAGTTCTCAGACCAAACCAACAAAGCTGGGGCAGTCTCCATCGAGGGCTATACACAATAGTCCAGTGATTTTCCACTTTTTTTCATTCCATCGGAAAAATACAGAACAAAAAAAGTGGAGGGGGGGGGAATAAAAAAACATCGCTGGACTAAGTGTATAACCCTTGATGGCTACCTCAACCTTGTTGGTTGGGCTGAGAACTTTTCTAATTCCACCATATCTGTTTTGAAATTTGGCAACTAGAATCTAAGCAATCAAAGCTGTCACAAGCAGTGAGCAAGGTGAGCGATTACCCCCGATACCAAGCAGGTAGGGATGGTGGGAATGCCATGCAACCATCTTGAATAGTCTACAATCTGCGTGGAAATGAACCTCTGCTTGTGGCATTACACGACACCTGTTGTCTCTTTCCTACCTCTCCCCATACCCCCCTGCCTCATGGCTCTTCCCTTCTTCCTCACGGAACATTCGTAAGCAGTTACCTTTCATTTTCAAAACGGGCCACAAGGTGCATGACACTCAGGCTGTCCCCCTCCTTCATCTCCGATCTCCTACATGGAACTGACCAGGCGCGAACGGACCAAACAGGGGCTCCAGAGCTGGGCAAAGGAAACCAACCTCTCCAGCACCTAGCTCAGTTCCAGTAAGCTGTGGAAATGTCAGACAACTGTATCACTACCAGAAGAAAAAGTCCAACGCAAAGAGGAAGTAACTCCAGCCTTGAAGCAAAGTATGGAAAATGAAACCGTTAAAGTCGATAAGGACTTTTCTAAGCTGACTCCACTCCTGAACTGTCAAAAAGGTTTTGCATTTTCCGGACAAGCTTCAGTGCATCCTTTTCATATCATTTGCCGGGTTTTTCCTTTCTTGCTCATCCTTCATATCTCTACCTACTACTGTCTTTATATAATTTTGCAGAAATCATGACATGAAATAATATTAAAATTCAGAGTTTGGCTAAAGTGGCAGATGTAGCACTGCTCACATCTTCTAGCCAGATTTAAAGACCCTTGTTAAAATGAGCTGCTCACGGAGATCAGGTCCTTTCATGACATCATAAGTACTCCCAGAACAAAGGTCTATCAAACCTAGCATCCCGTTTCCAATATGGTCAATCTAGGCAGCGCTTCCAAAGTAGCAAAATCCCATGTTACCACATGGCTTTCCCCAATTCTTTCTTAATAACAGGTATGGACTTTTCCTCCAGAAACATATCCAAGCCTTTTTTTTTTTTTTTTTAAACCAGCTACACTAACCGCTTTTACCACATTCATCAGCAATGGATTCCAGAGCTTAATTATGCATGGAGATAAAACACTTATGATTTTAAAGTGTTTGAGGCTTGTGTAGCTGAGGATGGAGCTTGCAGGAATGGGGCAGGGACAGGAAAAGAACTCACTGGGATGGGATGGGATGGGATGGGAAAATAAGTTCCCACGGGGATGGGGAAAAATTTGTCCCCGTGTCATTCTCTACAGTCAGGGGTGCCCACACTTTTTTGGCTTGCGAGCTACTTTTAAAATGACCAAGTCAAAATGATCTACCAACAATAAAGTTTTAAAAAACACAAAGCACACTGTACGCAGAGAAAATGTTAATTACCATTTGTATTCAGGGATTTTTTTCAGAGGTCAAGGTAGATGACTTTAAAATATGCAATCTCACCTCAGTAACAACTATACAAAAATAGACAAATATACCCCCTCTCCTTTTACTAAACCGTGATAGTAGTTTTTAGCGCAGGGAACTGCGCTGAATGCCCTTCGCAGCTCCTGATGCTAAAAACCACTGTTGCGGTTTAGTAAAAGGGGGCCATAGTGCAAAATATAGACAGCAAATATAAATTCTCAAAATGGACACATTTTAATCACTAAATTGAAAATAAAATCATTTTTCCTACCTTTTTGTCTGGTGATTTCATGAGTCTCTAGTTGCACTTCCTTCTTCTGTAAATCCAATATTTCTTTCTTTCTGCCCCTTCCCCTTTTCTTTCTGTCTCTTTCTTTCTCTCTCCCCCTGCCCCCTCTTCATTTCTGTCTTTCTCTCTCTCTCAACCCTGCCTGCCTGCCTGTCTGTCTTTCTCTCTCCCTCTGCCCACCCCCAAGCCATCGCCCAGATTTCTCCACTTCCCCGATTCTCTCTTCCTGCTGCCCGCCTGCCCCCACCCAAGCCACCCCGCCGATTTCTCCCTGCTTCCCCGAGCCAAGCCTGGCGCATACAAGCGCCGGGCCCACAAGTCTTCACCTCCAACATCAATTCAGACGTCAGAGAGGAAGTTCCAGGCCAGCCAGACAGCAATTGGCTGGCCCAGTACTTCCTCTCCGACATCAGAATTGACGTCGGAAGTGAAGTATTGTGGGTCCGGCGCTTGTATGCGTCTGGCCTGGCTCGGAGAGGCAAGAAGAACAAGATCGCAAAGGCAATGCGATCGACTCGAGTTGCCTTTGCGATCTACTAGTTGATCGCGATCGACCATTTGGGCACCCCTGTCTAAAGTGAACCACAAGATTAGCCCAGACAAGTTACTTTTCTTAAAAGATCTTGCGATGTAAAAGCAAATTGCTGTCAACTTCCTCTCAAATGGTAAAAACCAAATGTTTTGAATGTTTTCCCCTTCTAAATATACATTTCTGCATGTCTGTCTTTGACCAGACAGCTTCCCTCTGTATTTCTAGCTCAGTTGGAACCAAGGCTGTTTTGGTGGTCTGAGTTTTCCGGCACAAGTATTGTCATGCTATGTTTTAATTAGCTGAAGATCTTCCCCTTCCCAATATACTCTAGTGCGAACACAGCAACGGTCTTTGGCTGAAGGGGGAAGAGTGTGGCGCAGTGGTTGTGGGTTCAAACCCATTATGCTCCTTGTGACCCATGGCCAAGTCACTTAAAACCCCCACTGCCCAGGTACATTAGATGGATTGCGAGTCTGCTGGGACAGACAGGGAAAAATGCTTGAGTACCTGAATAAATTCATGTAAACCGTTCTGAGCTCCCCTGGGAGAACAGTATAGAAAATTGAATAAATAGTGTTTAAAGTTTCAGCCTCCGATAACCAAAGTTGGCATTGTGATGTCATAATGCCTCACTCCACCAATGCTTAACAGCCAGTCTTATCAGTGATGTCACAATCGCTTTATTGTCCTTTACTTGGCTCACTTTTACTACATTTTGATTTCAAGAGTGGTGCAGTGATTAAAGCTACAGCCTCAGCACCCTGGGGTTGTGGGTTCAACCCCACGCTGCTCCTTGTGACCCTGGGCAAGTCACTTAATCCCCCCATGGCCTCAGGGACATTAGATAGATTGTGACAGACGGGGAAAAATGCTCGAGTACCTGAATAAATTGGTTTTATTTCTGCTGCTGACATCCACCACCTCGCTGTAAGTTATGTTGACTGCTCATAGCAAGTTTCAAGTTTATTAAAAGTTTGATTAATCGCTTAATCCACATTCTAAGCGATTTACATATTACTAAAATTACAATAGAAGGGGAAAAATACACTGAATAAGACTGAAACATACTATTGACAAAAATTTAAAAAAACAAAAAAAAAAAACAAAACATGAGACATGAGGAAAAGCATGGGTAAAAGTTACAATATATTTTAAAGATAGAAAAACAAGTAGGGAAAATACACAAGGAAAAGGAAAAGGCTGAATATTTCAGTAAAAGATTAGAGGTAAAAGAATTATTATTAATTAGTGTAAAAATGATTAATTAGAAAAGGCATCTTTAAAGAGAAAACTCTTCAGCTTACCTTTGAATTTTTCTATGTTTGTTTCTTCCCTTAAATAGATAGGGAGAGAATTCCAGATTTGGGGGTTGAGACAGAAAAGATAGCTTGTCGTCTAGTGTTTATGAATTTAAGAGAGGGAACCGATAGCAGATGTTGTTCTGTAGATCTTAATATTCGATTAGTAGTATATGGAATCAAATATTTATGAATAAATGCTGGGGTTTTGAAAAGAAGAGTTTTATATGTAAGCAGGCATATTTTATAAGTTGCACGATGTGTGACTGGGAGCCAGTGGGCTTCCCTAAGAAGAGGTGTCACATGGTCGAATTTCCTTGCTTTGGTAATCAATTTTATAGATGTGTTTTGAATAATCTGAAGGCGTTTAAGTTCCTTTTGAGCAATACCATTATATAGAGAGTTACAATAGTCTATCTTAGATAAAAACGAAAGAATGGATAAGAATTTTAAGAGACTTTTCACAAAGAAATTGAGAAATAGAGCGAATTTGTCTGAGCCTAAAAAAAGATAATTTGACAACACTGCTGATATGATCATGAAAAGTGAGTTTATTATCAAATATAATTCCTAAGATTTTTATTTTTTTAACTTCTTCTAACGGAATGCCCTTGATAGTGATTGGGAAATTAAGGTTTAAATTATCTTTCCAGGGAAAGAGCATTATATTTGATTTATTTATATTCAACGCACTTCCCTTGAAGAAGCCTGTTAGTGTGAAATGGATCTGGCCTCCGTCGAGTTAGAAAAGATAAGTGCCTTTTTTTTTTTTGTAAAATTGATTAAAAAATAACTTATCAAAAAATTTTTAAAAAAATAAGGATTTAATAAAAAAATTAATTAATTCAAACAGAGACTGTTGACCTATGATAGTACCCTAAACCCCAATTGAAGTCTTTCTATTGACTAGACTCCGGGGGTTCTTTGAGGTCTTTTTGCCTCTGTTTGGATGTCTTCAGTATTCTACATTATTTGTCTACCATGGGATTGTTAATTTTTGAACACTAATTTAAGGCCTTCACTGATTTTGTTTACCAAGGACTGGGTTGACAATCTCTGTCCTAGAATGAGATAAAGCAACAATTCTGACTATTTGACAGTTCAGACTTGACTGAGATAGGCCACCCTGCCTGCCAGTTAGACATCTTTCTAGTCTCTCTTGGCCCTGAACTGGAATCTTATGAGTGAGCTACGGCTGTAGGCCAGGCCCCCTAGCTCTAGGTGATCAAGTGCTGGGTTTACCCCAGTGCATGCTGGGACTTGTAGTCTTGCTTTTCTTAGGGAATGCAATTCGGAAACCAGAACTACAAAGGGCGTGCATGCAATGGCGTAAACCCAGGACATGATCAAACCTGTCCTGCAAATCTGGATCCAGTTGGCAGCCTTAAACAACAACTTAATAAGAGTGTGAAAGGCCACAGATGGAACGAGGCAGACCCAAATTTGTGGGAAAGCAACTTTATTCAACGGCCTGACGTGGCCCTTGTTTTGGCTGGTGTCTGCATCAGGGGTCACAAGGATGAGTGTCAATAACACACTACATCTGTGCTAATGCTCACCACTACTGCTAGTTGACTCTTCTCGCAAATGCAGCATAACACACAAAGCACATCTCCAACATCTGGCCTGCCTAATTATGATTATTGAGAACTTCTATACCGCTACTAATGACTGGGGTGTCAATTCAGAGCTGTCTACATGAGCCTCTGCAAAGGCACTACACTACATGAGCTTCTGTAAAGGTGTTACAATACCTTAGTTTCTGTAGAGATGTTACCATGGAGTTGAGGTGTTATAATGAATGGGCTCTATACTGAAATTCACAGAGCTTTGTGGTGGTGTTACAGAGTTAATACAGTACTAGCATGGTTATGCCAATAATTCATCGTCCTACTTACATGCACGTTTATACCAAATCAGTTGTCCTATTTATGTACACATGTGTTACTAGGTTTACTATTGCAGCTAAATATACTATACATTTTGGGTTTTACTAAAAAATTTTATATACCTCTTACGGGAAGTTGGCCATTTCAACTAACTATAATCTATTTACATGCATCCCTGAAAATTCTAATTCCCTCTCTCTATCCACTTTATAATTTCAGTTGAAGTAGTTTGAGAAAAGGATAGTCTTTAGCAGTGGTTAAAGCTACAGCCTCAGCACCCTGGGGTTGTGGGTTCAACCCACGCTGCTCCTTGTGACCGTGGGCAAGTCACTTAATCCTCCCACTGCCCCAGGTACATTAGATAGATTGTGACAGACAGGGAAAAATGCTTGAGTACCTGAATAAATTCATGTAAACCATTCTGAGCTTCCTTGGAAGAACAGTATAGAAAATTGAATAAATAGTGTGAAAAGTTTCAGCCTCTGATAACCAGAGCTGGTATTGTGACATCATAATGCCTCATTCCACCAATGCCTAACAGCCAATCTCATCAGTGATGTCACAATAGCGTGATTGTCCTTTTCTTGGCTCCCTTTGACTACATTTTGATTTCTAGAGTGGCGCAGTGGTTAAAGCTACAGCCTCAGCACCCCGAGGTTGTGGGTTCAAACCCACGTCGCTCCTTGTGACCCTGGGCAAGTCACTTAATCCCCCCCATTGCCCCAGGTACATTAGATAGATTGTGAGCCCACCGGGACAGACAGAAAAATGCTTCAGTACCTGAATAAATTAATGTACACCGTTCTGAGCTGCCCTGGGAGAACAGTATAGAAAACTGAATAAATAAAAAAATTACCGTACTGCAGCCTAAAAACCTTCAACTCCCTCAGCTTTTTTTGAAAGTGACTTAAATCAAGTTTCAAATTTATTAAAATTTTACTATCCCGCAGCAAGGGAATTACCATCTGAGCTGCTTACAGTCTAAAAACATACATTAATAAAGCAATTATACAGTCACATGAAATTAAGGTTAAAAAAAGGGGAAGAACTACAAATTCCAAAAGAAAGAGTATAAGGGTAACACATTTGGGATATTTTGTATTCTGCTTAAACCATCAGCACAATCAGTAACACCTGATTTAATATGCCTCAGAAAAAAAGAAAAAAGTTTTCAGATCCGATTTAAACCTATTGGCCGAAGTTGCTGCCTGGAGAGATATTGGTAAAAGAGTTTTAAAACTTTGGGGCACTAACAGAAAAAATGGCTTCTCTAATGTGCTCACGGACCAGTTCCCAATAAGATGGAACAGCAAGAAGTTGTTTATTTGCAGATCTTAAAGGTCTAGCTGATATATACGGGCTCAAAAAGGCGTACAAGGCAAAGAGGCTCGTCTGTAGTTAGTACAGTGAAAGTTATCAAAAGTATTTTAGATATGATATGATATTTAATGATTTCTGTTTCCTGATTTACATTGCTATTTATAGCTCTTGCTTCAGTTGTGTTTTTAGATTTAAATTAGGAAGAAAAGAATAGTATATGACTTTTGTAGCTACTAGAACAATGCTGAATTCCATGACCTCAGTTAGCAGAATAATATGTCCAGTTTGACTTTTATTGATTAGATTTCTTCCCACCTTAAGCAGGCCACTTAACAGTGTGCTACGCCATAGAAGCTAACAGTGGTTTGGCAAGGGCCTCTGACTAATGTTCGCACTTTGCCTACAGCTATAGCAACCTAATCTCAGCTGAAAGCAGGAGAGTGCAGCTGGTACACATTGGACTTGGCACTCAATTTGCTCTTCGTGCTGCCAATACCTTTTTCTGCTAGTGTGGTTCACAACTTAGATTTAAGTTGTTTGGTCCACAGGCTGCTCCACAGATTTCTACCGCATATTCAGTGGCTCAAAAGTATGGTTCAAACAGCTTTGAGAGAGGCAAGGAAGATAGCTCAGAGAGGACTGACCCGTCGCCCCAGTAAATGCAGTCCCCTGCTGTCAGTTAGAATTAGCCACAGGACACAGATGGAATTACAGAGATGTGACAGTGCCCATGAGCAGCAGATAGAAGAATTGCCAGGTACTTTAAAAAACAAAAACCCAACAAAAAAACAACAATCAGGACTTAGCCCAATAGAGCTTCCACCCATGATTTTGATTACTAAAGCACTGATGGCAATACCTTTCCCCTTCAAGAACAATCCTGTAATAAAAACAAAACAGAACTAGACATCACACATCATTAATAGCAACAGAGCTTTCCTTCACCACAAGATATGGTGTCCAATAATGCCTCTTTTTTGCCTCCTTAGTGAAGTGGTGTTCCAGCAGTGAGATAAGGATTAGGCAGATGGCAAATTTTTGTTCATTCCAAAAGTTGGCAACTTTCTGTCCCAGTGCATTATGGGATCTGCAGCATTGATTTAATTAGAGTCAGACACTACAAAAGGCATACAGCTTTAGGATATAAGTTTAAAGTTATGACTTGCCCAATAATCTCCTTCCTGGAAGTGGGTAACTTGGCAGTGGAGAACTGCACAATAATGGGGACTGGGAGATTCCCGGGGGCATAGAAGAAGTTTCCAAAGTATTCCCATAGGAGTGTAGTCAAAATTTCTGGTGACTCCAAAATGTGTCTTAGTGCATTTCAAACCAGAATGTGGTTTGGAATGCACTAAGGCAGGCAAATTGGAGCACCAGAATGAAGCTTGGAATGTAATGTAATTGTAATGTAATTTATTTCTTATATACCGCTACATCCGTTAAGTTCTAAGCGGTTTACAGAAAATATACATTAAAATTAAAAAATATGAAAATAATAAAGGTACTTAAAAAAAATTCCCTTTCTGTCCCGAGGAATGCCCAGCAAGGCAGCCAGATTGAAGGTTAGAATGCAAATAATTATAACATTGACTCCTACTGGTACAGGTGAGGATAGAGGAGATTAATTGTGGAGAGGGTAGGGATGGAATGGATCTTAGTGGTACAGATTAGATTCCGTTAGGGATGAATGAAATTTCTGTCTCTGTGCAACTTTCTACTTGGCAGCTCTGATGCAATGGTGCAAAAACCAGAAATGGATTAACCTAGGACAGTGGTCTCAAACTGAAACCCTTTGCAGGACCAATTGTTGGATTTGTAGGTACTTGGAGGGCCTCAGAAAAAGAATAGTTAATGTCTTATTAAAGAAATGACAATTTTGCATGAGATAAAACTCGTTATAGTTCATAAATCTTTCCTTTTAGTTAAGTTTTAATAATAATATTGTAATTTATAGCTAGAGAGACGTATGATCAATAAACCGTTTTATTTTACTTTTGTGATTATGATAAACATACCGAGGGCCTCAAAATAATACCTGGCGGGCTGCGAGTTTGAGACCACTGACCTAGGATAAAGTGGCATGTCTCTAGTGTGATAGGAAGCTGGGAAAAGAAGGCTCAACTTCAAGAGAAGTATACAAACTTTTGTTTTAGTTCAAACATTTTCTTGAAAAAGTGTTAAGTTTTACAATAACAAAAACACAATGAAACAATCAACATAACTTACAGCGAGGTGGTGGTTGTCAGCAGCAGAAATGAAACCAAAGTAATTACAGTGATTTAGAATTAAAACAATGGAGGGGGGGAAGGGAATAGGGGGAGTGTATGTAATAGATAATATGGAAATATATTTTGGAGGATTGATAGAAATATGTATGAAAATTAATATTGTGAATATAAATGTAATGAATATTTTATTATTGCATATTTATTTGATTCCTTCAATAAAATGTTATAAATTAGAATTGGCAATAAATAAGCCTTACTTCGTAAAAAAATAAGTTGCCAACCAGAAACAGATTCACCAGACATTTATGCAGGGCTTTTTTAGTCTTGCTTTTCTTGGGAAATGCATTCGGGAAATGAGAACTACAAGTTCCTGCTCGCAATGGGGTAAACACCGGACTGGATCAAGCCTGTTAGGCGAATCTGGATTCAGATAGCCACCAAGAGGCGAAGTTCCCCAACTCCAGCCGGGAGTCTTTGGGGCCAATCCCGGCTGTGAGCTTCCATTCCAAAGCAGTGTGTGGAGCATTGAAATCAGGACTAACGCCAAACGTCCAGCCTGAAGCTGGTAATTTGGCATCTCTGCAGTTATAGAATTTAAATGGAAGTGGTGGGAAGGGGCAACTGGGAAGACTGGAGATTATCTGCTCACAAGATAGCACAGGTAGAATGATCAGTACTACCTTACCCAGGTTAAGGTGAACAGCTTGCTCCAGTTCGGGTCTTGCTCCGGTGCATGCTGGGAGATGTTCTCCCTGACTGCTCGAGGACTAGTAATACTTCCCGCGCAAACAGTGGGGCCAAACTACTCCTGAGCGGGACTTTCCGAGCTGGTGACTGACTAGCACCGCTTCGGTCTACGACCCAAGCGCAGCGCCTCCTCTCCCTTTAATTCCAGGCATGACAGTCACAGCAGGGCGGGAACGCTCTTCTTCGTCACGTGAACGCTTCCGCGTCACGTGGGAGGGGGCTGCAGGAAGTGAGCGGGCGGGTCTCCGGCGTCACGCGGCACGGGCGAAGCAGGTGATTGGAGGCGGCGGCGGCAGTTTGGTTTTTGCCCGAATCACGTGCCCTCGCTCGCAGGCTTCTCCGGGAAGCGGTCGCGCGGTGTTATTGGCCTTTCTGCTCTGTTTGGGCTTAGTTATGGCGGCCAAGGGGACGGAGTCGGAGGCTGGCGGCCCTGCCCCGGGCGAGGCGGGAGAGGCTCTCTTTGTCCTCTTGGGAGCGGGCGTGACGCTGCTCAGCCACCCGCTGATTTATGCCAAGCTGTTGATTCAGGTGGGGAGGGGGACGAGGGCAGGCGTCGAGGCTGGAGAGGGGGGAAAAGCGGAGGAGGGAGGAGTGGAGTTCCTGGAGGAAAAGTCCATAGTCTGTTATTGAGACATGGGGGAAGCCACTGCTTGCACTGGATCGGTAGCATGGAATGTTGCTACTCTTTGGGGTTCCAGAATCTTGCTATTCTTTGAGATTCTGTATGGAATGTTGCTACTCTTTGGGGTTCCAGAATCTTGCTATTCTTTGAGATTCTGTATGGAATGTTGCTACTCTTTGGGGTTCCAGAATCTTGCTATTCTTTGGGATTCTGTATGGAATCTTGATACTCTTTGGGGTTCCAGAATCTTGCTATTCTTTGGGATTCTGTATGGAATGTTGCTACTCTTTGGGGTTCCAGAATCTTGCTATTCTTTGGGATTCTGTATGGAATGTTGCTACTCTTTGGGGTTCCAGAATCTTGCTATTCTTTGAGATTCTGTATGGAATGTTGCTACTCTTTGGCGTTTCAGAATCTTGCTATTCGTTGGGATACTGTATGGAATGTTGCTACTCTTTGGGGTTCCAGAATCTTGCTATTCTTTGGGATTCTGTATGGAATCTTGATACTCTTTGGGGTTCTAGAATTTTTTGTTACTTTTTGGGATTCTGGAATGTTGCTACTCCTTGAGTTTGGGCCAGGTACTAGGGACCTGGATTGGCCACCGTGAGAACGGGCTACCGGGCTTGATGGACCATTGGTCTGACCCAGTAAGGCTATTCTTATGTTCTTATAGAAGAGGGTGAGAGTGCTGGAGAAGTAAGCAGGGAGAAGCTGCCTAATTTGTGTCCATAGATGAAATAAACTTGTGTTATGTTTTGACACCCCATATCATTTTGAATGGTTAGAATCTATGAGTGCAGAAGAGAATGAATGAGGGAAGGGTTTAAAAGGAGAAGATGAAGTCGGTGAGTTGCAGTGGAAGGAGAAGGTAATGGTCTAAGGAGGAAATAATGGAGGTGCATATTTGATCAGTAAATCAGGATAAAATGAAATAAAAGGATGATGGGAAGGAGGAGAACCTGGGAAGGAGAAGTCTGGAATGAATGATGATGCTGGGTTAAAGGCATTCTGATTCAGGAAACAGATTTGAGAAGACAGTGAAGCTGAAAGGGGGGGGGGATGTGCTGGAGAGAAAGAATGACATAGAATATAAGCTAATACAATAGGACAATCTAGCATGGCCCAGAACTGGTATTGGGCGAGGTGACGAGAGGCATTTCCATGAGTAAAGGGGCTGGGGAAAAGAATCAGATTAAGAGGGATGGATGGATGGGAAACGAAGCACACAACTGAGCTGGCAGCTGAATTGTTGGATGTGATGTTGGGTTTTGGGCTTGGATGCCAGAAATAGTGGAGTCGAGGAGTAGCCTAACGGTTAGTGCAGAAAGCTGAGATCTTGAGGAACTGGATTTGGTTTCCAGTACAGCTGCTTGTGAACCTGGCAAGTCATTTTTAACTCTATTGCCTGAAGTACAAAACACACCTTAGTTTGTGAGCCCCTAGGGACAGAGAATGTACCTTCATGCATCCAGTAGGCCTATAGATCAGTGGTTCCCAACCCTGTCCTGGAGGACCACCAGGCCAATCGGGTTTTCAGGCTAGCCCTAATGAATATGCATGGAGCAGATTTGCATGCCTGTCACATCCATTATATGCAAGTCTCTCTCGTGCATATTCATTAGGGCTAGCCTGAAAACCCGAGTGGCCTAGTGGTCCTCCAGGACAGGGTTAGGAACCATTGCTAGATGATAACTTAATCAGCACTGCTTACTGCTACTTATGTTAGCTGGCATATTGTCCTGAAGGGTGCTACAGTATATATAGACTGGGAATGACAGCTCTGTGTTAATAGCTGAGATACTTCAATGGTGAGTTATATTCTAGAGCAGGGGTGTCAGTCCCTCCTCAAGGACCGCAATCCAGTCGGGTTTTCTGGTTTTCCCCACTGAATATGCATGAGATCTATTACCATACAATGAAAGCAGTGCATGCAAATAGATCTCATGCATATTATCCTGAAAATCTGACTGGATTGCGGCCCTCGAGGAGGGACTTTGACACCCCTGTTCTAGAGAGTATGGAGCCATGTCCTGTAATTTAGGTTACACTTCTCCCTCCATATTCGCGGTTTCGATTATTCATGGTTCTAGCTTGCTGACTCCTCCCCCCCAAATTACGTCAGCTTGCATAGAGAAATTGCTAATTCCAAGCGTTTACAGAGAAAAATCGCTGATTCCCAGCACTTTCTTAATCATGTTTTGCCTCTCCTTCAGGAACTGGCCAGGTCTCCCACCATGTTATTTGCAGTTTCACCATATTTGCAATGTTTTTTAATAGAAAACAGCGAATAACATATGAAAAAGTTATTTGCGGTTCTGTTAATCCCCTATCACAGTGAATACGGAGGGAGAAGTATATCTTGGATTTTTGAGTGAGATGGGATATTTTACTGTGCTTAGCTGGGTTTCTTCATGACTTGCATGATGACATATTGAGCTGGACTGTGGAATGATGGGACAGAGTGCAGAAGACCTGACAACAAACCCATTATTTTGTGTCTGTCTTTGAAGGTTGGACATGAACCACTTTCTCCAGTAGAAGGGACCAACCTGCTGGGTAGAAAAGTATTATACCTGCCTGGCTTTTTCACCTATGGTGAGTTTGTGTTTGCTGCTCTTTACATCTGGCCAGCACCTCTTGTAAGTTCTGAGGTGGAAATCCAAGCCTGTTGTCAAATTAAGCTTTCCCATTTTGGGTCTCTGAAATCATTTTGAAAATTGCCTCCATTACTAGAGAATTTAGAGAGAAGGGGTTATAAGTGGTGCACTAGGTGTAACTACTATATGTATTGTTCATGATATATAATTTTATTGTGCATGTATCAGGCATAAGAAATATTTAATAAAGAGAACAATTTAAAAACAAAATAAGAACTTTGGATTCTTGATGTTTTTTGTTAATTAGCTCCCAGGTATTTGGGCTGTAGGGAACATGCATGTCCGTTGCTCAAACATGGAGTTTCTAAGGACTTTAGTAGACTCACTAACAGCTTTTCAGATATTGAGTCATATTAATATTTCAAGTAATAGTCAAACTATAAATATTCTCCCACTCTAGCACATCACCTCGATACTTAATCTCCTTTACCCTCTCCTCTCTCCCCTTCCCTCCCACCTCCACTCTCCCCTTCCTCTCCCTCCTACTTATCCACCTTCCCTCTCTCCCTCCTCTTCCTCTCCCCTCTTGCCTCTTTTTACAGTTGCCTTGAGCCTATATAGGTATGAGCGACGCACAAATAGAAGATTAGATTAGACTATGATAACATGTGACTCCAAACAACACAGCTAAAAACCAACACAGTCCTTTGTAGCTTTAGGATCCTGTACTCTTGGCTTCTGTCTTCCAGTCTCCAGTGACAAGGGATCAGTATTAGGTATATGGAGCAGCACCTAGAAGGGAGAAAGTGCCCTCTAACCCAGATGTCATGCAGGAAAGAAAAGCTGTACGTTAAAGTATCATGCATTCCAAAAGTCCCAGGAGCTCTCGCTTGCTCGCATTTGACTCCCTGACATTCAGAACATAACATATACATAGCTATGACATAGCATAGACATGCCTAGTTTCTCAAAAACAATGAAGGTATCGCCCTGGTAGCTTAGCACCATAGTAGATGATAGCAGATAAACAGACCTGTATGGTCTATCCATTCAGCCCAACAAGATGTTACTACAATATATGTCCTTGATTTATCCTTGCTGTTTTCAGGGCACAGACCAGAGAAGTCTGCCCAGCACTGGCTTTGCATCTCAGTTCCTAGGGTTACCATTTATTCATCACTAAGCTTGTTTGGTTTCATTTCTTCCATATAGGATTCTTTATGTTTATCCCATGCATTTTTTAATTCAGTTACCATTTTCATCCCCCTCGCTTCCATTCCAGAGCATCTACCAACCTCTCTGTGAAAGAGTACTTCCTGACGTTAATCCCGAGTTTCTTCAATCTGTATGTAGCGATTTGACCAAATCAAAATACTGTATATTTAATGACATATAAACCTGACCACTCAGTCATGAGAAGAAGGCTGTCAGCTTGCTTTCTGTGCCAAGGTGAGAGCCCTCCCCACCAGCCACAGGTGGCAGAAAATGGAGATGCTACGGAGCTGGGTCTGTTGCTGGTAAGAAGCAGCTGACCCATAACTCCCTTTAAAAATGGAGCCGCTGGTATCTCACAATGAAACACAAAGACACTGAGTAGTAATTGGAGGCGTATTAATTTGCATCCAAATATTCCTGTAAATGGCCCTTTCAACACCCACATTAATTGCTTACCATAGAAGGATATGAGTTTGGCAGCAGGCTTTTGTATATACGAGGGTCATTTCATAAATAATGCACACTTTTTTAAAAAGTTTGCACTTTTTTTTTCCCAAATATTTCTTTACAATCCTTCAATATAGTCCCCCTGCTCTGCAATGACCGAGTCTCAACATCTGGGAAGCTTCATTATTCCATCTAAGACACCGTTTTTGTTCAGTTGCCGAATGGTTTGGGTACCGGCGGAAAAAAAGCTCTTCCAGAGATGCTAAACGACGTCCACACATAGGTTGTTTCAACTTTGAAAAAACGTCGAAATCTGGTAGACTCATGTCTGGATTATAGGGAGCATGAGGTAACGCCTCCCAGCTGTATTTGCGTAGTTTTTCAATGATGACATTCCCTATGTGTGGGCAAGCATGAAAAATGAGTGGCCCGGCCAAGAGCAACTGAAGTCGGGTTTTGTGCATTTTTCTGTGCATTTTTTGTAAAAAAAAATCACGATAAGACACTTCTTCCACATGGAACTTTGTCTGTAATGATGATGCCTTCATGATCATAAGCAAAAATCATCATTTGTTTGACTTTTGATTGAGCTCGTCAAAATATTTTTGGTTGTGGGGAAGATGGAGCTCTCCACTCCTCATTGAAAAACTACGCAAATACGCTGGGAGGTGATACCTCATGCTCCCTACAGTCCAGACATGAGTCCACCAGACTTCGACCTTTTTCCAAAGTTGAAACAACCTATGTGTGGACATCGTTTTGCATCTCTGGCAGAGCTTTCTTCCGCTGTTACCCGAGCCATTCGGCAACTGAGCGAAAACGGTGTCTTGGATGGAATAATGAAGCTTCCCGGACATTGGCACTCGGTCATTGCAAAGCAGGGAGACTATATTGAAGGACTGTAAAGAAATACTTGAAAAAAAAATAGAACATGTAAATTAAAAAAAAAAAAAAATAGTGTGCATTATTTATGAAATGACCCTCGTATGAATCCATGTCTCTTTAAATTTTAATAAGAAGGTGCTTTGCATTTAATTTCAGAGATTCTCTGATGGCTGGAACTGGTCTGTTGATAGAAAACAGGCTCCCGCCATTACAGCGTCATAAAAAGCGTTCTCAGAATAAGAATGTCATTTTAGAACATTCCAGTGAATGGTTGGTGGTCATTTTCAGGAACCTTTGCTGTGTTCTCCCCTTGAAACTAAACCAGATGCTCTCTTCTCCGGTTTGCCACGTGAGGGAAACTCCAGGGAAGGCAGAGCCAGCTCAGTATAGAGTAAGACAAACTAGGCCATTTCAGTACAAAATACTGCTCAAGTGTATCTGGTAATGGAATGAGTCCTTAATACACAATTTGTTTTACTGCCCAGCCAGGCACATTGTGCAAGTGGATGGACGAATGGGTCTCTTCCGGGGTCTCGCCCCTCGCCTTGTCTCCAGTGCTTTATGTACGATGACCCGTGGGAGCATGAAGAAGGTAAATGGAGGCAAAGAGGGCTTGTATCGCCTGTTCCAGAGTGCATGTCCTTTAGGGCTGTCCAGAAAAATCTAAAAGTTGGAAAAACTGCGAATTGCAGTTTTTCCCATGAATTTGATTGTGCTTGTATCAGAAAATAATTATTTTAAATGTTTTAAAGCCCATTCGGGGGTCATTCAAAGCCACTGATTACAGAAAGCTCCATTTTTCTTAAAATTTGCTGCTATTTTTGCTTAATTGAGCAAATTTCTTGGTATTATAGCAATTTATGTGGTACATTGATAAAAAGATATTTTGTGCAAAAAATCTAGCAGGATTTTATTAAATGAGCCTTCAATTTCTGCACTTTATTGTGGAAAATAAGAGAAATCTAACATACTTTGCTAATAACTAAACACGTACACTTTTGGCGAGCAGTTTTTTCGGGGCAAGCCGGTTTTCAAGCAGGTAAACCGAAGCTACGCCACTGGGAGACTTGGTTGGACCTGAATCCCATTTCCTGTTTCATGCTCTTGATATTACCAGTGAATGGTTGGCAAAACCAGTGGACAGGTGGTTTTAAAGATCCAAACTTCCATACTGCTGAACAGTTTGTCAACACAGCCATCTGAGTGAGGTGTTAAAGTGATAGCTGATTTTGACACTGGCATCATCATAGACCCAGTGCAACGTGAGGCCTTGTTGCAAGGAGTTGAACAGCATTGCAGGCTTTAGCCTGACTATTTAAAGAAGACATTTAGGCCCGGATTCTGTTTAGGACACACAGAATTGGGCCTACACCCACCCAAACTAAGCTCGATTCTGTAACCGACGTCCATGTTACAGATGCCAGTTACAAAACCAGGTTACTTTAGACGCGGCCGCTACACTTATCATGACAAGGGATATCCCTGCTGCAATTAGTATAGCGGCTGCGGCTGCCAGTCCCCCCCCCCCTCCCCCTGAACAAACGAGGCAGGAGGGATGCCCAATCCCTCCTGCTGGTAGACCCCCACCCACCCCGATGATTGCCAGCAGGAGGGTGCTCAACCCTTACTGCCGGACCCCCCCAATGGAAACCCCCAACTCTCCCCCTGGATTTACCTTGAAAGGTTGCCGGCGATCATCGGGGGTGGGTAGGGGGCCTACCGGCAGGAGGGGTCAGCACCCTCCTGCCGGCGATCATCGGAGGGGGTCCGACAGGAGGGATTGGGCTCCCTCTTGCCACGATCGTTCAGGGGGAGGGGCGAAGACTGGTGGCCATTATATTAATCGTGGCAGGGAGATCCCTTCGCCTAAGGCTACCATCTAGCCTTAGGGAGCCTTCACTATAGGCGGCCTGCCTAGGGAGCATTTTTTTAAAAAACATGCGTGCCGATTGGCTGATTAGATAGCTGTAGGACGCCTACAGCTGCCTACAATCAGGACGCGGTTTATGGAATCCGTGCCTGAATGCTTAAGTGTTTGGAACGCCATTGGTAGATGACTACACCAAAGTGTATGTGTTTAGCTATTAGCGAAGTATGTTACATTTCTGTTCTTTTCCACAATAAAGTGCAGACACTGAAGGTTCATTTTATAAAATACTGCTAGATTTTTTTTATTATTTTTTTGCAATAAATGTTTTATTCAATGTATCATTGCTGAGTGTGAAAACAAAAGTTATAGCTATAACACCAAGAAATTTGCTCCATTAAGCAAAAATAATAGCAAATTTTAAGAAAAATGGAGTTTTATGTAATTGGTGGCTTTGAGTGAGCCCAGGATGGGCTTTAAAAAATTATTTTCTGATCAAGCACAATCAAATTCTTGGGGAAAATGACAATTCGCACGGTTTTTCCAACTTTTAGGTTTTTCTGGACAGCCCTAATGTTCTTGTGTCTGAATGCAGACCAGTGGTGTGACTGATATGAGAGAGGCTTTATTCTGAAATTGGGAGCCTTTGAATCGTAGCCTGCAGAGTAGGCACTGGTGCCATATACAGTATGAGAGAAACTTTAATAGAGAGTTGGCTTCATGTAAAGCTTATCTTTATATGTAGGCAATGACTATTCTAAAATCCTGTAGGCATCTACGTGTATTTAAAACAATATTATTATTATAACATTGTAATGAATGAATTAAACAAAAATACAATTCAAGTAATTCCATGTATATTACTATCATCCCTCCTATTCCCACCCCTATCCCAGAATGAAAGGTGACACCGGAGGGGGTGAAAGGGAAGGGGGGTAGGCAATAGGGGGGATGGTATAGAGGTATGTAATGGGTAATATGGAAATGTATTTTGAAGAGATGATAGACATTGTGAATATAAATGTAATGATTATTTTATTATATTATTGTATATTTATTGGATTCCTTCAATAAAATGTTATAAATTAAAACAATAATGGGGCATACAGCAGTATGGCACCTGCTTTTCTGTGATGTACACACAGGTCCATCTATATATATATAAAATTGGGTGGGGGTGACATGTAAAAATTCTCAAAAACGACAGATATTAGTGTCTACCGACTCTACCCCGTAGTTTTCGGCCTCGCTGAGATGATGTTCCAGCATAACTCTGGAACGCATACAGAGATTTCAACCAAACTTGGTATACATACGACTTACTATCTGGAAAAATAAATACTGTGGGGGTGGGAAGGGGGGGTGACGTAAATATGATCGAAAATGACAGATGATTGGGATAAATAAATATCCGGGCAACGCCGGCTAATCAGCTAGTATCTATAAACGGTGCCTCAAGTTAAGACGCCTGTAGGTTCCCTACTGGCGCCGAACTTAAGTGTGAAACGCTGTTTTTAAAGGAGTGAAAGCGGTTAAAAAAAAAACGTAGGTGCCTAAAAAAAATAAAAAGGCATCTGCATCGTGACTGTGGAGGCGCTTTACGACATTGTAGGCATGGCTAATGCCGGAAATGGCACGGCATCATAAAGCGCCTCCGTAGCCGCAATTAACGTGAAATGTAGGCCTTGAAAACCCTGGCCTACATCTCCGGTGCCTACCTTTCACAAAGCTGCGTTTCTATAAATGGCGCCGTTGCATGATTGACACGTGATCGGTGGCCGCCGGTGCAGCTTATAGCATCCGGGCCATAGTGCTCCCAAAAGCAAAGTTTAGCCAGATTTGGAACAGATCGCCTCGTACGTAAGTGCCTCTTCCCTTTTTGAAATAAATGATCTTTTGGACATTTTTGTAAGCTGCTTGTTATAAAGTGACCTCCATATGGTTCTGTGTGCCCCCTGTGCATGCCTCCCACCCCCAGCCACTGTATGCATAGGAACAGTGTGTCACTTGCATGCCCCAGAGGCTGTGAGTGTATTACTCCTCCTCTATACATGGCTCTGTGTTAGGGTACAGCACAGGAACTTGTGGTTACGCTGTATAACAAGAAAGCATAGGAGTCATGTGCAGCCTGCATGCCCCTTTGTATAAGTGGAATTAGAAAAGATATAGAGAAGGGCAACCAAAATGATAAAAGGGATGGGACAACTTCCCTATGAGGAAAGGCTAAAATGGTCAGGGCTTTTCAGCCTGGAGAAGAAATGGCTCAGGAGAGATATGATAGAGGTCTATAAAATACTGAGTGCAGTGGAAAAGGTAGATGTGAATCGCTTGTTTACTCTTTCCCAAAATACGAGGGGACATGCGAAGAAGCTACTAAGTAATAGATTTAAAACAAACGGGAGAAAATATTTCTTCACTCAGTGTGTAATTAAATTCTGGAATTCAATGCCAGAGAATGTGATGAAAGCAGTTAGCTTAACAGGGTTTAAAAATGGTTTAGATAAATTTCCTAAAACAAAAGTCCATAAGCTTGGGGAAATCCACTGCCTATTCTTAAGAACTGTTTTACTTCTTGGAATTTTGCCCAGTATCTGTGACCTGGGTTGGCCTCTGTTGGAAACAGGATACTGGGCTTAATGGACCTTCAGTCTGTCCCAGTATGGCAACTCTTATGTCTGTAAGTGCGGGAGCCATGTACAGTCTGCATGCCCCTGCACAGTGTAGGTTCAGCAGAAGTATGGCGTCTGCACATCTTCATGTACAGTGGAGGCAGCCTTGGAGTGTAGACACAGGAGGCGCATCTGGGTTGGAATCTCCTGGTTGTCTTTTTGGCTTTCTGGGAAGTGTTTATGCTGACATGGCGGTCACATACATCTCTCATATACCCTTCTTTTCTCAGCAAGGCGAGTGAATGTCTCTGTACCTCCTTTCTTCTTTCTTACTCTGTATCTTGTTTACGTTTTTGCTAAGGTTTGTCCTCTGGAGGATATGGAGCACGTGTCTAATAAGGATGACATGAGAACTTCACTCAGGAAAGTGGTGAGAGAGGTGAGATGCACGAAGTTTAGCATTTATCTTCTAGGAGCTGGTGGTGAGAAGTGGGAGAAGCCTGTAAACCTGTGGCTAATGGGCATATCTAAGCTTGATTACAGTAATGCATTGTATAAGGCAGGGGTAGGCAATTCCGGTCTTCGAGAGCCGGAGCCAGGTCAGGTTTTCAGGATAGCCACAATGAATACGTATGAGATGGATTTGCATGCACTGCCTCCTTGAGATGCAAATCCATCTCATGCATATTTATTGTGGGTATCCTGAAAACCTGACCTGGCTCCAGCTCTCAAGGACCAGAATTGCCTACCCCTGGTATAAGGGTATCTACCAAAAAGATATCCGATGACTACAATTGATACAAAATACGGCCATCAAAATTATTACAAACAAAAAGAAATTCGACCACGTTACTCCACCACTAAAAACAGCTCACTGGTTGCCAATATCACACCGTATCATATATAAAACAGCTATCCTTTCTTTCAAGGCTCAAACCACCAAAGAACCGGCCTTTATCCATAAACTTCTTATTCCACATGAACCTATAAGAACTTTAAGATCCTCTTCTCAGTATCTACTTCATATACCATCTTTGAAAATTATTAGCACACGTCGGGCTACCTCGTTCGCAATTATGGCCCCTACAATATGGAATTCTTTACCTCTTCATATTAGGGTAGAAAACAACTTAGATAAATTCAAGGGAAATCTAAAGACCTTCCTTTTCCAAGATGCATTTGACTGTTAAATAGATTTGATTTACAGCCAGAGTTATTCTATAATCTTTACTCCCTAGCTTCCCCATTGTGGTTTGCCTTCTTTGTGTTCTTTACTTTTAATTTGTAGTTCTCTCCATTTTCCTATTGTTTCTAATTGGTTATGTATTGTTTTGTGAGTATTTATTTGTTTATTGTCGCCTCCTTTTTAATTATAAATTATAAAACGCTTAGAAGTTTTGATTTGCGTTTCATCAAAATTTTAATAAACTTGGAAACTGTGTGTAGAGTGTGGACAGGTATAGGGTATGCGGAAGTAGATATACCAACTTCTCTTGTTCTCTTCTTCTCCAGACCTCCCACGAGATGGTCACACAATGTGTATCCAGGATTATCTCCCATCCCTTTCACGGTGAGCAACGCTGGATGTCTCGCAGGGCAAATGATCTCCTCCTGATGTTAGGAAAAAAGGAAATTGTTCTGCATTCCTGGTTAGAGTGAGGGGCACTCCGCTGCTTTATGGTATCTGTTGGAATGACTCGTTCCCTTTTCTTCATTCCCAGTAATCTCTGTCCGCTGCATGGTCCAGTTCGTGGGCCGGGAGATGAAGTACAGGTAAGCATTGCTTGATTCTAGAAGTTTAACCCTTTCAGGACCAAGGGACATATTTGTCCCATAACTTTAAAATCCTATAAATTTTGATTGGGATAGTCTACAGTTCTAAATTTGATATGTACGGATTCCATAGGATACTGCCTTTATGTAAACAAACTGGTTCCGACATTCATTCATTAGCGTCGTTGCCAGATTGACGAGAAGATTCACTTGCCACACTGTCCATAAGCCAGAAGTTTGATTAAAAAAAAAAAAAATGATATTTCACAAAAAAAATCAATTTTTTGGCATCTGCAAGCCCTTTTTACCATAAAAATGTCGTCAAAACCACAAAAATTGGCCTACGATCCTTATGGTCCTGAAAGGGTTAATCACTGTCATATGGGGATAAGCAGCAATCAAAGATGCCTATGATTGATAAATAATTTTAGGGTCCTTCCATGCCAAATTCTGCTTTTATATTTATCACTCATATGATCCCTCGTTTTTAACCGTAATTGTTCTCTTTTCTTTTAAAATTGTATTTCTCCCTACTACCCTATTGTTTCTATGTAAGTACTGTCGTGTCACCAATAAGTTTAATTGTCCCCCTTTTTAATTATTTTTTTAACTGTTAAACGCTTAGAATGTATGATTAGCGTTTTATCAAATTTTAAGAATAAACTTTTTAATAAAAATTTAACTTTTCAGCTGGTATATCTGCAGGGTCATGTGCTGGTTAAGTACCAACCCCCCACCCCCTGAGCAGTCTGTTACACAGCAGTAATTAGCGGTTCTTCAGCTGCCTTCTTAACACAAGTAGGGTACCATTATACCTTGCAGGATTGGCACTTCAGAGACATGCATGTAGCCCTCACCTGCCGACACAGGACACAAGGTAAAGGAAGATGCTAAAAAGGCAAAGGAAAGAAAAATATTACGTCTAGTAATTCCCCCATCATGACTGGGCAGATGAAATGGTTTAGATGGCAAAGACTATTTGGCCTAAAACATGTGATTCCTGATTCTCTTGTAACCAAGAGATTGTTAGTAGAGAATGACATGTGGACAAATTTTTCCCTGTCCCCATGGGAACTCATTTTCCTGTCCCTGTCCCATTCCTTTAAGCTCAGTCCTCATCTGCACAAGCCTCAAGCACTTTAAAATCATAAGTAGCAACATTCTAGAGCTCAGATTGTGATGTCATAATGCCTCATTCCACCAATGCCTAAGCTCCGTCCTCACCTGCACAAGCCTCAAACACTTTAAAATCATAAGTAGCAACATTCTAGAGCTCAGATTGTGATGTCATAATGCCTCATTCCACCAATGCCTAAGCTCCGTCCTCATCTGCACAAGCCTGAAACACTTTAAAATCATAAGTAGCAACATTCTAGAGCTCAGATTGTGATGTCATAATGCCTCATTCCACCAATGCCTAAGCTCCGTCTTCCTCTGCACAAGCCTCAAACACTTTAAAATCATAAGTAGCAACATTCTAGAGCTCAGATTGTGATGTCATAATGCCTCATTCCACCAATGCCTAAGCTCCGTCCTCACCTGCACAAGCCTCAAACACTTTAAAATCCTAAGTAGCAACATTCTAGAGCTCAGTTTGTGATGTCATAATGCCTCATTCCACCAATGCCTAAGCTCCGTCCTCATCTGCACAAGCCTGAAACACTTTAAAATCATAAGTAGCAACATTCTAGAGCTCAGATTGTGATGTCATAATGCCTCATTCCACCAATGCCTAAGCTCCGTCCTCATCTGCACAAGCCTGAAACACTTTAAAATCCTAAGTAGCAACATTCTAGAGCTCAGTTTGTGATGTCATAATGCCTCATTCCACCAATGCCTAAGCTCCGTCCTCATCTGCACAAGCCTCAAACACTTTAAAATCCTAAGTAGCAACATTCTAGAGCTCAGATTGTGATGTCATAATGCCTCATTCCACCAATGCCTAAGCTCCGTCCTCATCTGCACAAGCCTCAAACACTTTAAAATCCTAAGTAGCAACATTCTAGAGCTCAGATTGTGATGTCATAATGCCTCATTCCACCAATGCCTAAGCTCTGTCTTCCTCTGCACAAGCCTCAAACAGTTTAAAATCCTAAGTAGCAACATTCTAGAGCTCAGATTGTGATGTCATAATGCCTCATTCCACCAATGCCTAAGCTCCGTCTTCCTCTGCACAAGCCTCAAACACTTTAAAGTCATAAGTGTTCGAGGCTTGTGCGGTTAAGGAATGAGACAGGGACAGCGACAAAACTTGTGGGGATGGGGACAAATTTGTCCCCATATCATTCTCTAATTGTTAGCTTATGTTTTGGAAAGAGTTCCTTGAGTCCCTAGCTGGGATTGGGCAGCTCTGGCACCCCCTTCCTTCAGGATTCCTAGTTGGGCTCAGTTGTGCTGACTCTGACTTGGTCAATGCAGTTTCTGACCCTTATCTCTTGGGTCCCCTTGGTTGGCTCATTTTTCTGTAGAATAACTCTGGTTTTTCCTTTCTTTTTCACAGCAGCGTGTTAAGCTCCATTGGAAAGATTTTTAAAGAAGAGGGCATCCTGGGATTCTTTGTGTATGTTTTGTATATTTTCTGTTCAATTAAAAAACAAAATTCATCAGTTGGTTTTGGTGTAGGGAGATAGATTTGAGCAGAAAGGACAAGGAGAAATGAGAGTTGACAGATGGTGCAGAAAGAATGACACAGTCGGGGTAACAACAGTAAATGGTCTTTATCCATACCAAAATCTACCAGTAGAGATATCTAGGATCAGTAGTGATCAGATACTTTTTTTTTTTTTAACTACAAATTAGTTCTAAGAACCTAGTTAAGTTGCTTATTTTGATAGTGAAGTTCTGGTTGATGCCTTTGCTCAGGCTTCCTCCCCTCTCTCTCCGCAGGGGTTTGGTCCCATATCTCCTAGGGGATGCGCTCTTCCTGTGGTGCTGTAATCTCATGTCCCACTTCATCAATACATACGCTGTGGACGACAACGTGAGTGGGAGTTTTGTATGGAACAGTTTTTCAATACAAATAATGCTGGTTCTCTTTCCCAGACCAAAACTTGAGTAAAGGAAAGTAAGAACTTCTAAAAAAAACCAGGCCGGCCACCTTCTTTTGTGCTTACCTCAGATGCACAGTGGGGGGGTGGGGCACAGTCTACTTTCATGTAACTCCTTTTATGATTGCACACTGATGATTTATAACTGACATTAAGTGGCTTTAATTGGGCATTTTGTTTATTTTGCTCTGCTATCACATTGGAGTCAGCTTTCTTTATAAGGACAGATTAAATGCTTCCTTGGTCAGGGATAGATTTATGTGGACTGTGACCCCTAACCTGTAACATTTAAGAGACACCCCCCTCAATTAAATAGGAAGCGAATTTTAGGTTTAATAGTCTTCCGTGCACAGATCCTAAGATGTCGCTTTAGTACAGTGTATAGCAAACCGTATGCCTCCTGAAATTTCAGGTGTGCCGCGGCACACTGGCGAAGAGGAGAGTCAACCGCGCCAACTGACTGCCTTCAGGACGTACCTCTCGCAGTGAGTCTCCTCCTCGCCTGCGTCTCTCCTCCTCTCACCGTACCTCCCCTCCTCCCGGATCCCTCCACTGAATCGTACCGATGGGCCCGTGCACGGACGTCGCGCATGACATCAGCGTGTGGACAACCGCGCACTTCCAGGTGCCTTCCGGCCGGGGTGCTGCGTTTAGTGTGCCGCCGGCCAGAAAGTTTGGGACACACTGCTTTAGTAAATCACTCTTTAGCATCTCAGGCAGCTTCTCCTGAAAAAGAATTTCGATCCTCACAGCTCACAGCTGTTTCTTACAGACATTTTGGAAAACAGCTAAAAACCTATCTTTTCTCCAAATAGCTGACTCATTCAAATATACGATTATGTTTATAATCTTTTGTAAACCGCGTAGAACTATTTGGTAACGCAGTCTATAAGTATAATGTTATGTTGCGTTAGTAAATCCAGCCCTGTTTGTGGTCTCTTATTGTCTTGTCTTTTCCAGCAGCTTCGTCAAGCCTCTGTGATCCGAAGCTACACAAAGTTTATTATGGGGGTAAGAGCCAGTCGCCCTGTCCTCCCTCAACCTCTCTGTTCAAAAGGGATGGTTATAGTACTCTGCCTCTGTAGTTGTATGTACTATACCTAGGGTAATTCAGATCTTGTGTATATCTGCGCTTGAGTACGCTTGGATGTGAGCTGTTTCCCTAGAGGTTCAATGCTTATTCCCACGTGTTTTCTAGTGAGCTTGTGCTTCTGCCACAAAGCCAAATAAATATACATTGTAGATGCTGTGTCTTTGTGTAATTCCTTCCCTCTTTACGGGTCTCATCTGATTGACTGTTCTCTCTCTCTCTCGGACAGATTGCTGTAGCCATGTTGACCTGTCCCTTCCTATTAGTGGGTAACCTGATGGCCATTAATAATTGTGGGTAAGTTCCACCCACCCCCACCCCACTTATTCCTGCTTGGCTAGGTTGCTTCTGGTGGTCTCCGATGAACTTACACACAGCAGTCGGATTCCAAGAGGAAAACTGTTCCTGAATACATTGTATGTGTGTTTGTATAAAGGGGGTTTCTGGAGAAGGTTCTTGCTGAGAACTGCAGCAGCATTTTTTCTGAATGGATTAAAACATTGTTATAACCTTGCTGCTTATCTATTTAAGACCTTATATTCAAATGCTGTTATACATTTAGGTAGTAATTCTCAGAGCCTGCACAACAGCACAAATGGCAAAGCTCCAGAGCAGCGCAGAAAAATAGCCCTCCAATGCTCAAAGGATTTGATAATCAAATTGTGTGTGCACTTTAAAGGTAAAAGCAAGTAGGAGGAACATTCTTGATGCATGCGCAGAAGAGCTTCACAATAAGCGCAGTTCTTGTGCACATGTGCCAAGCAAATGCTCTTCTGTGCCTTTAAATATAATAATAATAATAAATTTATTTTTATATGCCACCATACCCGAGAGTTCTAAGCGGTTCACAACAATTGGATAAGATACAAACAGTACAAGTTATTTAAAAAGACAGCAATTGAAGGCATCTAGCGGAAGAAATATATAAAATGCATGCAGTATAAAAGAATGCGGAGAATTTTACAAAGCAAGGTAAAACTATAAACTTTTCCATTTCTTTTTAATTTGGAAGGTTTATATTTAAGTACAGAAAAGAAGTGCCAACATGTACTTTCGAATTTGCCTGGACTCTCCCTATTTTCTTTCTCGGTACCGGCACTTCCAGTCTTCTTCCACAGGCTTTCTTCCACTTCCAAAAGAAATCAAAATGAGTAGATTTTCAACTGAAAATTGAAAGAAATCCTCTCTTCAAACCTTCCAGCTCCGAGCTGCCTTATCTTTCCGTGGTAAGAGCAGGGTTGGTTTGTACGCTGTTCTCTGAGCAAACAATGTCATCAACATTTAATTACAACTTATGGCCATCGCTGCTGCGTACGTTTCGAGCGCTAAAACCGTTTGTGCGCACATTAATTGTTAAGCGCCTCTGGGCAGTTATGCTGACGTTGTGTTTTGAGAATTGACTCTACACTCCTCCCTCAGTATTCGTGGGGGTTAGGGGCAGAGCTGGCCCGCAAATATTGAAAATTCGCGAATAACTTTTGGGCCTGCTCTGACCCACCCCGCCTTCCCCCCCCCCTCGGCATCCCGGACTTTACCTGGTGGTCTAACGGTCTTTCGGAGCAGGAGCAAGACTACGACGGGAACTCACGGCAGCCATTTTGTATGAGTAATCTGCAAGGGGCAGGAGCGTAGGAAGATTGCTCCTGCCCTGAAAGACCGCTACACCACCAGGTAAGGTCCGGGAGGGAGGTGGGGGTGATTCCAGTTTTAGGAAATCGAGAATAATTGAAATCATGAGTCCTAAAACCGCAAATCATGAGGGAAAAGTGCGTTGGGTTTCAATTCTATGAGAGGGGAGTGGCTCCTTTTAGGCCCCCCAAAGTAGCACAGGGAGCATCTGTCCAGATACTGCTACAGAATACAAGCATAACCTATCATCGACACATCTTTTTCTATTTAGGTGCCTGTAATTATGCCAGCCATAGGCCTTGCTTAACCATAGCATGGGCACACGTAACATAACTTATTCACTTCACTGGGAGGCAGGCCCATGTTCCACCCACATGTAGGTGTCGCCCGCTCAGTTTTGTGCTCAAGCGCAACCTTGTAGAAAAGCACTTAGGCCAATTATGTGTGTCCCTTTAAAGCATACAAATAAATAGTGTTAGAGCTGCCCTTTGCACAGGGGCTGTGAAATATATTTGTGCCCTATGCATGAACTTTCGGCGGCACTACGCAAATATTAAAACTCTTACAGATTGCTCTGGTGCCAGGTTGGAGCGAGGGTATTCCGTCCAACTACACAGACGGCGGTGCTAGGTAGTCGCAATCTCTTTTGTAAATAATAATAATTTTATTTTTTTATATACCGCCTAACCAAGTAATGGTTCTAGGCAGTTCACAACAAGTAAATCCAGTTTAAAAAATGGAAATACGTCGGGTAGTTAAACAGGAGAAAAGTATAAAATTTAAGAGAAAAAATTAAACTGCAATTAGGATACAAATTTATCAAATAATTGGATCTTCAATAATTTCCTAAAATCAAGATAGGAGAAAGCTCCATGCATGATTTTTCCAAACCACACATTCAGTTGAGCAACCTGAAAAGAAAGAGATCTTTCAAAAATCCTTTTATATCAGCATAATTTAATAGGAGGGAATGTAAACAAACGAACCCTACGTGAAAGCTTATTTGAGTGGTTCAAAGGAAACTGGGAAACGAGGTAGGCGGGTGACAAGCCAAAGATTGATTTGTAACAAATGCAAGCAAACTTAGACGAAACTCTGGCCTCAATCGGCAGCCAATGCAGTTTCTGACAATATGGAGTAATACGCTCCCATTTTTTTTAGACCAAAAATCAGTCGAACTGCAGTGTTTTGAACCACTCTCAATTTTTAAAAGATTTTCTTATAAGCACCTAGATAAATAATATTACAATAGTCAAGAATACTTAACACAGATGACTGCACTAACAGACAAAATGAAATATGAGAATTGAGCGCTTATATTTATCTTAGGATTTGAATGATGTGTTCAAGGGGAGGTTTTTTAAATTGTCTGCTATTTATCAATGTTTGCAATGATTAATATGTATGTATTTCTGTAACCCACTTTGATAAAAGTGGGATATAAATGAATAAACTACGTATAATCTGTATAATTTAGGCCAGTCACACAAAGACTAAATTAAACTATGTAGCCATAGGGCTGGATGTATAATGCGGAATGTATGTGGCTGACTTAAATGCCAGCTGCAGGGTTTAAATATTAGCCAGCTTGTTTCTAGTGGCCGCTTATTTGTGCTAGACCCCCCTGCCTCTCCCTTCCCCATGTGTTCTGCTTCTGAGCTGTTCGCTTCTCTCTGAAAACATAGGCTCGTTGCTGGTCTTCCTCCGTATTCTCCTGTATTTTCCTCCTGGATCCAGTGTTGGAAATCTCTGGCTGCTCAGGTGAGACAATTCTGGCTTTAATTGGTGCCTATTCAGCCAGGGTTTTGGTTGGCTGAATGTTCTTATTTTTCAGAGAGACTGACTCAGAATGTTCACTGTCCAGTCATCAGGACATCCAGACTCCTAGAAATCCATAGAAAGCGTGCGTGTATATAAATATACATTTTTTTTGGGGGGGGATGGATGCAAGAAAGGTGGGAGGAAAGGGGAAGGACCGAGAGAGGGAGGAGATAGTGCACATGGAGGGAGAGAAGGATAAGATATGGAAAAATAGACAGATTTGAGAAGGAAGCTGAATGCTAAAAAGTTAATGCCAAAAATGGATGTAGATCCAATCATTTGGAACAACCAGGGTACTACAACTCAGAAATGGGAGATCAGTAAAATGCACTAAATATATATAGATATAGACTGACTCCTATCTAATACTAAAGCTGTGGAGGGGCATAATCAAAAAACCCGTCTAAGTCCCTTTTTGGCCTAAGTCCTTAAACGTTCAAAGCAGAAGCAGGGAAAGTGTCCATAACCAAACCAAACGTCCTTGTTTTGATTATGGCCTTCCTCTGCCTAAACGCCTATATTTGTTTTGCACAGTTGTAGTTTGGAAAATCAATAAAGATTCAATAAAATAAAATATATATACATATAATAGTACAAGAAGAGCACATTGATCCTACAGACATAAATAAGCAACTATTTTAACCCTCCCTCCCACCCAATAATCAAGAAAACCAAATACATAGAATCAATTAATAACTTTCCCATTTTAAGATTGCAATGCAAAGCCCCCCTCCCCCCCTGGATGTGGATGTGTATATTAAAAAGACCATATAATAAAATTGGTTATCAGTCCTTACAGAATTTTGTCAATGGTTCCCAAACATCCAGAAATTTCCTATACTATCCCTGTTGTATGGCCATCATATGTTCCATTTTAAAAGTATGACACAGAGATTCCCACCAGAAAGTGTAATTTAACCGATCCCAGTTTTTCCAATTCCTCAAAATAAGATGTATGGCAACCCCTGTCATAATAAAGAGGAGTTTATTAGTATGGGAAGATATTTGACTTTTGGCCCTCATTAACATACCAAATAGTACAGTATCATACGTCAATGCCACAGGATTTTGCAGTACTTCATTCACTTGATCCCAAATGGATCTCCAAAGTTTAAGTATCAAGGGACAATAGTACAATAGATGATCCAGTGTCCCAACTTTGAGATGACAGTGCCAGCATCTATTAGACTTGGAACTATCTAATTTCTGTAGTCCAAAATGCTCTATTTAACAAGAAAAACCACATTTGTCTCATAGATGCAGACACCGTACATCTCATCCTCCAAGTCCAAATACGTGGCCATAAATGATTTTATTTTCAATTCAGTGATTGAAGTTTTGAGCATTTACATTTGCTGTCTATATTTTGCACTGTTCAGGAGGAAATGCGTTTCTATTTCTCTGGTGGTGTATTGCATGCGGAGTCTGGTCCTGTATTTGCACGGGATGTAGGAATGAATGTCAAGAAGCGCTGTGGGGATCATGGCCCCAAGCTGGAAAATTATTTGTTGACTTTCCTTAGCCCTTTTGGACCCAAAATGTCCCTCGCTTAAAAAATTTGTGAAGGCCACTGTTGTACTAACTCATTACAAGACTGTGGAGACTTTCCAACTGGCAGAGCAGACATAATAGTCCTTACATGTAGACGTGCTATAGAGTAGTCGGTCAGGGATTTACATAAAACTTGCAGAAAAAGTTGGTGCCATAGCACCAACACAGACACAGCCCATCAAGTTAGAGCAGGGGTGGGCGACTGCGGCCCTCGAGGGCCAGAATCCAGTCGGGTTTTCAGGATTTCCCCAATGAATATGCATGAGATCTACTTGCATGCAATGCTTTCCATGCATATTCATTGAGGAAATCCTGAAAACCCGACTGGATTCCGGCCCTCCCCTGAATTAGAGCATTATCTTCAAGCCCCAAATCATGTTTCTGATGAATCCTCCAGAGACGGTGTTGCTTCTTCTGGAGAAGGGGCCTGTGTGGTCCAATACTACAGCAGCTTTCAGATGACCCAGTATGCGGTATCGCAGTCTATGAAAATTCCCAGTTTTCTTCCAATCCAATATTGACACCAAGCGTGAGCTGATGATGTGAGGCGTGGCCTAGTGATAGAGCTGCTGCCTCAGCACCCTGAGGTTGTGGGATTGAATCCCAGCGCTGTTACTTGTGACCCTGAGCAAGTCACTTAATCCTCCATTGCCCTGGGTACAAAATAAGTACCTGTATATACAGGTATTTAAACTGCTTTGAATGTATAACCACAAAAAAGTGGTGTACAAGTCCCATTCCCTCTTCTATTCTGCTTCTCTTCACTCCTCCTGATCTTCCCTCCCCTCCTCCACACGGTATCACATTTGCACAAATTTTCCTCATTTTTTTTTACCTCGTGTTCTCCCTCCTTCCCTTTTCTCTCTTTCTCAGCTGCACTCTGTCTTCCTTTGGTAATTATCTTTCTTTCTTTGTTTTTCCCCAGGGCCTGCTATTCCGAGGTTCGACTCTCTTTTTTCGCAGACTGCCAGCATCCAAGTATTAGATCAGTTCTCTACATTTCTGGAAAAGGGGGAGGGCAAAGTGTTTAAAAATGGACACGTCTAGGGAACATTTTAAAAGGTTGGGTAGATAGTTTATCAGTTGCAGTGGAAGCCCTGGATGTGAAAGGATTTGTGGCCTGGATGTGCCAGTCGTCTTTGGTAAGTGGCTTACCTGCAGAGGGTTCTGGTGCAGGCAATAAGGGACCAGTAGTTCTCGGGCTACCGGACTACTGCAATGTCCTGTATCTACCCTGCCCCGCAAGCGTGATAAAACAATAACAGACTGTACAAAACACGGCCCTCAGACTGATCTACTCTTTAAGCAAATATGATCACATCACTTCAGCATACCTAGACACGCACTGGCTTCCAAGCACGAATATTATTCAGATTCTACTGTCTACTAAACAAAGTCCTGAATGGCACCGCCCGCACCTACCTGAACAATCGCCTTATCCGGAACGCTCAAGGAGAGCACAGATTCTATTTATTCCCCCCCCCCAATCAGAGGCACACAGCGCAAGAGGTTGTACGATGGATTACTAGCAACTCGGGCAGCGAAACTAGACCACCATATCACCCACACCCTGTTAACGTCGCCTGACTTCAAAACCCTCCGAAGGGAAATAAAGACCCTACTGTTCAAGACCTTTGTAAAGGCTTGCTAATGCCATACCAAGTTTCTCATATCTCGGACAGTGTCATAGTTGTGTAACAAGTATCCGAACCTGTAATTCTGGAAATGTCCAGCTCGCCTCTTTTGTAATCCGCACTAATATAATGCAATGTAATATAATGTCTCTGTGTGAAACAGGATACATCTTTAAACCTACCACAGACTTTTCCATTCTATGGACTTTCACAGCAAATTCAAATTTCTGACCAACTGACTTTCCCGCCAAAATTCAAATTGCTCCCAATCTCGCTATTTCCAGAGTCACTCTGCAGACTTCAACGCATACCCTGAAGAAAGCCATAGCATGATGGCTGAAAGGTTGATTTCTACCTGACAAAGATGCAACGGGACCCGGACCACCTGCAACAAACAGGATAGAGGGTTCATGCTTGCCGAGCCCTTCCCTGCTTTGCCCTTCTTTATTTCTCTTGAACTTAACTCCCAGGCTAGCTCTGTGACTTGTAGCTCTGGTCCCATTGAAGAAGTTGAACTTCAAATCCCAGAATATGTTTGTTGGGAGCCAGAGGAATGAAGGAACAAAAGAGGGCTGCTTCAGATACCCACAGGTAATCTGATAGTGAGTCTGTAAAAAGTGTTTGTCATATGTGTAGTTTCCCTGTTTAATTTAAGGGGAAAGGGAGGCAAGATAGAGATGGGGGAGGGGATCCGATTCAGTACCAGCCCCTACAGAATTTTATTTTATTTTATTCTTTTTTTGGGGGGTAGGATGTTGCTCCTATTCCCCTTCCCAAACTATGCTTATGATCCAGTATTTAGTACAGTCTTGTGTGTCTGGGGTTTCCAGAGAACAGGATGGGCTATAAATTCAGTCTGTTAGAAAGTTCCAGACAAACTGGGTTTGGATAATGAGGAAGTGCTCTGTATGGGTTACAGAGATCTGCTCCTATTTGCCCAGGTCACATACAGTATGATATAAAATGGATTTCACTGTGGAATAGACCATATGGATCTTGCTAATCGGCAGATATCGGCATTTGAATTCACATAGTTGAATGGATTATTATATTGGCTGAGGAAGGAACTGACAGCCTGCAGTGTTTCTGAATAATTCTTACATTAATTTGATGAACAGTATCCTGACCTACCAAGAATTTTTGGAATGAAAACTGTATGTGTATGTATATAACTTTTTACAAAGCAATATCTTCCTGCTCCATTGGGCTTCCAACTCAGTTGAAACCAGGCTCTCTTGGGCCGTGGTGCCTCACAGGGATTTATCTGTAATTTAAATATTTCCTCTCATCTTATAGCCTGGTCACTGAGGCGGTAGACCTCTCCTGGGGGCTATACATTAGAGCTTTTTCAGGAACCCTGTGGTTATTGGCCCTCAATCCAGCCACTAGCTGTCACCATTGTGCACTGATTCCTTCCCTACGCTGCTGCTGTGAATGATACCCAGGACTTTCCTTGTGAGCCTCTGAGCCGGCCCAAATACAGCGTTCTAATTAAAGAAAATAGATCAGCTTTAAGGTTTTGATTAGAAAATTGTGGCAGTTCTTGTTGAAAGACAGTGGCAGAATTGTATTAAAGCATAATTGACGTATCAGTTCATTTCTGACAGGAATATGAGAAGGTGGATCTCTGCAGTTTTTTTTGCGTCTCTTATTTGAATGTGGAATTATGTTTTACTTCCTATGTCCTTATGTTTCGCCTGAAAAAAATGCGTCTTGGGAGCAGGAGGCGGGGCAAGAGAGGAGCAGAACTGTGATATCTCAACTCTACGGGCGTTGAAACGGACATTGATGGCGCTGTTAAGGACAGACACCAGAGCTGCTATCGGAGCTTAGTGCCATGAAAGGCTGACTTCACAGATCTTCATTAACATAATAGGACTTTAGCTTTAATTCTGTGCCTTTCTGCTTTGCCTTCAACTTGGATTTGGAATCGGGTATGGAGCAAAAGTGACTGCTCTGGTGAGTGTGAGTGCAGTCAGGACATCCTATCTGCTTCAGGAAACTTTAAAGTGCACCTGAAGGGAAATGAAACACGCAAATGTAGCAATGCATACTACCAGCTAGTCCAGTGGTTCCCAACCCTCTCCTGGAGGACCACCAGGCCAGTCGGGTTTTCAGGATAGCCCTAATGAATATGCATGGAGGGGCCAGGCATGCAAATCTGCTCCATGCATATTCATTAGGGCTATCCTGAAAACCCGACTGGCCTGGTGGTCCTTCAGGACAGGGTTGGGAACCACTGAGCTAGTCATCATGACACAAGCCCCGGAAGTCTACTGAAAGCTGCTGCATTTGGAGTATATAAGCTCCACCTCTCTGGTGCAAATATGCTGCAGCTTTGCTCACTAGAGATTGGCTGAGCCACATGTCTATCATGTGTGGTGATCAAAGCATTGTAACTTCTTACTACTCCCACTTCACAAATTAGTCCACTGGGTACCCTCGGGTTCCTGCAGTAATTGTGTAGATTTTTACATTTTTTAAATTGTATTGATATTTTGTAAAATCTCCAGCCTTGCATCTGTGTGGGGTGTTTTAATGTTTCATTGATTTGTAGCACAGCTGTCTCTATTTGGTGAATTTGTACAGCTTATATCTAGGCTTTTGTACAAACATACATGGATTTTTACCTGTGTGTTGTAACATTTTGCTGTATGTGTGAACTACCAGAGCTAAGCTGCCCTATAATGCTGTATTTTAAATTTGTTGATGTAAGGAAATTGGGAAGAACTGAAAGAAAATGTGGCAGATTTGGATAGGAAACAGTTCTGATAGAGGTGCCCTTGTAAAGTATCACTTAGAAGAAAATTTTCTAGAGCTGGTATGTTTGGAGCTGGTGATTACAGTTGATAAAACTAATGATGAGAGATTTGGAAAAAAAAATCACAATCCAAGATGGCCGCTGGATAGGTTTGCTGAGTTACATGCTCCTGTGGGTTTGCTCTAGAAATCCGCTTTTCATTGTTTTTATCTGATATTTTCTTCGGAATAATACCAAAGAGGAGGGGGAGAAGTGCTGCCAGTGCCTCGCAACGCTCCGGGATTGCCGTCTTCGGGAATATAGACCAGCACATGCAGGGCATACCGGGGCAGATCTCCCAGGGTTTGGAAACAATCTCAGTCCTGACATGAGAGCATCGCCCCCGCATCCACAAACTACCAGTTCCCCGTGGGTGGAGGAACTTCGGGAGTTGGAACGCAACCTCCCTCGGAGGCTAGAGAGATCATAACGGGGACTGGAGATTCAGGCTCTCAGTCCTTACAAGGAAGCCTGACTATGGATTCGGAAGACTTGATAACACCAGGGACTGGATTAATCCAGCCAGAACAGCGACAAGAAGACTTGCCAGTGGGTGAGCAAAGTACTTGACATTTACAGTTTTCTTAACTTCAAAAACCCTGCGAAGTACCATTAGACAGCTTGTGGGATCTCGCGGCTAATTTAGTTAAGACTAGGGGCTCCTTTTACTAAAGTGCGCTAGCGTTTTTAGCACGCGCTAAAGATTAGCGTGCACTAACCTCGCGCTAAACAAAAAATACTAACGCAAGCTCTAAGGAGGCGTTAGCGCATCATAGGAAAAGGAGCCCTATTAATCCCCAATTTCAACAGATTGAAGGGAGATTAAAATAATATGATTAAGATAATTATCAATTTAAAGCAAATGACTGGCGACTCTAAAATTGTAGTAGAAAATTTGCAGCAAGAAATAAAATCTTCAAAACAAATACAAGAGAGGCTAATCAGAGATAACACAAATCTACATAGTAACATAGTAGATGACGGCAGATAAAGACCCGAATGATCCATCCAGTCTGCCCAACCTGATTCAATTTAAATTTTTTTTTTTTTTTAATTTTTCTTCTTAGCTATTTCTGGGCAAGAATCCAAAGCTTTACCCGGTACTGTGCTTGGGTTCCAACTCCGAAATCTCTGTTAAGACTTACTCCAGCCCATCTACACCCTCCCAGCCATCTACACCCTCCCCTGCCCATCCTCCACCAAACGGCCATACACAGACACAGACCGTGCAAGTCTGCCCAGTAACTGGCCTAGTTCAATATTTAATATTATTTTCTGATTCTAAATCTAAGAAGAAAACTCGAGTCACTAGAAAATGCTTGTAGAAATAATAATCTTAGATTCAAGTTTCAAGTTTATTAGGATTTTATATACCGCCTATCAAGGTTATCTAAGCGGTTTTACAATCAGGTACTCAAGCATTTCCTAGGAATACTACAATAACTCCTAGGGAAATGTTAAAACGCTACTTGATTGAAATATTGGAGGTCCTGGAGGCTTCATTACCTCCCTTCACACAAGATTACTACCTTCCAAGTAAGGCGCAAAATAACCAACAAAGCGTGAACCAGGACTCGAACGTGTCGGCTTTATTAGAAGTTTCTGATAGGGAAGTAGCTACTTTACTTTTTTTTTTTTTTTTTAAATCTTTATTGAATTTCCAAAACATTGTCAGTGCATTACAGATAATATAACATTAAAAGTTTGACTAAAATGCACCTTAATAGCTCCTTTACTTTTGACAGTTGCCCTTACTTTAGATAAGACTTGGGGCCTCTTCTACGAAACTGTGCTAGCAGTTTCTAGCGCAGGGAGCCACGCTGCTCCCGACGCTCATAGGAACGCTAAGGGCTCCTTTTACAAAGGGACGCTAGCCGTTACCGCCTCCTTTTAAGCAGGCGGTAATTTTTCAGCTAGCGCACACTGTGGCACGCGCTAATCTTGTGCATGCGCTAAAAATGTTAGCACACCTTAGTAAAAGGAGCCCTAAGTGTCGGGAGCAGCGTGAGGCACTCGGCACGGCTCTTTGCGCTAAAAACCGCTAGCGCGGCTTCGTAGAAAAGGGGGTTGGTGGTTACGAATGTTTAAAAAAAAAAATAAACAAAAGAATTTTTGGGATTTAAAGTTAATATGTTCCCAGACCTAGCATGTGATACACAAAGACGTAGGAAAGAATTTTTATTAATGAAAATGGGCGTTTTAGCTTTGGGGGCTACCTTTTTCCTTCGTCACCCATGTAAATGTGTAATATATTATAAATCACATAAATTTGTTTTCTTTGACCCTCCCCAACGGACAACATTTTTGTCGATGTCTCGGTGCCCTTATCTCTGCCAACCTACCATAATTTCTTTAAGATAGGATTTTCTTTATTCTCGCTGTTATTTACATTTTGGATCCCATTTGAGGACTTGAGCTGGATTTAAGCTAATATTTTTCCTTCTAATTATAAATGTACTGTATTACTTTGTATGTCTTGAATTTGCTTTCTGTACAAGTATAATCTTGATTATGTAAATTGAAAATCTATAAATAAATAAATAATAATAAAAAAACTCTTAATGATGTTTTATTTTAACAATAATTATAATAATATCAAATATATATATGTTACCTGTACAGATATTAGTGTAATGTTTGTAATACCTATTGTTTTGATCATTTGTATGACACCGTTTTAGATTAAAAATCAATAAAGATTTAAAAAAAATAATATAAAAAATACAGTTGAAATGTGGTAAACCATCGGATGTACATCAGAGCTCTCCATTGTCAGCATCATGTTTTACTTTATAACATTTTATTGAAGGAAATAAATAAATATAATATAATACAAATAGATTTTCATTTGAAATAGATTCACAATTATGATATTTTCATACATATTTCTAACATTCCTCCAAAATATATTTCCATATAACCCATATCAACCCCCACCTCCCTTTCCCCCAATTCCCGTTCCCCTCACCCCCTTCCTATTCACATTGTATTGAAGTAATTAATCAAAGGATAAATACAAAAAAAGGCAGAAGGATTTGATTCATAAGAGATTATGACTGTGCACTTTATATTCTTCAATCCATTTGTAAAAGTCCCTGTTTAGGGTCAGTGTTTCAGTCTTACTATGGTACTTTCTGCCATCATACGGTAGCAGTCCCAGTGGATACATTCTGGGATCAAATAAGACAGGGCACTTAACCAATAGGAAAAGCCACGCTGAGTCAGGCCAACGTCCGACAAGTCCAGCACTTTGGGCTCCTTTTACTAAGCTACGATAGCGTGTTTAGCACACGCAGCAGATTAACACGTGATAATCCCACGCTACGCGGCTAAAACTAACACCAGCTCTATGCTGGCGTTGGCATCTAGCACACGCGGCATTGTAGTACGCGCTACTCTGCGTGTTAATGCCCTAACGCACTTTAGTAAAAGGAGCCCTTTATCTCCGATAGTGGCCAATTCAAGTCACGAGTTCACTTCCAGGGATGAGCGATGGCCTGACCACAACCGAGATTAAATCTGTACAGTTTTGAAATGCCATTTAGCAGGATGGAAGCCTGCATTAGACCAGCGTTTCTCAACTTCTGCAAGCCAAGTATACCCTAAGTCTAACAGATATCAACCGAGGACCACTGACCATCCAAGCTCCACCCCAGACCTGCTCCCATAATAATAGTATTAATTTTAATGTCATTTCTTCCATTAATTTTTCATAAATATATATAATATAATCTTATTAACAATATTTATTTTACCACCCCCCTTTTTACTAAACCGCGATAGCGGCTATTAAGCGCAGGGAGCCACATTGAATGCTTGGTACTGCTCCCGATGCTCATAGAGTTCCTATGAATGTCGGGAGTAAATATTGCTAATAAGATTACATTATATATAAGAAAAGCGTAGTGGACCTTAGTAAAAGAGGGGGTAGATTTTATGTAATTCTAGGACATTATTTTCTTTTTCCCCACCCCCTTTTTTAAATTTGTAAACCGCTTAAGTCTTATAATGAATGGTATATCAAAACCTTAATAAACTTTAAACTTGGATGGTGAAGTTGGCTGGGTGACTCAGCAGCCATGGGGGGAAGAGCCTTGGGAGAGAGAAGAGGGTTTTGAGAATGGGCAAAATGTCTCTAGAGCAGGGATGTCAAAGTCCCTCCTCGAGGGCCACAGTCCAGTTGGATTTTCAGGATTACCCCAATGAATATGCATGAGCCTATTTGCATGCACTGCTTTCATTGTATGCTAATAGATCTCATGCATATTCATTGGGGAAATCCTGAAATCCCGACTGGATTGCGGCCCTCAAGGAAGGACTTTGACAACCCTGCTCTAGAGGGAATGTGAAAGGGCTAAGAGCCAAGAGGGAGACGGTGGGGGGGGAGGGGAAAGAAGGGGCAAAAGCTTCAGGAAGGAAGGAGTGAGAAGGGGAAAAGTGGGTAGGGAGGAGAGAGATGGTGTGAAGAAGGATCTAAAAGGGCCTAGGAAAGGGTTGAGAGTTTATGTACATTAGAAATAAGGGGAGAGAAACCAATAAGCATTGGAGAGGATTGTGGAGGCGTATAGAGAAGAAGAGGGAATGGGAAGTTTGATAGTGCATAAGAGGGGGTTAAATGGCAGGGAAGCTACTGAGCCTGGTGATGAAATGAGAATGGGAAGAAAGTAGATGAGAGATTGGGATATGGTGAGGATTAGAGAATGACACAGTGACAAAATTCATCACCGTTCCCGTCCCCGCGGATGAATTTTGTCACTGTGTCATTCCCAACCCTGTCCTGGAGGACCAGCAGGCCAATCGGGTTTTCAGGCTAGCCCTAATGAATATGCATGAAGCAAATTTGCATGCCTCTCACTTCCATCATATGCAAATCTCTCTCATGCATATTCATTAGGGCTAGCCTGAAAACCCGATGGGCCTGGTGGTCCTCCAGGACAGGGTTGGGAACCACTGGTCTAAGTGATGGCTGATCTTGTCGCGAAGACCGTGGTATTTAGACTGGAGCTAGAAGGTTAGAGGAAGAGGTGAGTTTTAATTGCCTTCCTGAAGTTCAGTATGTTTTGTTTTATTTCTATATTTTACCTTTTAAAAGTGGACTATCACGGCTAACACACCATTTTATACATAATTAGTGAAGAGGCCCCACCGATCGCAATTGGCCTGCTTTAAATAATGGACATTGAATTGCAAAGATGAGGAATAAATTATTATTATTTATTTTTTTTAATTAATTTGTTACAACTTATATATATATATATATATATATATAACAAACTCAGGAAAATCCACCAATAGCATCATAAACATTTACAGAAGAAAAAAATAAAATCTTTCAATGATATAGCCCACATTATCCTTAAAGCAACATAAATTTAGTAAGGAAAAACAATTAGACAGGCAGAAAATGGCACCTATTTGTATACATTCCTTCCATAATCCTCCCTAATTACAAATAACCAAATAGGTCTAAGACAGAGTTTGAACTGGTTTATATATCAGAAAACCTAACTGGACTGGGTCTAAAAAGACAAACTTATCACTTGCATATGAAATAAGGCATTTACAGGGAAATTTTAAGAAGGTTGTGCCCACAGCCAAGGCCTTAGGCCTTAGTGCTAGGAACTGCTTCCTCTTCAATTGAGTCTGCTTAGAGACAGGAATAAATTATTTGACTATTGTTTAGAAAGTCTAGTCCTACATTTGTAGCCAAGGGAGGACAGTTAGAAGGAGCATCGGAGAAACACGAACCCTGGCTTCCCTAGTTCTCCGTTTACTGCTCTAACCACTAGGCCGTTCCACCAGTTCCACTGACTGTTCCCCAACCAGCTAACACTCAAGTCAAATGCTGAGCAGGGACAGGGAGCGTCAACCGATTTGTAGGTTTAATCTCTTAAAGTACCACTGTCAACCTAATTAACAATTTCTGGTAGAACGGGCAGCCTTGTTGCTGCTGATACATTTCGGGCTCCTTTTACGAAGCTGCATTAGTGGTTTAACATGCGTGATAGCGTGCGTTAATTGACAGCCACCCTAGCCACTACCGCCTCCTCTTGAGCAGGCGGTAGTTTTTCAGCTAGCGTGGTGGTTAGCACGCGCTAAAAAGTTACGTGCGATAAAGCCGCTGATGCGGCTTCGGAAAAGAAGCCCTTTGTGTATGACAAGTTGTTCACCCTCTCCAAGGTGAAGAGAACGAGAGGGCACTCTCTAAAGTTAAAGGGATAGATTCCGTACAAACGTAAGGAAGTTCATCTTCACCCAGAGAGTGGTAGAAAACTGGAACGCTCTTCCAGAGGCTGTTACAGGGGAAAACACCCTCCAGGGATTCAATACAAAGTTAGACAAGTTCCTGCTAGACCAGAATGTACGCAGGTAAGGCTAGACTCAGGGCTCTGGCCCTTTACCTAAGGGTCGCCACGTGAGCAGACTGCTAGGCAAGATGGACCACTGGTCTGACCCAGCAGCGGCAGTTCTTATGAGGTGGGCAAGCCATCTGTTCACAACATTATCTGGTGTGTTAACATACAATGGTCATGTCATTTCCTGGTATGGTCTTCCGTGGCATTTGACTTGAATGTGAAAAGAAATCAGGTCACAGATGGAAGAGGAATGCTAAGTGCTGTGGGGTGCGGCTTTGACAGATCAGTGAGGAAAGTAGTGCAGATGGGTTCAATTATATTGTAAATTGGACACACAAAAATTCCATCGTTCCAGATGTGGAAGTATTCTTAATGTTTTTTGGAAGCTCAAACAACAAAGGCTGTAAATTTTAAAGAAATACAGGAGAGCTTTGGAAATAAAACACTTTTCATATATAGGTGAGCTGAAGTTTTGCTCTTCTGCCTTTTGGTCCATACTGACTAATTCCTCCAGTGCTGTTATACAGTTACTCAAAAACTGTTGGTTCTAAGCCTCTAGTAGACCCTTAAAACTATGTTTGTTTGGTTTTTTATTTGCGTAAACTGCTTTGATTATGTCAACCAGTGCTTCTCAACACACGGTACGCATACCCTTGGTGGTAAGCGGGCCACTTGTCGGGGGTACATGGCCTGGCCACTGCTGCCGGGGATCCTTCCCTGCCTGCCTGCTGCTGAATCCGCTTCCGGGGATCCCTCCCTGCCTCTCTAAACATCCACCGCACCCCCACCCCCCACCCCAGAAGCTGTCCCTGTTACTTTGTCGGAGCCTCTTCCCGCAGCAACTCCCATTTTAAAACATAATCAAAACAAATCCCATATAGAACTAAGCTGCCTGAGGTAGTGAATTTCAATTGGAGGGATTCCTTCAACAATCAGAAATTTCAATCACAGCACATTGTTTAAATCACCCCAAATGCTCACTGCATACTTCCATTTCACAATAGCAAAACAACCTCTTCACACAGCCAAGTGTCATCAACTGAGGTGAAAGAAGAGATTTCAAAGAACAAGTGAACACATGTAACACATCAGTGCTGCCATCTGTTGATGAATTATGGAGGCATTAATTTTCATTTAACCTTTGTAGATTAGATTATCTAAAGTTAATGATGCCTTTGAGACTTAACTGCCCTTTTAAGGGCGACTTAGAATGATAGTATTTTTATTTACCCTCCTATTGTTTTTTCCTTAAATTGTTATCTTTTATCTTTGAGATTGTAGTTCCTGCCTATTATCCTTTTGTTTCCATTTGTTATGGTTTTATGTCTCCAAAAGTCTGTTGCCCCCTGTCTTTTTAAATTTGTATTTTAATTATTGTTTTCTTCTATGACTTTGCACACCTCCTAGAAGTCCGATTAGGTGGTGGGGCCTAAAACTGAAGGCTGGCTGTGCCAACGAGCGGACTGTGTTTTTCACAGATGGCCCCATTTTACAACCCCCATTGGCTGTACAAACGAGGTTCCACAGTGAGTCTCCGTACATAGCCCTGAATCCCTCGGTATCCCCCATAGGCTGCCTCTGAATACAACATCCCTATTTCAAATGGAAGTCCCAGGAATCTTTTTTTTTTTTTTTTTTGATTTTACAGATATTCTGCCCCCGTGTTATGCAAGTATTTGCTCAGTTTCTTGTACAAGAACTAGTTAAGTGTTTAATAGATGTATAAGTAATGTGTCGCTCTGTGGACTTAAATTCCCAGAGGGCTAGGCTGCCTCCATAGAGCCTAAGCCCGCCTCCTTCTCCAGTCTGGAAGAGAGCAGTGGCCATATTGCAGAGCACATGGCTACATGAAAACCTGAGTGAAGCATTATTCTCCCAGCAGGTTTTTCCCCCCTTTAGTTCTAACCATCTAACACAGCTTAGGTTTATTTGTAAGTCTGGAGAACGGTGTCATCTCCACAAGGTGGACACGGCCAGCTTAACTCTGATATGCTGGTAGAGTAAGAAGATATGTGACAGGCTTGAACTGTATTGAATCCATCTGACTGTAAGTTTGGTATTTTTTTTTTTTTTTTTGCTTCATTATTAAAGAAACTGTTCAATCAATTTAGTCTGGCTGGTGACACCAAGATTACAGAATTAGGGGTTGGCTGAATAGGAACCTCTTACTGTGGCCCATATAACTCAGAGGAGTCCTTGCTTTCAGCACAACAGATGAGAAATTTCTCTCCTAAAAATAGGGTTACCCGATTTTACTTTAGTAAAATCCTGACCCCTTAGACCAGCCCAGTTCCACCCATCCCCGTCCTATTATGAGCCAGTCCCGCCCCGATCCCGCACTAGCCTGGCCCCCTCGCTGCCTGCTCTTATTAACTACGTCTTATATGCCCATTGCACTGTATTTATAATGAGGGCTCTTTCCAAAAGCTTTCACCTGCAATCCCCAGGCAAATCCACCAGCTGACGCATTGGAAATTGCCGAGTTCTCCTCCCCTCCCTGTGGGTAAAAGCAAATGATGACACTTGTGCGGTTGCCTGGACCTGTCCTGTTGCTTTAATTACAGATGCCAGCCTGCCAGTCTTCCTGATGGTTAAAGCAGCGCTTAGAAAGTTTCAAAAATGTGTTTGTTGGCCTGTCCTCCAAATATATATAATTTTTGCTTCGTGGTTCCAATAGAACTCTGAAAGGCTCGGATTATATTGAGGGGGGTGAACCCTAATTCTACTTACGTTAATTATCTCCTAAAGTAACTTTAAGGTATCTCCACCTGGCTGTGGTTCTTAGGCATCCCATGCAAGCAAGAACAGTTCTTCTACAGAGAAATGGTGCTGCATCTGAGGGACTCAACTTGATAAGCCTGTTGGCAATATGCAAATAAACAAACGAGCAAAGAAGGTTTGTTGCCAAATACGGGAACTTCTCAATAGCTGTGGTTTTCCCTTCAATCCCTTTCATTTGAAGGGTCCTACATGATGTTGAGGAACACAAAGCAAAAATGTTGGCATTCTCTCCCTTTAGACCTCCACCCTACCATCACCACTTCAGTCATTTTTCTTTCTGCTCCAGCACTCCCTCCTGGGGGGAGGGAAGGGACTGTCTCAGCTCTTAGTCATCTTTTTCTGAAATATAAATATCAATGAACCATGATTTTAATTTTGAAGCTATAGAAGCATTCCTAGCCCCTGAAGACCATCTACAATAAGATCATACCACAGACTGGTCTATTTTTCAAAGCCAGTGAAAGAATAACAGTATTTTTGCTGGGAAAGCTATGTTAATAAATGGGAATGCAGGGTATTACCCATGCTGAAAGACTCTTTAGCCTGGTCGTCGTTGCTCTATGGATCAATTAATAGGTTGTGGTAAGAGAGGATAGCGTAGCTGGTTTTAAGAAAGGTTTGGACAAGTTCCTGGAGGAACAGTCCAGTCTGTTATTGGGGGAAGCCTCTGCTTGCCCTGGATCGGTAGCATGGAGTGTTGCTACTCTTTGGGATTCTAGAATCTTGTTACTCTCTGGGATTCCGGAATCTTGCTATTCTTTGAGATTCTGTATGGAATGTTGCTATTCCTTGGGTTTTGGCCAGGTACTAGGGACCTGGATTGGCCACCATGAGAACGGGCTACTAGGCTTGATTGACCATTGGTCTGACCTAGTAAGGCTATTCTTATGTTCTTATAGATCCTATCGGATCTCGTAGCTAAGCTTTCTGTTGGAACAACAAATAAAGCAAGGGACATCCAATAAGGTTAAGGAGAAATAGATTTCCATCACCTGCTGAGGGAGTAATCCTGTGCTTGAAAGACTGGAGAAATTGTGGACCATTTTGCTAGTTGAGAGACCATTGTGGTGGTTCTATGAATTCTAAAGTAAATTGGGCACAATTTTAGAAGAAAGAGACCTTGGTTAATAAGATGATATAGATAAATCTCTTATTAGGGATGAGAACTCTTTATGCCGTCTCTGGAGCGGCTCACTGGCCACTGTCCTCTCCTCCAATCAAAGCATCATACTTCTAATCATTCTGAACTGAGTTTCTTCCTTAAAAACTGTAGTGCTTGCAGGCCAGAAAAAAAAGGAGCATTTCTTGACACTGTGCCAAGGAGGTTGGACTGAACGTCAGTGTTGAAACTTTTACAAGCACAGAGCAGGCAGTCCTCCAACAAGGAAGCATGAAGGGGGAGAGCGACAGAGAAGGGGAGGTGTGAGAGAAGACAAAACAAGAGGCCAGCTCAGAAAGAGAGAAGAGAAAGGAGACCTCGGAAGAAAGCCTGGCACAGAGCAGAAGAGAAAGTAGTAGAGTGCTGCTGGAATAACAGATGCCAAAAAAATGAGGTGGAGAGAGAAAAGGAAGGGTGATCTTGAGGTGGAAAAACTTGAGGACAGAGTAGGGAAGGGAAGGAAAATGGAGACCTGCATGAGGAGAGAGGAAGTAGCAGCATGGACAGAGGAGAGAGAGGAAGTGGAAGTAGGAAGTTAGCCATTATAGGGAAATGTAGAAGCAGAAAATGAGGGAGAGAAAAACGTGGGAGTGCCAACAGAGAGTATAAACTGGAAAAGAGGAGTCACAGATATAAAGTTGGCCAGGGATAGAATGCACAGAACTTTCCCATCTGAGAACTAAGGAATTAAACAAGAATTGTTTTATGCTCTATGGGTGATTATTACTTCTGGAAGAATGACATTACTCCAGTTGGGGACCTTACAGAATGACATCACTCTAGCTGGGGGGGCCTGACAGAATGATGTTACTCCAGTCAGGGTAGCTTTTGCAATGCCTGTCAAAGACAAAATGAATGAACCAAAGCAACGTGGCAGCTGAGAATTCTGTTCTACTCGTTAAACGCCTCGCTAATTGGATGTTAATTCTTGTGCTAGTGTAAAATGTTTCCTTTCGTACACAGTGGTCTGGAAGGATCCAGTGGTGAGGGAAGAGAGGGAGCTTATGCTGGTCTATCTGTCTCCTTGGTCTTGTCCTGGGCAGAACTGAATTTTTTTCTTGCTTGAACTGGTCTCTCTGACAGCTCTACGTGCCATGCTCATTTGTAACCAATGAAGCTACAGGTCCTGGAGATCTGGCCAGAAAGCTCTAAGTAGCAGCAGACCCAGGTCAGCACTGCGGGGCTTCTGAGTCTTGTATTTTCTTACCTTGCGTGGGAAAACCCGACACTTAATAGTCTCATCTGTACCATTCTGCACTGGCGCGGCGACTGGGTGAGCTAAGAAGGAGCTTGTGAAAGATTGCCAGGGCCTTTGGATGTGCGAGCGAGTTCTACCTGGGATCTGTGCCAACTCCTTGCAATGGGCTTGAAACCCCCTGACTCTCGGCAGCCCCAGCCAAAGGCGCCTGCTCCCTTCACTGAATGTGGTTACAGCCTGCCGTGAAAGGCACTGAAGATCTATGACAGGCCTGCTTATTCACTCTTTTATTCTGCTGGGTTTTTTTCCTGATGTGGATAGAAATATAATTTTTTTTTCTTTTAAAGGCTTCCCTCCAGCTGTAAGTTATGCACATGGCCGATTGGGGTAGGTGGTGGGGAGGGAGGGAGAATATGTATATGTGTGTGTGTATGTGCGTTTGCGTTGTGGGGGGGGGGGGGTGAGGGTTGTCTGTGAGTTTCTTTCCCTTCTTTCGGAATTAATATGCAGAAGATGAGCATGTCATTTTGTTTACTGTCAGTGTCTATTCAAGGGCCGGGTGACGGCTTTTGTTTTGAGGCTGGATGGAAATCCGTGCCAGCTCCCTGACTTGGCAGCGGGGCCAGAGTGGGCAGGGAGTATGTAAAAGGGGAATTATAGCAGGCTGAAATTAAGGCTTTCTGGGCCTGCTGCCACTTCCCCGTTTAAGTGCAACGTTCGCTGTTGGTCTCTTCTGCTTTGCGCGCTTTCTCCTTCATTCTTAGGCTTTTTCTCCCTTTCTTCCGGTCTTTCTCTCCCTCTGTCTCCTTCACTCTCCTCCTCATACTTTCTCCTTTCTTGCTGTGTGTCTCTCTCTCTCTTCCTTTACCAGGCCAGTACACAGAAACAGTCTTTTTTTGGGGTTTGTTTTATCCTTTCGCTTTGGATTCTGGTTGATCTTTATCGGCGGCAGCCCCAGCTCAGAGAATGATGCCCCGGTTATACCCGTTTCGTGTCCTTTGCATCCAGGTATTTTAAGGCAGCGCAGCCCACTTCACAGCTGTTTTCTGAACCCAACTCTGATAACCCATGCCAGGAGAACAGAGGAACTCGGGCAGGACGAGATATGGGCCTTTATTGTGTAAGCCACTTTGATCACAAAAGATATATTTGTTCCATCTGCAGTTGTGTGTATGTGTGTGCAAAATGTCCTTTTTCTTTGGCAAAAACATTATTTTGACTGTAAATGTATTTTAAAAGCAATCTGAAAAGCCAGGGTTTGTGCTGTACTTTATCAAAAGTGAGCAGTGTATATGAATCCAGAATATGGTCAATTTTTATATTTACTGATTTATTTGTGCTTTTTTTTCTACTAGTCTGCCAGCTTTTCTTTGTGCCCGTCGGCCTTCTGTGCCTCCCTCGTGTCACTCTTGGCATCTCGGCGATGCTTGTCTTTTTAGCTCCAAATTGTAAAAGGGGAGAGGAAATTGGAAAAAAGAGAAAATGTTTTCTCTCGAAATTGGCCTATAGAAATTTCTAAAGCCTTCGCCCTACAGAAAAGGGTAAAATCTAGGATTGGGGTGGGGTGGGGGGGGAAGTTGGTAGGGGGTGGAATGTAATGGAATTATCTTTGAAGGGAGCAAGATGGTGTCTTTAAAGCGCAGCTGGTACCAGCTGGCTATATGCTGCCTTCTACGTCCCCAGTGTGTTGTCAGCTTCCTCTTTTCAATTTAGTCAGTCACAGACGAGCGTCGTCAGTATCGAGCTTTATATTTTACTTATTTATGTTTTTAAATACAAAGATTGAAACTTTTTTTAACCCTAAAGAGAAGAGCTAGTGATTTTCCCGGACTCGTTTGATAGAGGGAATCGTGTGTCTCCTCCTCATGCTGGCTTGTTAGAATCCAACATGGCTGCTGCATTGCTTCCACAGGGAGAGCAGGAGACTCAGAAGCCATGGACGTGCTTCTCCTTCCCTGAACCCCCTCCTGCCTCCAGTCCTACAGGAGTCTCCAACCATTGCTGAAAGACTGCTTTCTATTTACATTTGATATTATGGATTCTTGGACACTGTCTCACCTTTTTTTTAAAATTTTAATTTTAACTGTTAAGGTTCTGGTTCAGGTTTAATTTCTTGATGACTTTTATTCATGTCTTTTGTCTTGTGGTAGTCAGCCATTACCTTTTGGGACCAAGTCGAGTGAGAGAAAATGAGTCCTTAGCATGTATGAAGGGAGGTAAAGAGCCTCGTGGCAGTTGGCCATTGTACCTTGGGATTGAGAAAGAGGCCTGGCACATGTAGGAAGATGGAAACATCGTGGCAATAAGCCATTGTACTTTAGGACTGAGAGAGAGCTCTAGCATGTGAGTGGAGGCTGAAAGTTTGATTATGGCAATCATCCATTTTACCTTGGAACTGAGAATTCTAATGTATCAGAGGAGATGAGAAACCCTGTTTGAAACAGTCAGCCATTTTATCTAAACGTTAAGAGAAAATCCTGGTATTCTGGGGAGATCGGAAACCTTGCTTGCAGCAGTCAGTCATTTAACTTTGAAACTGAAAGAGTCCTAATATGTTAGGGGGATAGGAGGTCTAGTGTGGTTGTCAGCCATTTTACCTCAGGTCCAAGGGAGTGTTAGTGAATTGAGAGATGGGACACTTGTAGGTCAGGCGGACATTTTATCTTCAGATGGAGAGAAAATTCTAGTGTATTGGAGAGACAGGAAGCCTTTTGTGCCAGGCAGCTATGCTTCCTCAGGTCTGACAGAAATTCCTCATGCATTGGAAGATAGTAAAGCTTTGTTTGTGGCAAGCAGCCATTTTACTTCAGGATCGAGAGACCTAGTGCATCAGGAGAGATGAGAAATCTTGAGTGGCAAACAGCCATTTTACCTTAGGACTGAGAAAGTCCTAGTTTGTCAGGGGAGATAAGAAGTCTTGTCTCGTGGGCAACAATTTTACTTTAAGACGTAGAGAGTCTTTTGCATATCAAGGGACACGGGAAGCTTTGTGTGAGGGGCAGCCATTTTACCTCGCAGTGAGAGAGTCTTCTCGTATCAGAGGATATGGGAAGACTTGTTTGTAGCAGTCAGCCATTTTACCACAGGGCCAAGTGAGGAGCCTGAGGTAAAATGGCTGAAAGGAGATAAGGAGTGAGGTGTAAAAATAAGGGACCTTAGAGCAGGAAGCATTTGTTTCTCAGGATTCTGAGCGATTCCATGTTTCAAAGTCTTCTTATGCATGAGAAATGTTTAGAAAGTGGGGGTCTTGTGTGCGGGAAGGAGAGGAAACTTAGCAGGAGCCTGGAGTCAGATAGGAGATGTGCCCTTCCTCATGCGACCACCATGCTAAGAGCCAGTACTGTACTAACACAACCCTTTCCCAGGGCTTCAAAGTGGTTAATGTCTCTGTATGAAAGGCATCTGTTGTCCTTTTCACGTCACAACTGATTCATCCTCTTTTAATCAAACACAAAAGCTAATTGTTTCCTTTGGAGAGTGCTTTAACTTCTCCTTTCCCTCTCTTCCCTCTTAAGAGCCAAAATGGTAATTTCTGAAAATATTTATAATGATGCAACTTTGTGTCCCATCAACACTCCCCAATCCCTTGCCCCATCGAGGCGTGAATCAGACTTTATTTCTAGTGAAGGTGCCTTTTTTGCTAAAAATAGGGAGAGCCATTGTCACAAATGCAATCCAGGTATCAGCTTGTGAAGCCTTATAATATTGCCCTGAATTCAGTGAAAATTATTTTAAAAAGCTGACTGCTGAGATATTTGCCCCACAAGTTTGTTTGCTGATAATACTGCAATTGTCATCAGATAAAATTCTTGACTCGCATTCTGCTCGGTTGTCCGTCCCCCCCCTCCACACAGATACTCCTTCAGCTCCAGCTGTGTTGTTATTACTGTATTATTAATTTTACTTTCTATAGCTCCTGTACCAGCAAAGGATCTAAGCGGTTTACAGAGTTAAAATTAAACACTGCGTAGAAAAAAGAACTCCAAAATTGACAGGAAAGGTCACGAGCATCTTATCAATCACACAGAGAATAAATACATAACAGACCTGCCTAGTACTCTCCCACAGCACCGATCAGTAAGGGTTAACCAGTTGGAAAAGCCTATCAACGGAAAAAAGTTTTCAGAAGAATTTTAAATTTTTTTATTTTTTTTTTTGGTAAATCTTTATTAGTTTTCAATTATTAACAGTGCAATACAGTGAATTTAAACATAAACGAATCAAACAAAAGCACTTTAAATATACAAATATTTCAAAAACAAACATTTTCACACACCCCTACTCCCCTTAACTAAAATAAAACCACATGTATAATTTCAATAAAATAGATATAATGAATAATAATTATAATGTTTTCCTATCTCCCTCCCTCCCTCCCACCCTGGATATGTAAGGAGGACAGCTAAAAAGAAAAGGTACATGACAGCTATTGTGACTCCATAAATGAGGTCAATGGGCTCCACACCCTTTCAAATGTACTACTATATCCTAAAATTTCAGCATTCATTCTTTCATATTTGTAGCTAGAACATAAGTTTGCCCACCAGAAAGCATAATTAAATCGATCATAACTCTTCCAATTGCGAATTTTAAACTGAGTAAAAGATTGCTCTAAGAGCAAATATGACCTGGTAGTACATGCTTTAAGGAATGAGCCAGAAAATAAAAAGCAGTATTTCTGATTGATTCTAAATGTGCTGACCTAGGGTCCAGTAATACCATAGAATCTATCGCCTTACTCCCTGCCCTGTGCATCCTTCAATTCTGCCATTGCTTTATTGTTACTGCCTCTGCCTATGGCAGTTCAGGCATCCACCTTACTCTCAGTAAAGATATGAAACCAGGAAGGACCCAGACAGGAAATAAAAGATGATGAAGAGCATGTGCTTTAACAAAGCTGCCTCTGTGCTCATCCAAGACTCTCATAAGAATGTAAGAATAGCCTTACTGGATCATTCAGACCAATGGTCCATCTATCCCAGTATCCCGTCTTCAGGGAGACCAATCGAGGTCACAAATACCTGACCAAACCCCAAATAGTAGCAGCATTCCATGCCACTGATCCAGGGCAAGCAGTGGCCTCTCCCATGTCTGTCTCAACAGCAGTTTATGAACTTTGCCTCCAGGAACTTGTCCAAACCCTTTTTTAAACCAGCTACATTAACCGCTCTTACCACAACCTCTGGCAACGCGTTCCAGAGCTTAACTATTCTCTGAGTGAAAAAAATATTTCCTCTTATTGGTTTTAGAAGTATTACTCTGTAACTTTATCGAGTGTCCCCTAGCCTTTGTAAATCTTGAGGCAGTAAAAAAAAAAAAGAAAATCGATCCACTTGTCCCCGTTCTACTCCACTCAGGATTTTGTAGACGTCAATCCTATCTCCCCTCGGCCGTCTCTTTTCCAAGCTGAAGAGCCCTAACCTCTTTAGTCTTTCCTCATAAGAAAGGAGTTCCATCCCCTTTATCATCTTGGCCGCTCTTCTGTGAACCTTTTCTAGTGCCGCTGTATCTTTTTTGAGATATCGAGACCAGAACTGAACGCAATACTCAAGGTGAGGTTGCACCATTGAGCGATACAGAGGCATTATAACATCCTTAGTCTCGTTTACCATCCTTTTTCTAATAATTCCTAGTATCTTGTTCGCTTTCTTGGCCACTTTCGCACATTGGCATATTGTCCACGATGACCCCCCCCCCCAAGGTAGACCCTAGCATCTAGTGACTGATTTGGATGGTTCTTCTCAATGTGCATCTCAGCTCTGGAGAAGTCACTTATTTATTTATTCAACTTTCTATACCATTCTCCCAGGGGAGCTCAGAATGGCTTACAATAATTTATTTAGGTACTCAAGCATTTTTTCATGTCTGTCTCATTGGGCTCACAATCTGTCTAATGTACCTGGGGCAAAGGGGCGATTGGGTGACTTGCCCAGAGTCACAAGGAGCAGCGTGGGTTGGAACCCACAACCCCAGGGTGCTGAGGCTGCAGGTCTAACCACTGTGCGGCATCTCGGACATAGGAGTCCTTTGACTAAAGTTTGTTGAAATCTGAGCTTACTGTGTTCTAACTTAGGACTTTCTAGTGCAGAAAGTGCAGATTTAATGCCATACTTTCAGGGTATTTGATTTACAGGTTGTACGCTAATATTGTCATTAGAAACATAGAAACTGAGAAACTGACGGCAGAAAAGGGCCACGGACCATCTAGTCTGCCCACACTAATGACCCACCCCCTAACTTCCTCCGTGAAGAGATCCCACATGCCAATCCCACTTTTTCTTAAAATCTGGCCCGCTGCTGGCCTCAATTACCTGTAGTGGAAGACTATTCCTGTAGTGGAAGACTATTCCAGCGATCAACCACCCTGCAAAAAAATTAACATAGTGAGCGGTAGAAATCTGGAACACTCTTCCGGAGGCTGTTATAGGGGGAAACACCCTTCAGGGATTCAAGACAAGGTTGGATAAGTTCCCACTGGAACATAACATACGCAGGTAAGGCTAGACTCAAATAGGGCACTGGTCTTTGACCTAAGAGCCTCCGCCTGAGCAGACTACTGGGCATGATGGACCACTGGTCTGACCCAGCAGCAGCAAATCTTATGTTCTAAGTGCTCCTGCATTAAGTCTGCACTGCCCAGTTAGTGCATGCTAATCGGAACACGATAGCTGGATAGTTCAGGAACGCACACTCCCTGCCCATGATATACCCCTCTGCAAAAGTATTTTTTTAAAAAATTGTTACCGCGTATGTAGTGTGCATCAGTAGCATAGCTAGACACTGAGGTGAGGAGTGGCTTAGTGGTACAGCTGCTGCCTCAGTATAGGGTTGCCAGAATTCTTCCGGAAAAAAAAAAGGATACGTGGCCCTGCCTCATCTCTGCCCCATTCTACCTCCACCCAACCCCGTGACGGATTTACCCGGACATGCCCCATCCCCACCCCTCCAAAACTCATCTCTTCTTCCCCCGAGTCCGGACCGCGACTGGACGGCCTGTGTGCATGCGTGTGATGTCATCGCATCCCAGCCGCACATGCTCGGAGGCCCTACAAACATGGCCCCCAAGCTCGGGGCCTTCCAGAGCCTGGACAAACTGCCAGGTTTGGAAAATCCATCTGGGCACCCAGACAGTCCTCTAAAAAGAGGACATGTCCGGGTTTTCCTGGACATCTTGTAACCCTACCTCAACAACCTGAGGTTGTGGAATTAAATCCCAGCGCTACTTCCGTGATCCTGGGCAAGTCACTTAGCCACCAGTACAAAATAAGCACCTGTATATATGTAAATCGCTCTGAATGTGTAACCACAAAAAAGTGGTATACAAGTTCCATTCCCACAGTTGTCTGGACCTTCCCAAATTATCCCCCACCCCATTATCCTGCTCCCTCTCCTCTGTCCCTGGATCTGGCATTTACTGCCCCCCTCCCCTTTCCACCGTGTCCAGGAACTCTCTTCCAGTGTACCTTGACTGGTTCATGGGCCGGCGGCAGCAATGATGCACATTCACTGCTTTTGCTGGCTGTCAGGCTTCCTTCTGCCGTGTCCTGCCAGAGAGGAAACCGGAAGTGACATCAGCAGGCCAGAATGTGGCAGATGAAAGCCTGTGGGGCCAGCAGAGGCAGCAGATGCGCATCACTGCCCTGCCAGCGAATGTGATGAGGTTCACTGAGAAAAGGGATATGTAGCGAGAGGGGGGGGGGGGCGTTGCCAGATCATGGGTGGGTGAGTGGGGCAAATTATGGATCCAGATATAGAAGAGAGGGGAGCAAGGCAGCCACTGCTGAATTGTATTGGGTAGACATGCCACTGGTGTGCAAAAAACAGGAAAAAAAAATGCTGCAAAACACATTAATATGCTTTGCAGTAGTCCAGTGGTTCTTAAACTTGTCTATGTCCTCTTTTTAGAGGACTGTCCTGGCGCCCGGAGGGATTTCCAAAACCCAGCAGTTTGTCTGGGTTTTGGAAGTTCTGAGCTCAGAGGCATGCATGTGACATCATTGCGTCAAAGTCTGCATATGTACAAATGCTTCCAAATGCGGCCTTCAAGTTCGGGGAGGTTTGTGTAGGGGCGAGGCTGGGAGAGGAATGGGGCGGAGGCGGAACGGGGTGGGGCCAGGCGTCCTCTTTTTTTTTTTTTTTTTTTTCAAAGAAGATATCTGGCAACCCTATCCTGGGGGATCCCCGCAGCTAGTTGAGTTTTCATGATATCCCTCAGTATGCATGAGTGAGATTTGCCTATAAAGTAGGCAGTAGGCATATAAATTTTTCTCGTACATATTCATTAGGAATATCTTGAGAAGCAGTGCATTCCCACTGAAACCGCATTTGGGCTAAATACCGTTCAGTGAAAGGGCCCCATACATTGTGGAAATGAATTGTGTGCAGTGGCATAGTGAGGGAGGCTGGCACCTGGAGCCGTGGCAGCCAGCATCACCATGTTGCGCACCCCCCTACCTCTTCCCCGCCCCTCATACCTCTTGACATGTTAGCTGGTGTGAGTAGCATCTTCCACTTGCGGCTTGCTCCAAACTTGGCTCCCTTCTGGCATCACGTCCTGGTCTCTTTATAAATACGGTAACTCTGCATGCAGGGAACATACAACGGAACTCTATTAATTCAGAAACCATAGTCGCTTAGTCAAAAGTAAAAGTCTTCAAATGGGCCTGTGACTTGCAGGACCCAAGATACTCTTTGCGGCCAGTGGCTGCTGTGCTCCAAACACAAGTTGCAACAGTTTTCTCTAGTCAGTTAACCAGTTCTGGCCCCAGCCACTTCAGCAAAAGTAGTTGGCTTATCTTAGCCAAGTAGGAGGTCTGGAATCTCTCTTGCCTTCTCCCCTGGGCTCTCTAAACCTTGCTGTGGTCCTTCCTCTTATACCCCCCTGGTAGCTGCTTCCTGGACTCTGTAAGCGTCGGGAGCAGCGCGGGCCATTCGGTGTGACTCACCGCGCTAAAAACTGCTATCGCAGTTTCGTAGAGGAGGGGGGGGGTTAATGTAACCTTAACTTTCAGAAGGGATCCCACCAAATGTCTGTTGAAATAGTGTCATGTTTAAAATCTTTTTCAACGCTGGCATTGATCTAATTGCTCTAACCTGAAATGGCAGCTCGTTCCGTAACTTAGGTCCTACTACATAAAAAAAGCTGACGTTCTAGATTCTTCAAGCCTGATCAACCGAAATGATGGAACATCTGGCAGATGCGTTGAAGAGAAGCACAAGGATCTTTACAGGTCGATGTAAATGTAGAGAGACAGAAATAGCTGGTGAAATGCTATTTGTTAGAACTTTGAGAACAAGTAGCAAAATTGTATAATGAATTCTGTTGGTAACACGTGGAAGTTTATTCTCTTCTAAAATCGTACAACTATATCAAATCGTACAACTATATCAAAGTTTATTCTAGTCTAAAATCGTACAACTATATCAAATGAAAACGTGCTGTTTTTAAGTATAGTTGGAACCACCATTCAAACAAAATCTCTAGACTTGATAAATAATAAAAAATAAGAGAACAAGAGGGCATTCGGAAAAGTTGAAAGGGGACAGATTCAAAACAAATGCTAGGAAGTTCTTCTTTACCCAACGTGTGGTGGACACCTGGAATGCGCTTCCAGAGGACGTTATAAGGCAGAGTACGGTACTGGGATTCAAGAAAGGATTGGACAAATTTCTACTGGAAATGGGGATAGAGGGGTATAGATAGAAGATTACTGCACAGGTCCTGGACCTGTTGGGCCGCCGCGTGAGCGGACTGCTGGGCACGATGGACCTCGGGTCTGACCCAGCAGAGGCATTTCTTATGTTTTTATGTTCTTATGTTCTTAATAAAAGACAACGTGGAGAAAAACAGATCTCAATACTTTGGTTCATGGACACACAAGCTATCCTTTGGAACCCATATCATCAAGGGTCTGGAAAAAAAAAAAAAACCCACCACAAGACAGGAGACCACCACACTCCAAGGGTTTTCAAACAATATCCAATAAATTCTTACAAAAATATCCCTATCTAAATAAATAGAAAACAAAATTCTATGTGAATAATAGTACTCAGTTTCCAAGTTTATTTATAATTTGGTATACCAACCATCGACAAGTGTCTGGCCGGTTTACAATACAAAAATTTTTAAAATATAAAAGTAAAAATAGTAGCGGGCAAATTGAAGACTGGACAAGGACATGGACAAGTTGGATACGAGAGGAACTGAGGGATAGAAGGAGATTTTAAATGACATCAAAAATTGAAAGGGCGGGAAGTAGGGGAAGGAAAAAACAAGGGGGAAGGGAGGCCGTTTAACACCGGCAACGATGAATCAAAAATGGTGTTATTAAAGCAGAAACAGTAAACTTTCTCTTAAAATGAAAAACCAGAATTGTTACATAAAAATATTGAGGCTTATTTTTTTTATTTATAATTTTCAAATACAATTCACAAGAATAACTCTTGCTAAGTGAAACACAGGGAAGAAAAATTATTCAACGTAAAAGTCGTATAATGTCCACATCTAAATATCCTTTCTTAGACCACCATAAAACATTGAGGCTTTAAAGATCTACTTACTTCTGGTGCAGATGACAACAATGACCAAAATACAGCTCTTAGACTGATTTACTCGTTGCAAAAATATGATCACATTGCCACCGCCTT